>NC_081200.1:13749366-14084366 GCF_902713425.1 Acipenser ruthenus | reverse complement strand
TAATAATGTAAACAGTTTATTTTTAAAGAAAGATCAATGTAGTCAATTTAACTGCCTGACAGGTAAGATTTCATATATTATTCTGTTCGTTACAGCCACTTTAAACCACATGACAAGGCCTTCCCTGTTTCAATTTAAACTCAGCAGGTATGCATGTGGTGTTATTGTTTTTGTAAACCACTGTTTTAGGTGATTAGACTACTGTTTTTTTGTCTGTTTGTTTGTTTTGTTTTGTGTTTTTTGCCCCAGATAACAATTTAAAAATAATATTAAGCTATAAACAGGAAATACACTTGATATTTTGTTACACATTTAGAATGCACTTGCAGTGTACAGCATAACATCTGCAGACCAGTAAACTGCGGGTGTCCCCAGAAGGAAGTGGCCTGTCACATGTCAGACCAATCTGTCCTAAATGTGGGAGGAACCCACCCAAGGAATGGGTTGGATTCTAATAAAGGGGAAAGGTCAGCATGTTCTAAGAATTTCATTACAAAACTTAAGGAGATGTGTTAAGCAGTAGTCTGGCTGCACCTGTGATTATATTTTTGTAACTGGGTGTGCATTTCTGTTGAATGGTGGTACAGCTGAGTCATTAACACATTACCCAGAACTGTGGTGTGTCAGGATATCTTTGTGGTTTCCAGCCCATGATACACAGTGTTATCAAGTTTCCATGGTTTCCTTAAATTTAGCTGTACAGAGTTCGAACCAGTTAGGTGGTGGGGGCTGCGCTCTACATGCTGGCTGTTCTGATCAAATGCAGTGTATTTTCAAATCTAATTCATGGGGCTGAACTGGGGGTGAAGGATAAGGCAGAAGAAGCAGCAAGGAGCAGTTAGTAGGACAGAAAGTGGTCACTGACTGAGGGCGACGATGCCGACACATCCCAGGGGCAGAGGACCCAGCAACCGAAACGGGATAGAAAAGATGGTCGCTGACTGAGGGCGACGATGCCGACACATCTCAGGGGCGAAGGACCCAGCAATCGAAGACAGGATAGAAAAGAGGTCGCTGACTGAGGGCGACGATGCCGACACATCCCAGGGGCAGAGGACCCAGCAACCGAAAACACATATGAGGGTTATGACTCTGAGAGCCGCCCCTCGAGAGGAGAGGAGAGAGGTACCCAGCATCTGAGACTTCTCTAAGGGGCGCTCGTAAAATCCCTGATTGGCCGAGACGTCACACTGCCTGGGACCTGAAAATAAGGACAAAGCATAGAGGTTAGCATAGGACTTAGCACGAGTGACCACGTCCTGAAAGAGAGGCAGAATAGAACAGAGCCTCGAGTGAGGTAAGATAGGCGCAGGAGCTGCAACAGGACAGAGTTTGGCCCGGGGGTCCGCTCTGACTCACATGGTGAGAACCTCCCTGAAGGTAAGGGAGGTGGATGCCTAGCCCCGAGGTCGGGGAAGTGAGACTCACTTGCCCCCCAAAGGATGGACCCCCGGCACCTCACGAAAACTCCCACACCGTGAGACAAACAAAAGACTGCACATGCCAACGCATAACATAAATAAAAGACCAGAAGGACAAACAGGACAAACAGAGGGAGATTAGTAATTTGTTAGTAGGATGTGACTATGTGTATACCTGCTGCTCAGTGGAGAGGAAAAAAACCCTTGAGTCCGATTAGGGGAAAACCTCTGGTGGCCCCGGCGGACAGGAAGCCCCCACTCCAGGCATACTAGCGATTTTTAAAAGTGGGCAGCAACTATATGAGGAGGAGGATGGATGAATGAAAGAATCCACTGCAGAAGAGGGCCATCTTCCCACATTCATGATCTGGCTGTGATTGATGTTGGTCCTCGCAGCAGAGGGGGCTGTGCCTACAGAATGATTGGGGGCGGGGGGGAGGCCCGCTCTGGAGGCGAGGTAGGTTGGGATCCAGTGACGAGTGATCCTTGATGTTGAAAGAAGGGGCAGATAGGGGAATCTGCTTGACAGCTGAATTAACGGACCGCGCTGAAATGGATCCGTCTGGAGGTACACAACTGAATGATGGAGTAAATTAGAAGTAGAAGAAACTGTGGATTCTGAGCTCCTAAGGAAACCGAAGAGGGCTCAGATGGAGATGATCTCCATAGGTAGATCCTTGTATGGGGAGAAGTGGCGTTTCCGAAGAGTAGAATGAGCAAACTGAGAATGTTCATTGATGCAGACAGCGGGAAGGTGAGGCAGAAGGGAAGGCTCTTAAGCAGACGGGACCAGCTGACGGAACTTGGATACTTAAAGTGGAGGCAGAAGGGGAGCTGGAACTGACAGTTGAGGTAGCAGCTGGAACTGAACAAACGTGTGTAAATTGACTGCTGGGGAAGCTCAGCACACTTTGTGCTCCATTTTCTGGAATGGAGGGCAGAGATGAGATGTTGACTATCCTATGTCAGTTAATACGGGATCGATCTGCGGTCTGCTACTATTATGTCTGCTTGAAATGGAAAAGGTGAACTCACATTCAGAGACTGGGTTTCACAACTCCAGTTATTCTCCTAGTAGTGGAACTCGTTAACTCATAAACAAGACAGATTTCCAGTCTCACACCACATCTCTCACCATATATTAATGCTGTAATATTTGAGAGGATGTGTGGACATATGAATAGATTGCGGAGAAAGTCAAGCACCTCGTATTTTTTGATTAGATGGGGATTAGCATTATCCTTGACTGCGGAATGCTTCCACGATCTGTTTATTGGAGGAAAGCGGAAGCGTTGGAAGATCTGGAGTAGTGCAGGTACAGATTTAGACTGTAAACTAAAGCAACTTTGCATGCTATAATAGTGAGTAGATCTGAAGAGGGAGCAGAGATTTGCTGTAGTGAGGAGCAATTAACAGAAGAGGACGGGATCTGCTGAACAGTGCAGAGATCTGCTGAAGCAGTGATCTGTAATAGTGAACGGTGGACAGCCATTGGTAGAGTGTGGTGGTCTGCTGCAGAGAGCAGAGATCTGCTGAATGCGTTGGATATTGGACTTAGAGTATTAAGGTGATTTAGATGAAGCCAGAGATGGGGCAGAGATGAAGAATGCATAGATCTGAGGCCGCTGTAGAACCTGAGAGGATGAAGGCGGCGTTGCTCTGAGGCTGCTGCAAAACCTATTGACTTGGTTGGGAGCAGTCTATGAATGTATTGTCTATTGCAGGATAGGAGGGCACTTGACTGAAATGTTGATAGTTGTAGGACATTATTTCCGTATCTGACTAGCAGCTCACGCTGATGAAATGATAACTATGAAGGCTGAATAAAGTGCCTTGGTGAAATTTGTTGGTTTGGAGGAGAGGAGCCAGATGAGGAAGCACGAATCCGGGAACAGAAAGAGGTCGCTGGAATGGATGCCTGATGCAGGGAAGCTGAAAGTTAATGTGGCTGTAGATTCTGAGCATCTCAGAAAGCTGATAAGTGCGTGGCTTCATGACCAGGTCCTCAAAGGGGCAGGTAGAGTTGAAATTGAAGAATGTCAGTTTATATAGGTAGACAAAAAGGTCGAGGCAGGAGGGGAACTCCCGAGAATCCATCAGAGTGAGAACAAGCTCTTCAGAAAGCACCTGTAGCTCCTCTGTTTTTCCTCTGGGACACACATCGCCCTTCCTTAAATGCGCTTTACTTGCTCTTATCTGCCCCGTATTTTACTGCATTTAATCCGGTACTTCAGAGTACTATAATCTGTCAAGTGTTTAATGTATTTGCTTACGACTGTAAGTCACCCTGGATAAGGGCGTCTGCCAAGAAACAAACAATAGCAAACCGGCTTAAAAAAAAAAAAAAACAGAACTTGTGGTATTATACTGCCATCCGGAGGTTACGATTGGAATTAACCATTGACTTGAGTTAAGCAGGGTAGAATATATGAGGTTATTACGATTAAGAAACCTTGTCTATGTAGAACAACGTTTGCTTATTCCCTTAGATTTAAATAATAAATGTTCTAGATATGTTAGGACAGTTAGCCATGTATATGAATAAGTTAACGCAGTACTTAGATTTGGCACGTTGAATTCGTCTCCACCAGTTGTGAAAGCGCAGCAACAGGAAGCCAGAAGACTGCAGTACTGAGGCACAGAGCACGCAGAGCCTGATGAAGCTGCCTGGTCACCATAGCAACAAACCACTCCCCGCAGTCAGTCAATGAGGGCGTTGCCGTGGTAACCATGGTCTGTAAGGCGCCGGTGGAAAAGTTGCAGTGCAGCACTATCGTTGGAGCATGTTGTGCCCAGTCAAACCACGAGCCGCCACTGGTTGAAATGGGCAGGATACGTCTTTTAAAAGGTTGAACGTAGCTGATGGAGGTTCAGGGCAGGATCTTCTGATGGAACGGTAAATGTGCTGGCTCTGTGGGAGCGGGGGGAGGGGCGTCTGATTGCGGGCGAGGAGTAAAGAGAGATTCCCCAAACAAAGCTTCGTGGTGGATTTAATAGAGCTAAAGTAAGGCAATCGTTGACAACGGGAATGTCGATGTCTTGTCGAAGGAGCTTATAAGTTTAGCAGAGGACCAGTCTTTCTGATAAAGTTGCAGACAGGTTGAATAATGAAGCTGCGCTTTGAACGGCGCTGTTGCTGGGGTAGAGACTGGATGGAACAGGAAAGACAAACGTTGGAGCTCTTGAAGCCGAAAAGAGAAGCCGACTGAAAAGAAGGATCACCTGAGCAGGTAGGAAAATGATTGATAATATCTTGGCAGCGCTGTGCAGAGAAATGACCTGCAGAGCGAGGCAACGAAGTTTAGATATTTAACGGTGGAGCACGAAACGACGGCGTCTGAGCGTTTGCTACAAAAACGAAACACTAGACAGAAAAGGTGCAGGTGATCAGGGCTTAAATAGAAAATAGATGCTAATTAACAGGAAATTAGAAAATTAGAAGATTAGAGGCCCCCAGCTCCACGCCCCCTGAACCACGCTCCCTAACAGTTATGCTCAGGGAGTTGAATGTATTTCTGAATTTAAGGGTCACAACACCTATGTTCCAAAGTCCTATGCTTAAGGAGACGTGGAGAGGAATCCAGGTTCTGAGCATAAATTTAGTTGTTTAGGTTTTTGGTTATTCATCCCTTCTACTGTACTTAAAGTAGTCAACTGTGTTGACCACATCAGTAAAACAAATAAGAATAATTGATCATAATCCTCAGGTTACATTAATGTGAACCAACTGTAGTTTAACACTCTTACACTTAAAGCCAGAAATAAGTTTAGCTCCCAAAATCATTAGATGTGACTGATCATGTGTTGAAACACTATAATGATACCATGACTTCTGCTAAATATAATTGAATGATAATGCACTTTTTTTTTTTTAGCTAGGTTGTGGTATTTTAAATACACTGCTTTTTTAACTACATTTGTGAGAAGAACACTGGTAGGGAAGTCAAGTATATGTTAGTTAATTAACAAGTATACTAAATCATAGTGCTTCATCAGACTTGCGATTCAATAGACATGATTGCACTTTTTACAATTAAGAAAACACATGGGGCTAGATTCTCTTAACTATATGTATCCATTAAAATGTTTATTTATTTATGTATTTATTCATTTCTGTATGTATTTATTTAAAGAAGGAAAAAAGCATCCAATAAACTTACCAAACAATTAATGATATTTGACATCAGTCTTTTCTGGAAAAACTGGGTAATTTACGTTTGTTAATTGTCACCATGACAATGTTCTGTAGCTATTGCAGTTTATGAGCTGTAATGATGTCAGAGTTTAATGTTTCTTTTGTTTCACATTCTATTTCCTAAGCAGACTAATTATCTAAAGTAACATTAGGTAGTCAGGGTCAATGAAACCAGACAGTCCACATTCTTTGACATGTTCAGCTTCTTTCTTCTCTGAGCAGTTGCATGTCTCTTGATATGGGGTCCAAACTTTCACAATGATAGGGAAGCCCTGGTCACAATGGTGCAATAAGCATTTCTTGTAAATTCATTTTGTTTCACATAGGCTGTGGTTACCTAGTAATGCCTAATAAAATGAGATTTTGGCATTAAATATTACATTGATTGCTGTATAATTGACTGCATACACTTATGTATGCATCTTAAACTACATAAACATATGTGCTTGTATGCTGGACAATTTTAGAAAAGAAAGAAAAAAAGCATTAGAAATCCACTTTGATATGGTTTGATATCAATTTCGCTATCTCAATTTACTAAGCTATTTTAAATGAACGCAAATGTTTAAACGAACGCAAATGTTTAAACATCCCCTACACCGCCACTGGGAGGGGGGGGGGGGGGTTCAGTGGTGCTTAGAAAACAACGCATACCAGTCTATAGCTCTCCTCATGATTCTGCTTTACCAGACAATTCTTTTGGTCACATGGTTGTTGTGGTTCATTAATGTTGTTTGCTTCATAAAGCAGCAAACACTGACCACTTGAATCACACGAAGCTTCAGTTGAACACTGGGCTATTTCATGTCATGTTGGGTCTTTTGAATAGTTTAATCATGAATACTGTGGAGAGCTTTATATTAAATCAGTAGGCATTTAAAAACTTTCAATTCTCTTACTATGTTGTGGTGGTTCTGAGTTCTGCTCCAGTATTGAGCTCTCCTATATTTTTTTCTCTAAATCTGCCTGTACCTGACTTTGAGCTGCTTTGAACTTCTATTCAAATCAACTCAAGCAGCCCCACCCACTCTCTGTCTAACAAAACGTGAAAAAGGTGGCAAGGTTTCATTTTCACATGATTTGAATGGAATGAGGAAGGCTGCTCAGTTCCAGCACTCAGGTCACTACACAAGTTCAAAGCATCTCCAGGAAGATTTAAAAGAAAAACCAAAAAAACAATAACTCAACATTGGAGCAATAGCCCACATACCGTTCAAAATGGTTGCAAACACAAACTAATTATGGACCAAACTGACTACTGCTTAACTACAGAACAAGAGAACCGTGCTGCAGGTCTCCCAATGTTTGTGAACAGTACATATTCAATGTTAGTATTTTCTTTTAAGTGGACAATGTCATATTTTAGGCACAGTATTTTATTTATTTTGTAGAAAAAAATACAGGATGTTTTACAAACTTAAACAGACATTTTATAAGCAATGAATTAAAGGGCATTTGCTCAATTGAACCCCTCCTCTATCTGGGCAGGTAGGGATCATATCAACTTTGAGTGCACATCAGGTGACATTATTTTTGTATACTCTGCTTTGTATACTTTCGGATTGTCTGAAACAGCAACAACTCCTACTTAGAAAAGGAGAAATGACTTTGAAATGGGAAATTTCAGTTTAAAAAATAAACCAGACTGTTAAAAATATACAATAACTCATGGGAAATCCCCAAGGGCTGAAAGAAAGTGGCACAGCAGCAATTATTATATAATAATCAATATTTTACTTATTTTAATGATTGTATAGGTCTAAACAAGCAAGCTACTGCAGCACTCTTTTCCATGTTACATCGGTAAAAAGATGGCGCAAGGCTTTATTTTATTCATTATACTTTGTTTTGTTTGTATATTCTTTATCCTCCTGTAGCAGGGCAGAGCCCTGTCTGTAAATATTGTTGTGTGGTGATTTGGTGGTGGTTGGCAGGGATGGGGTTAATTCCCTGTCCCTGCCAAAATACATGTGAGAATGTGGCTGGAGCTAATTGAATTATTGATAATTAGGCTCCAGCCACATGCTATAAAAAAGGGGAAAAATCCTTTGTTTGGGGGAGGTGTTTTGGGTGAGTGGTTGTTGGTTTGTGCTGTGTTTATATTTTTGAAAAAGAAGTGTAGTGAAGGCGAATGCCCAGCCTACCTTTTTGTATTTTGTTTAAACCTTTTGTTTTGGCCCTTGCGCCAGTTGTTTTGTGATTTGTTTTACTGTGAAAGTTCTGTTTTGTTTAACCGTTTTATTTTTGCTCTGTGAGCAGTGTTTTGTTTGTCTTTTTGATTTCCCTTTTGTTGATTAAACTGCGCAGAAGCGCGTTAACTGCAATTCCTTGTCTCTGAGTCTCTCTGCCTGCCCAATACCATCTGGGCCCACGACGCTACCCTGTCACACCTCCTATCCCATTTGATTTTACAAAATTAAAACCCAACAACTGTAATATACTGCAAGGTAAATTACAGGTCAGTGATCAAGTGGGTTGTTTACTCACTGTTTGCCTAAAAAAAATAGGCAATAATTAGGATGGTGAGAACATATTCTGTGCATATCTTACAATTTCAACACTAAATCCTGGTGATATTGGTTGTATTTTGTATTTTAAATCAATACAATGAAGGATTCATTGAGAATAAGAAAAACACAAGTTTGAGCTGTTCATCATACAGTAAAGTGATTATAGGTAGCCTTAATTGGGTTTGCACTATAAAAATGTGGCAGCACCAACTGGGTTAAGAGCTAAAGTAAAGTACTGACCTGGCTTGCATCTCTGCAGTCATTACCCTAAGAATGTAGTTTAATTAAATGAGACCTCTGCTAAATTCAGCATCCCCGCAAGTTTTTGTGTTGTGTTGCGTGATTTGGGGATTAAGCCATAGATGCATCTTTGGATTGTTAGCGACTGACGGCAGCTGGATGCCAGGGACATAGGGGAAACAGTGCATCGATTGGGTGTTAACAAATTAACACCGTGGCCTAGAGAAAAAAAAAAAAATATGGATGAGGCCCTGTAATCTTGTAATACTGATTTTTGTTTCTAAAAAAATGTGTTTTTTGTTTCCCAATCTATTTCTGATCAGTATTTCAACCAGATAAATCTGGGTTTCTTTTTTTATTTAACCTTGAACCAATTTGATATTTTTACTGTCTAGACTTAAGAAAGCAATACAACTAAATCAACCTTCAAAGCCTCTTGCACTGACAAAGTTCATATTTAAATGATTATAAATAATCTTGTAACAGCACGTGTACAAATTATGAATGGATTCGGTGTCACTGTTCTGTTCATTTAAAGCAACACTTCCTTTTTTCATGTCCCTTTTTGTAGCTTACTGTATCATTTCCACTCTCCTTCCATCTTCAATTCTCCACCTTTAAAATGAATAGCTTTTTCATAGCTTCAAACAATAAATGCATATTGTTTGCATACTGTATGTGGCCAGGTGTTGTGTTTAGGGGAGAGAATGTAATGACCAGGTTATATGCAGCAGCTTTTTCTTCCACACTTTATATATTCTGAGATCTGTAGAAGGAAGGAGGTGAACAGTTGATGTCCTTGTTTTAGGGTTTATAGTAAAGGAACTTAAATTCAATGACAAATGTTTAAACTGGAAGTCTTTTCCGATGTCTACTGAGTGTTTAATAGTTATAGATTAACTTTAAGAGACAGTATTAGTATGTGAGGCTCTTGACATGTGGGTTGGACGTCGTGTATGAGTACTGAACGTAAGATCGACAAGTTGTTTGGGAGTTCTTGCAGTTCAATGTTCAATAGAATGCTTCCAGTAAAGGGCTTGTTAATGTAAGGCACTGGTCAGAGTTATTTGTCACAACACAATTGAATCAGTATAATCTTTCTATATAACAAGCTAAGAACACAAAGCACACCCTGGATGATGTTGTTATAGGACTAATAAGCTGTAAGAAAATCTATCAAGATTTGGTTTTCATTACTTTTATGTACTTTTTTGTTTAATCCATGAACTGGTATTTTGACTTTCCTTCGAGCTGAGGTGCAGAGCTTTATCCAGCCCTGTTGGACTGAAGCTTGATATATACCCTCTGACACTCGATGGATGCTGCCTTGAAAAGGAAGGAATCTGCCTTCGGGGGTTTCCTTCTGTTGATTTGAGCCTTAATGTATAAGTCATCATACGTACATAGTGTGTTTTATGAATCAATGTTTTCCTTTGTGACCAGAGGATGCACATGTATACCTCTCCCGGAAGAGCAAAACCACATAAATATAGCCATAATATGTAATATAAATGTGACATTCTTTCTCCAGTTGGGTAGTTATAAATGTAAATGTAGCTGCTTGGAATGATGAATTGTCTGTGTCTTTTGTACAGCTCCTGTTTCTTTGCTGGTTTAATCCATTCCAATTATTTTAATCCTCCTGGGAAATGTGACCTTTCATTTGTTTTAAAAGAGTTTGAAATCATATTTACAAAACCTTGAAGTAAATTACATGAAATAGATGTCATGGTACACTGTGACAGAGATCGAATGATTCTTGGTGTTAGATCTCCCTCTCGACCTGTGAGGGCACGGTGCAAGAGGAACGGAGTACCCTTAATTAAATGGCATGACAATGTATTCCGTAGGGTAGGTGGAAGTCGGTCATTTAGGAAAGGGGCGGAGCTACGGTATCCAAACTCAATGAACCAGACAGTAAACGGCGTGGCATCCGAGGATTGGAGGAGCGGATGCGCTCGTTAACCTAGGGGTCATGAGCGAGGATATAAATAGGGGACATAGCGTACGTGATCTGTTCCGTTTGTGAATGGTTAGGAAAGAACCTGAAAGGAGTCCCTGCGTATAAAAAACCTGTGGGTGTTCTGTTAGTCTGACTTGTAAACATTGTTTGTTTGTTTCATTTGTCTAAAAGATTACTAACACGATCCAGAGCTGCAGCCGCAGGCCAGCATTAAACCCGGATACCAGCACTTCACTTTCCACTGCACTTAAGCACTTAAATCACATCGTAGGAACTGTGTCTGTGTCTTTGTGTTTTGTGGGTCAAACCCGTGGGATTTTACAAATCGAAGTGATACACACCGCTGTAATCACTTCCAGCATTATTATTTACAGGTGTTTGCCATAAGGCTCTGGACATTGTAGTAATTAATCAATAAACACCCTTGCACCTGTTAGTAATTGTCTGTGTGATTTGTACCTGCACTGCACTGCACCGGCCCAAATGTTGATCAGAGCAAACCTTTCTTCATGCTTGCTGCAATCTGACTCATAGTGTGTCTCAAGCAACAAAAATATGGCTAAACAGAAAAACAAAAACATTCCTTGCGGAAGTGAAACCTTCACGCAGGCGTGGCTGTTTGTTATTTTGTCTGCCGTCATGCATTTTGTCTCGCTCAACCCAGGTCAAGGCATGTTGACCCACATCATGAGGTGGGTCACTGGGACTCAGGTTATGTATGTGGTATGTACGTGGTATGTACGTGGTTACACACTACGCAGGATTGTGACCCGGGTAGCCAGAACCTGGGTCCAGACCCGGGTGGGAGTGCCAGTGCCATGTCTAAAATATCATCAGCTGTTTCTGTAAAATGTTATCAGTATATCAAATTGTTTTTGGAGCTTTTTGGTAGGGATGAGCCTGAACCTGGTTTTTGTATTCAGATTTGTAACAATATTAGGGGGTTATTGTCTCAACTTTGCACAAGTTTCAAATATGCAGATTTGAAAGAAACATGTTTTAGCAAACATGTATTTATTTTACATGTGTTATCTGGCAGTACACTAGTTTAAATAAATATCTGTTTGCAAGCCATGCTACACATCCTTGCACCTCCTGGGACATTTCATCAGTAGAGTAAAATTGACCCCACAGCTTGCTTCCCTTAATGACTGCCAGTCTTCCTGGATGGCAAGACAAGCAAACTGAGACATTTAGTGTTCATTAAGTATTATTCACTTTTTATATTGAAGACAACTGTTTTGTTTTTCTGTGTTTTACAGATCATGGAAAGTCAAGCTCTTGTTGTAAAATGACCTGCAGAACTAAAATCAGAACTCCCATCACCGCTTACACAATCCTGAAAGAGGCACTGCTCTGCGTGCACGCTGTAATGTAAGAATCATAGGATTAAAGACAGTATTTAACACACATTGTACTAGGTGATTGAGTCACGTAACTTAATCATCCTAGAGCAACAGATGATGACACCTTGCTTTATAGGGTTGTAAGCAACAATGTTGTCAATCAGCACCTTTGGACATGTTATGTTGGGACATGTTATGACATGTCCCAATGATGTAATGTGATCATCTGTGATGTGGTCAAGTTCAAGGGACCTTCTTTACCACTTTATATGAAACTTTAACTACATTCTAGAGTAATTTCTGGTCTTGTTATCCTTTCTTTCCCCATTTGTTGTTTGTGAGTGACCCTGCTTTGTCATCACCATATATATATATACATTTTTTATTGTATTTATTTATTTACAGATTCACCAGTAATGGTTTGAAGTATTGCAGCAATCCAACAATGCCCTGGATAAAAAATTCCTATATGTAAAATACATAGCATAGACATGTTTTAATTATTTTTTCAGTAATTCCTTACTTTTTGTTTTTTGCATTATCAAGAGCACACAGAAAACCCAATAACAGTTGACATACTGTTCGACGAAAGATCCATCCTAAACTAATAAAGTTGCCTTGATCACTTCACTCACAATTCTAAAGCCAGCCTCACTATAACTATGCTGAATGGGAGAAAGGCTTTTAAGATGAAGTTGCAAAAGTGATAACCCACAACACCGAATGATGCTGTATTAGTCACCAGGTACAGCAGAACAAAGGACCCAACTGTCACAAAACATATGAAACTGGAACTAAAATCATTAGTGTAAAACAAGCTAAAAAGTACTGTAGTGTGTAATCCAAGGCCATTGTGTAATCCCTATAAATTCAAAAATGCAAAATTAATTAGTCACATAAATACATACTGGAGAAAGTAGCAGGTGTGACTAATCACTTTCACTGTTCTTTAATTTTCCAAATTATATTATTTAAGAAATATTTATATGGTATATCATTTCTTTTTTTAGTGTCTTGGTCTAGTTGTAAATTAACATCTGTATAAATGTGTATGTTTATTTATTATCCACTTTTTGGCTAGCATTCCTTTAATTTGATGTCTATTATTTTCTGTTTTAAAATATGTCGTTATTTCAGTACCTCTGTTATAATTTGAATTGTTTTATGAATTTGAACTAATTTATTGTTTGTTTGGCAAATGTGTAATTTTTTTGCTACCAATGTAATCAATATCACCCGGCTTGGGTTTCTATGAGTCCATTTCATTGATGTATCTCTGATTAAAAACATAATAATAATAATAATAATAATAATAATAATAATAATAATAATAATAATAATAATAATAATAATAATAACAATAATAAAATAAATACTATACATTTTTTGGGATATCAAATTTATTATAGTGTTTAAATGACAACTCATTTGCTAACGGTATTAAAATGTTAATCCTCTCTTTAATTAATCAATCAATCAATCAATCACTTTTTATTTTACACATTCACAGTTTACATTAAGTGCCCGATTTTCAAGAGGGGGTTGATTTTCGGTTGATATGGCAACCTGTGTTTAGAAGTAAACATTTATAAATTGCAGTATTTACGTGGATCATAACAGTATACGCTACGTGACAGAGAGCGAATGCATCCAAGTCATAAATCTCCCTCCTGACCTGTGAGGGCGCTGTAAAACACGAACAGTGTGGCCAGGACTGGATGGTTTGGCAGTTCATTCCAGGGAAAGTTGGAAGTCGGCCATCCAGAAAGGGGGTGGAGTCACAATACCAGAAGTCATCGCCTTAATCGTGGATTGGAGGAAAAGCAATTGCACTCGCTACTGAAGGGGTCGTGACTGAGGGTATATCAGGGCATGTGGTGAAGCGATTTGTTCCTTTGTTATGGTTATGAAAGGACCTGTAAAGGAGAACCAACTGTAAAATAAGTTTTGTTTAATGGTTCCCCCAAATGTGGCTTGTTTTGGAAACATCTACCAGGTTTATGTTGTCTTTGGTGGTTTGGTTATTTTTTGGCAATTTTTATCATGCGTGCTTTTTTCTGTCATCACTAGCACAGAACTTCAATGACCACGATGCCCTGTAGTATTAGTATATCACGTCCTTCCCCCGTCTTTTTTATGGAGCTCTGCATCCAACACAAACTCTCTTATTCATCAGTAATTTAAAAACTGTATCAGTACAATTATATTATTGGGGGTTTTGAAATGTAATTTAATTGTACACTACATTCAGATTTTTTTTTCTGGATCATAAGAAAAACAGTGGTTCTGGTAGTGTAAGTTGTGAGAAAAAAACAAGCAAAGCAGATAAATAAATAGTTCATCATATTACTTACCAGTGTTTATTTTATTAGTTTAAATAAATGTGTAGCATTTATTTATGCTTTTGTAATATATATTACATCTTAAAAGCCAGGGCCGAATGAACGACTGCAAGGGCGGGCTTTCACTCCAATCCCTGGCTCTGTGAGCGATGTATAAAGCAGCTTTAAACCCATGTTTATGGCCATAGTCATAGGATGCACTTTTGCTGTCAGCTGTCCGTGTCAGCATTTAGAAAACAAAAATAGCCTTCTTAACATAGTACTGTAGATTGTAGTTTAATGTACCTGCAATACCAACTACAACAGCACTGTTTTCCAGTATTACTGGAATTTGATTTAGGAAACTCCAAACCCCTGGGATGGGAATATAATGAGTGCTGCTGCGTGGGTGTAATTTACAGCAATAGCTTTGGCAAGGTTAATCGAGGGAGATAAAAAAAAAAAAAATCCTTGTCTTCAAAACAAAATCAAAAGTGAGGGAGATCTCCCCCCCCCCCCCCCCCCCAAAAAAAGTAACTGAAAAGGTATTTGATTTTTCTATTGTGGATTTTAGTTTCTAATGACATTTTGCTTGTATTATTTAAATCTTCAACATGGCAGTTAAGTTTCGACTTAATTACCCCTACTTTTGAGTTTCAGTTTGTTAAGTAAAGCTTTTCTGGGAAAAGTGCACAGCATCATACATTAATATCTCTCTGTGAGTAATTTCCTAATCATGCAATAGAAATGACTAATATTCCATTCTTTCCATCCTATAAAAGCTGGACATCACTACAGTATGTTCATAGTCAAAATCTGAAAAAGATAGACTAACATATTTAGGATTTTACCATGCATCACTTTAATATGACATTTCAACTTGCTTTAATTGTAATAATCTGTGGATTGGCCATTGCAACAAATGGTAAGTATATAAGACATTTTATTTATATAAAAGAGGGCTTGCAACCTACAGGCAAGTGTCTTGACAGTATGGTACAGTATAAAAAGCCTTTGATGTTTATTGTTTTATTTTATGATTTGGCTTTTTTTTATTATTGTTTTTTGCTGTGTCTGGACTGTCATGTTGTATATATCTTGTGGGTTTACAGTTCTGTATAAAACCACTTACCATGAACTGCGTTATGCCCTTGTTATAGTATTAAAGCAGCTGTTTGAGAATACCCTTGCTGTAAAAACTACGATAAAGTTTAACCCGAAGAGCAAGTGAGTTGCTTAAATGTCTAAATGAATTCTGTTTCTTTTTTTGATCCCAGCTATGTCCAAAGACAACGCGCTTCTGCCCTTCATGTTAATAAATATAGTTGGTGAACTGGATGTCATGAGCCAGCTCAATCGCCCAAGTTGTTGATGCCCTCTCAGAACTGACCAAATCAAATTGCAAATGAGCGTATTGATTGTGTTTTATTTGTTTCCATCATTAATATTTAAACAACAGTAAATCCAACACAATTTAAAAGAAAGGAGATAATCTCTGACAGCACGAGTCTCCTCAGATCACTGCTGTCCAATTGAAACTGGCTGCTGCAGTAACCTTCACATTGGGCTTGTTTTTTGAGAGTCGCGAGTTGTAATTTGCATAAACACTCATACTCTAACATGGGTTCGCTTGTTTTGGGCTTGTTTTGAAAGGCAGTGCTGCTTTTTTTTCTTGTGAGATTTGGCAACACTGGTAACCTTCCCTGTCTGTCTCACAGGCAGCGACTAATTCCTGAACACCTCATTTTGTTGTTGACAATAGTTTGTGCAGGATACAGCAGGCAGTGGCAATTTTGGGAACAAACTCATGCTGCACTTCAGTCCGTTTCATCAGCATCCGCCACCTCCCTTTCAAGTGCCCACTACCCGTATTTGCCCAAGCGTGTTGTTGAATGCTTCCTCAGCAGCTGTCAGCCGTCCGGACTGGTAGGGTTTCTAACCCAGGATAGTATCATCTTGATCCCCTATATGCTGTATTGCCTGAATGAAAGGGAAATATATATAACGTTTCTGCCGGTTTTCAGCCATGGTGGTCTGCAATACCTGTTGGTCAGTTTCAGTTTATACCTCCGAGTTCATTTTTAGTTAATGAGTCGTAAGATAAATGAGCTGAAACAGTATTCACTACTAACAACTGAAAAACAATTTGGGCAAGAGCAGTAAAACACATTATTAACCAACCAGGCACAAGGTATTTTGCTTTATTACAGCAGCTTAGATTCACTCGTGTACCAGTTCGCATGGAAACCACATTTTCACCAAATTTCACAAAATTTCACTTGTAATCTTCAAAAACAACACGAGTACTTTACGCATAGCTAATTTACATATCAACCCCCACCTTTACCGTTCATTCAGGTGAAAAGCCTGATTTACTCGAGTAAAATAAACTGAGCAACTGGAAACCCCAAAAAGCATTTTACACAAGATATCTTTCTCGAGCTAAAAAAAAAAATGTGCATGGAAACCCCATGTACTGTGTGTCAGTGTTTATTCTTTGTCCTCTAGGTGCTGGAAAATCAATCCCTTGTTGCCAACAGACTACCAGACAACGGATAAGAGGTCCCATCACTGGGTATACATTCCAGGAAGAGGCATTGCCATGCGTCAATGCTGTAATGTAAGAAGATTAATACTTTCTAGAACCCTCTGCTAAAGTCTAAGCACTAGGGATTACTCTGGAGTAAAAGTGAACATTGTTTTCCATCTGGTCTACCTGTGAAAAGTGTTGTTTTAAAAAACTATTCTGTGAACTGTTAACCCCCCAATAACTACTGCTCGGATATGTTTTCTAAAAGCTGTGTTCGGCTGACTTTTGAAATAAGAATTACCTGTCAGAAAACAATAATTCATTTCAACGTACCCTTTAACTGAATAGTTGCCAAAAACAGTTGCAGAATGTTTTTCCTTTGTCTTGAGCATTCAATGTTTTTCTTCCTACAGATTCTACAGTAATGGTAAAATCATTTGTAGCAATCCCAAAATGCCCTGGGTGAAAACAAAGATTGAACAGTTTGAGTAAGTCACTTAAAATATAATAACGATTTAGTTCACTGAGAAATCTATGTAATTTACAGATACTGCATTTTCCTTACCGAACATGTTTTTGTTTTCTTTTAATTTAATGCATGTATTTGTATTATTTTTTCAGAAGCAGTCAATAAACATATGTGCCTAGGCTTCAAGACAAGCTTCCAGCCTCCATCATTAATATATCAGAGATCAAAAACTAACTAACAACATCATTCAACTCCTATAGCCATTATATATTCAGGAGGCAAGATTGGTCCTGTTTTAATTATTTGGTGACTATGACACAATATTAAACATGGTTATATAGTAACTAAAGTATCTTTATGGCTGGAAAAGACCAGTGCCGCTGTTCCCCAAAATGTTAAATATTTTTTAGGTATACTGTACAGAACGACTAGAGAGGAGAAGTTTACTCCTTCACTAAGTCTTGCTATAGATAACAATCCCCTCAAAGGTTATAATAAGCAAGATCCCATGATTGCAGTGGCAGCTCCTATGTTATTCATTGTTATAAATGCAGAATAAATGAATATCTGTACTTCAGTTTCCTCAGTGAATTGAGTTTCAATGAGATAGCTGCCATTTTGTGGAACAGCTGCACTTGTGAGTTGGTTTTCTCATACAATTCTATTGCTTATATATTTAAAAAGGAGATGATTATCTAGCCTTTTTTATTATTGGCGTCATGATTTAAGAATATATGCAATAGCATTTTAAATTTTATTGTGATTTGTAATTTGTCTCTTCATACTTAGTGCTTTAAAACATCATATTTGTTTTGATTAAACAAAAAGGCTGGTATCTGTGGCATTGACTAATGTGTGGATGGAATGGATTAATTTCTAATGTTATGTGATACATATGTCTTTTTATATGTAATTGTTCTTATAATCAAGTTATTCAATTCAGAAGGTATTTTCATATGTAGAGAGAAGATATGAATGTTTCTTTTCGATGACAATTTTATTGTGCTACTTTTGTATTTATTTTTTCAACATATGTCCTCGTTTTTACTTTTACTGATTTGTGAATTCTAAATTAATTATGAAATATTTATTTATATGTTTACATTTTTTGTTCTAGACTGCAATCTCTAATAAATATTACATTAACTGCACTGTATTTAAGTCATCTCGACTGTGTTTTACTCTGAAACTACATGGTCTCAGTTGTTTGATGACAATACGTTTTCCAATAAAATCCTCAACTCGCATTATTATTTATATAAAAGACCAGACTGATTTATTCATTTTCTATTCTAAAAAAGGGTGCTTTCTTCTGTATCAATTGCACATCGCCAAGGGCGATACTTTTAATAATGTTATACAAGCTCAATTTACTATAAGTAGTCTCCTATATGATGATGAGTTTCCAGTTCAATAAGAATTGAGTGGTAGACCGCTGAATGAATCAATCTTTGTTCTCTTTCTATTTACCAATACTGATACCTCTAGAGATGGATAGCTTTGCATGTTGCAAAATCACTGGTGGTAACAAATAAGGTTTATTGTAGTCAATTGTGTCATAAAATGTGTTGATAAAAAGTGACCTGATTCAGACAAGGACATTCTCAAGATCACCCTGTAATACCAACACCCCTTTTTGCTTGCTTCCATTTGTGTGAGCAACATATCTCTTAATAGTGTCAGCATACACTGGTAACCCATCTCTAACATGAACATCTTATCACTGTATTTTTATTGTATTCAATGATGTTTTCAAGAGGGGCAATGAATCACTTCTGGTGTAATACAGAGAATTGTTGGAGCCTGGAACCAACACCCAGTAATGTTGTTGAAGCTGACACCCTGGGACCCTTCAAGAAGCTGCTTGATGAGATTCTGGGAACAATAAACTACTAACGACCAAACGAGCAAGATGGGCCGAAAGGCCTCCTCTCGTTTGTAAACTTTCTTATGTTCTTATGGTCTTATAATTAAACAGATGCACTACAGTTTATACCATTATAAATGAACTCCATGAACTACTCAGGCCAACCTCCCCTAAGAGTAATCTGTATCTGTAGTGACGTAGAAGCATTTGTACCAAAATACACAGTCTCTTGGTTTTGCATATGTTTTTTTGGAGATTAGATGATAAGGTACTGTAACATGTTACAATGTGTATATAATAACTGTGTATTTACATAGTAGTTGCATAGTAAATACATAGTAAATACATGTGTACTTACACATAATTACAATGTTATTATGCATAGTTACAATATATTTAATGTGTAAATCTTTTTTCGCAAGATATAACCCTAACCCTTAGCCCTAACCTAACCTTAAAGGGGATAGGAAACACATTTTCGGTTTGTTTGTAAATGATAGAATAGATGGGATAGCAATGTAATCTCAGGTTTGTTTTGATTGTTTTTGATCGGTATATGTCAAACAAGCTGTTTAAATTCTGCGGTCTATCAAACTGTAATCTGCCATTGCTGGAAATCCCTGCTGTGACGTCACTGGTACTGGTGGGAGAAGTATGTGAAGTGTGTGAAATAAGTGATTTCTCTCATGCAAATTGTTTGGAAAATGTCACATTTTAACATGAGATTCAGAGCTTTGTAATTGTGATGTACTGATGATGATTTTGTACAATATCATCATAACAAAGTAATTTATATACAATTTACATGTAGCTTTCCAGTTTCCAAATGTCCATAGTACTTAGTAGTAAAGTAAACAGGGCCGGCATTAGACTAACGGGGGCCCAGGGCAAAAGCTAAAGAATGCCCCCCCCCCAACAAAAAAAAAAAAACTTACAGGGTAATATTACTATCACTACCAATAACCTACCAATAAAAATGTCATCATTATCAACAACTACTATTACAACTAATAATATACAGCACAACACAAACATACATTTCTTAAGAATATTAAACATGACAAACTTACCCCAATCACCTACTAGAAGCGGACCTTCCTTGCTTTAGCGGAGGCAAAGTCTTCCATTTTTTTGGAGAAGTCCAACTTCTGATAAATGTCGTGTTTGATGGAAATCTCAGCCAGAGCATTCAGGCGGTCCTGTGACATTGTATTCCGTAAGTCCTCAATAACTTCAAACACGAGAAGCTTCTCTCTCCTGATGCCACAGTTACAGGTACACTCAAAAGTAAACGCAATGCAATGCTTAGGTTTGGGTACAGATCCAACAGCTTTTCAGCATAAATGTAGTTTAACATCTCCAGGGGTGAATTAGACACACCAGTTGGCAAGCCTTTTACAGCGGAGCAGATCTTAAGATTCAAGTCATCAGCATCGATGTCACCCATTTCGTGTGACAAGTGTTGGCAACTTTTAATTAAGGTGTTTAACTCTATAGCCTTCCCCATCTCCCTGGTTCTAAAAAGAAAACCAAACAAACTGTAAAAAAAATCAAGCTGAGAAAACCTCTCATTCAGGCTCATTACAGCGGCATCAATTAGAGGAAAAAAGAAATCTCGCTTTAAGCTCTTCTCTGGAGTGTTGGCGACCTAGTCTGGACATTCATAATCGAACATTGATTTCTTCTTTCATCTTCTCTGTTCAGGAAATGTTAGTTCAATCCCAATCTGTTCTGCGATTTCCCATGCAGAAGTGTGAGCTGATGCAACCCCATTTTCTCTGAAATCTTGCAAAAATGTTAGCACTGCCTCAATTTCAACGGTTTGACTGTGAGCTGGGTAACATGCTGCTTACGTATCGTCCAGCGTTGAGTAGAAGAACTGAAGATAACAAAAATACGCTGTAACACCCCAAAAAATGTCACATACAGCACAGATGATTTTGCAGCATCCAATACGACCAGATTCAGGGTGTGGCTGCTACAAGGCATGAACACAGCCTTTTGTTAATGTCTTGCACTCTTTTTTGTACATCCTGCTTTTTGCCTTTCATATTGCTTCCATTGTCATAGCTCTGTCCTCTGCAGTCATTAACATTAATTCCCAGGTTCTCGAGGTGTCCTAAAAAAGTCACATAGTGCCTCACCAGTAGTGTTCTCAACACCAAGAAATCCAGTAAAATGTTCTGTAACTGAAGCACCAACAGATAGCTCACATTTGACACTGCGCAGTGTAACTGACAGTTGCTCAGTGTGGCTAGTGTCAGGTGTGCTGTCCATTATCACACCAAAATGTTTCACACGATGAACCCTTTCGACAATGGAATGAAATATGTGCTTTCCCTTTCTAGCAATCAATTTGTTTTGGATATCTTTGCTGAGGTAATTATCTGCAATTTCTCTTTTCTCAATTTGCCTGAGGTGTTCATTAATTACAGGGTCAAATTTTGCCAGAAGTTCAGCTTGACCAAGGAAATTTCCATTGGTAGGATCATGTAGTTTTTCTGTAGTTCCACGAAAGGCCAGATTCCGCTCTGCCAAATGACAAACTATGTTAACAATTCTCATTAGAACAGATCTCCAATAATTCCTTTCCATATCGATTAACTCCATGTTGATACTGTCCACAGTATTATTATCACTAATTCCTGTTTTCAGACTGCGCCATGCCTCCATGCAGCGCAAATGTGTAGGTGAGTGTTCATGAGCCTTGAATGAAGGTGCTTCCACACATTGAAGCCATCCTTCGAAATAGCATTATCCCGTTTTCCAAAAAGAGCAAAACAAAAGCAACATATTTTATCTGCCAACTTGGAATACCCAAGCCACGATCTGAGAACTTTGTCGCCATGTTTAAGATGAATATAATAGCTCTCCTTTTTAAAGCGTTGGGGAACTGTATCATTATTTTGGGAAATTAGATATCCAGTATTTGTTTGGGACCTGTTTTGACTATTTCACATCTTTGGTCGTTACTTATTCTTTCTGGCCATAAAGCTGGGTCATCAGGTAACGCCTGAATGAGCTCTAAGGACTCACCTCGCGGGTCCTGTGTTTCCTCAATATCCTCTGATCCAGCCTCAGTAGTTTTCCCAGTCTCAGCTACCTCCTCGAAATTCAAAGCTGATGGAGGACTAGGCGTTGAACTTTCCCCAACACGTTCTGCCTGAGCTTCTTGCTGTTTTGTGAAAAATTTTGTAAATTTAGAATATGCTCCCAAGCATTTGGCCTTTTCCTCATAAGCTTGTCTTTTTTGAGCACTGTTGGGATAGGAGCGTTTCATCTCCAGCTCTCTAGTTTTCCCACCTCTGTCCAATATATTGTAATACATCTGTGGTTTCACATAATTTTACCTATACTTTTAACAAAAATTATTAAAAAAAAAATACTAAATCCTGCACTATCACTTTTTACTCTGCTCTCTCTCCAGTCCAGAACCAACCAATCACTGGTGATTCGTTGCTGCTTCATAGCACAGACCTAACAAATTGAGCAAACGCGGTTGAGATGTGGTTCAGTTAAGAGATGAGTTTACAACATACAACAGGTAACACCAGTGTAGAATGCATTTTATTTTAATTGCAGCAGCTGTACATTGTTATTATTATTTATTTAGACTTCAATATAATTTATTTTCACTATAGCAATTAAATGACTGTGATATTCGCATTGTATTTATATACCCGGCACTGTAAATATGATGCAACAGCTCATTTTTAGCAGGATCATGAAAAGGTGTTTGTGTACAAAGCATATTTGTTTATCAGATTTTTGAACAGCACTTGCGGTGACTGGGGAGAATGAGTATGTATATATATTTAGTGTCAATAAAAATTCAAAGGTGGACAAGAGGTGGCTTTAGCGGAGTCATTTCGTGAGAAAAAACTATACCCACGGGGAAAAAATGATAAAACGTTAAAAATAATAATAATAAATAAAATTATATTAATAATACGTTACTAACTTATCGTTTAATTTAAAACATTAAAGCTGTTATATGTATTTGTAATACCTATGAAGGGGGTTATTATTATTAATAATAATGTAATGCGTATGAGAATTATGAAACATAAATAGAAACACAGGTTTCCTGCTGGTGATCGGTTGTACAGAGTCAACTCGGATGTCTGTAAAAAGCAGCAGTGCAGTATCCAGGACCTCTCTATCCAGGCACACAATTTTAAAACTGGCATTTTGTGTGATGCAGGGTGGACCTTGGCCTGACAGTTTTTCAGGAATTCTGTGCTGTATGCGAGGAATTTCAAAACAACAAACACATTCCTCACGAGTTGGCATTAATGCACAGTTACAGCAGCTGCAACAGAAATTGTGTGCTGTTCTGTCAGGATCCAGATCTCTCTCACAATCTGTCTCTCTCTCACTACTGATCTTTTCTTTCAGTTTCAATAGGGCCTATTTGGTGCTCTATGAGTGGCTCAAATTCATACAGAAAGTTTTTAACAATAAATTCAAAGTCACTTAGTTCCAGTGCTCTTGTGAGGGAAAACTCTGTCAATATGGCGGAACACATCACAATTTAAGTGCCGGTTGCCATAGTTTTAAAAGTCTTTTATTGTGTTATACAATAAATACACGGGTGTTTTGAGTGGGAAATGTTATCTTTAGCACTTGATGAATAATGTTAATGCACAAAGTCCTGCCGTTTCCCTTCCCCTTTAACTCTAAGCCTAACCTTAACCCCCCTAACCTTTTTCTGATACAATTCTGTACTTATATCATGCAAAAAGATGTACACATTAAGTACATTATAACTATGCATAATAACACTGTAATTGTGTAAGTATGCATGTATTTACTAAGTAACTACTATATAAATACACACTAAGTAACGTTTTACCATAGATGAAGCTGAATGGAAAACATAATCCTTTTTATTCAGTAAACACCTACCTCTTCAACCAACAAGTAGTCTACCCAGTTCCTCTATTTAAAAAGTGAGATGTAAACTGTTATATGAGGCTGAGTGGTCCAGTGGTTAAAGAAAAGGACTTGTAACTAAGGAGGTCCCCGGTTCAAATCCCACCTCAGCCACTGACTCATTGTGTGACCCTGAGCAAGTCACTTAACCTCCTTGTGCTCCGTCTTTCGGGTGAGACGTAATTGTAAGTGACTCTGGAGCTGATGCATAGTTCACACACCCTAGTCTCTGTAAGTCGTCTTGGATAAAGACGTCTGCTAAATAAACAAATTATAATAATAATAAATGTCATAACATTGTATGTGTGCATGTATTCTATACATCCACAACAGCCAACAGCCTTTCTCGAGTGGGATACAGCTGATACACAACAGTGTAACCATTAACTTGTCCCCCTGCAACACACTACCCCTGGTGGATAAGAAATACTGCAGTGAATGTGGTATTTCTTACACGCCCTAGGGGCAAAGTATTGCAGGGTGACATGGTAAGGGATATACTCTGATATACCAGCTGCTCTCTTAGAAGCTAAGCAACCCTGTGGTCCTACAGTGCTTCTAAGATTCCCCAGGATGTGATGACTGAAAGGGAAAATGGTATACAAAGTTAATCTAAACAACAAGGGTAATTATTATTATTATTTATTTATTAGCAGACACCCTTATCCAGGGCAACTTACAATTGTTACAAGATATCACATTATGCACATTATACATTATTTCACATTATACAGATATCACATTATTTTCTACATACAATTACCCATTTATACAGTTGGGTTTTTACTGGAGCAATCTAGGTAAAGTACCTTGCTCAAGGGCAGCAGTGTCCTCCACCTGGGATTGAACCCACGACTCTACGGTTAAGTCCAGAGCCCTAACCACTACTCCACACTGCTGCTGTAATGTTGTAATACATTCAGTTCACGGGGCGGGAGCCAGGGCTGAGAGAGGAAGGGAGTGTTTTGGCAATTTAGAGAAGGACGGGCCTGCACTCCAACTGAGAGAGCCTTCCCTATGGAGTCAAGGCTAGCCCTATCAGCTTCCGGACCCCTGAAAAAAGAGTCCTCTGACTTCTCTGAGTCATTATAGGTGTTGCCTCGCGACTGGGTCCCAGTTACCAACCAGGTTTGACCCTTAGAGGACAGAACAGCTCATACAAAGCCTTGATGTAAGGAAGAAAAGAGAATCTGAAAGAACACAAATAATTGTTAGTTATGGGACTCGAGCTCTAAGAGTATGAGGGCCACATCCCGGGAGGATAAAGGTGCTTTTTTCTTGACCGCACAAAGAACCTGTGGAGTTACGGGAACTCTAGGTCGAGGAAGTGAGACTCACTCTCCCCCCAAAGGATGGACCACCGGCCCCCCGCTGAACCCACACCTGCAACTGCTGCTGGAACCAGGCTGCAAAACTTGGCTACCTGTAGACGAGATATAAAGCGTCAGCTGAATTATTGTGGATGCCTGGAAGATGGTGAGTTTGAATGAGTAAATTATGGGAAACTGATATCCAAACTAAACAGCGAAGTACTTGCATGATGAGAGGGGAGGATGATCTGCCTTTATTGATGATGTGCACGGTTGACTGGTTGTCACTGAAAAATAATATTGATTATCTGGACCAAGAGCGCCCCCAGAGATGTGCTGCCGCGACGATGGGGTAAATTTCAGGTTACAGTCTCAAACAAAAAGACACTCCAAAACCACAATCCTCCATGCACAAAACTGTGCTCTGTAGGTCCTGGGGAAAATGGTGCTTGTGCCTCTGCTGTGCTTGTGTATGGAGGATGGTGCTCAGGGTTTAGTGCTGGCTCTGTGGCTGCAGCTCCTGGCTCACTCCTTCTCTGCAACAAAACAATAACAAAACACAGTGCTCCGGCGTGTTAGAATCGTCACCGTAAGGGGCTGTACTCCCGCAACTGCATCCCCTTTGTACCACCAAACTCATCCCTGCAATTAGCCCATTGCCATGGTTTATCCAGTCACAGCATGACCCGTATCTAATCGCAATGGAGTTGTCTTGAGTACTTGCAATTACGCACTTTCCCCAAGATGGACGGCTTCTGGTTTCCAACTACTGTCGAGTCCGCCAGTCAAGGGGAACACATAGAACCAGCCTTACACAGCACATTTTTTGGTCAGGAGGGAGATTTATAGTTCAAATACCTTCACTGTCTGTCACAAACAGCCATATTTATCCTTGGTTACGGAGCAGTGAGGGGGGGTGGGGGTGGGGGCGATACCCTGCATGCATTCTCCCTGACACCACTGAAAATACGATTAAACAGATCTATATTGGGGGTGGACCAATCAACGATATGATTATCATTAGCCAAGATAGCTGCTGTTTTTGCAGAAAAGGTTTCATGATATTCGTAGAAAGTGGTGCCCCCGTATCTCACCAATAGTTCTACGACATAAAACATATATTGATCCATCTCCTGGCAGCGAAGGGGGTATACAGCACACAGAACATCTCGATAAATGGAAAATACGAGTACGAACTTGCCAAGGGACACATTTTTAAGCAGGCGGGGGTCACTGGATTTCAGCGTGACTGCTAAATCCCTGCAATTGACGACTCTGTGATCAATGAATTCTGATGCAGTAATGAGAATGGAAACCAGGTTGATTTCTTTACCTTCAATTATTTGCCTTCCGGTCAACGGGGAGAGTGACGTCAGATGGCTGCTGCTGATTGGGAGGCTGAAGTGGATGCTGTAGCCAAATTGTATTCTGGAACACTGATAGTTGGGACCGGGGGCGGGGCCAAAGAGACTGGGGCGAGCAAAGGAGCCGCTGAAGCGGAAGATGCGGTGAAGGTGGGGCCAGAGACTGGCACATTAGAGACGGAAGGAGGGGCTGCAGCAGTGCTGGATGGAATTGTCTCCGAATTCAAGCGATTGTCCATGCCATCTAGGCGAGTATTAACTTTTGCAAATGGCTGCATGAACTGCTTTATGTCATCCATGATTTTTTTGGCACAGCTCTGCCATAGAATCTTCAGCTGAAGGTAACTGCTGGGCTTCTACTATACTTGTAGGCGGCTCTGGGGTGGTGACATAAGTGCTTGGAGCTGGTGCTACTGAGCAAGCAGGGGCGGGGCGGCGAGTGGAAAAAATCGGCTCGACGAAGCCCTGACTCCCGCCCCCGAACCACACTAAAGTTAACATTTAAGATAGTATAACTGGGATTTTTTTTTCTGCCCGTACTCTGTTTAGTGCCATCATGCCGCACTGAAAGTGTGGGACACTCAAAGAAACTTGCTGATCATAAAGAGCACTAGGAGCTGCTCTATGGTGTATGTATGTATGCATGTATGATTAGCAATGTTTTCTAAGTTACGAAACATATTAGACATTTCTGGTTGAGCTGAAAGGGAGTGACAAGGGTACTGAAGCTATTAAACATTGATTTTAAAACCTTGCTTACTGCACAATGAATGTCCATGTTGAAAGTTATGTAATGAGTATGTCTGTTTTGAACATTTATGTAAATTCCATAACTGTTAGGGTATCTTAGCAGCATGGGTTTCTCATATTAGCTGGTGGAAAGGGGGAGGGGGTGTTAATGTGCCTTCTTGCTTTGACACATTGACCACTTTTAACACTTTGTCATATTTCTGTGACGCACCCCTACGTTGCGTGTTTTCCAACTTTACATAATGTCCCTGTCTGCGAATTGTACTCTATATAAACAGAAGAAAATTGCTTGAAGTTCATTGTGTCTTAGTAAGTTCAGCTTTGTTTCAGAGTTGCGAAAAAGCATTTGTAAAATGAATTGTAATTGGAGCAAGAGACTACTTAGTACAGTAGTGATCTTAATCATTTTGGGAAATTTGACTTTGGCGGCCGGCAATTGTAAGTATCCTTCAGAATATTAAATACAACTGACAAGTATACTGTTGTAAATTCTATGAATTGTAATGTATATATAGACATCCGTTTTATATATACAGTTTATATATATACTTGCTCTTAATTGTATTAATACTTGTACTGTGATTCTTGGAATGTATTTTTGTTTACGACTGTAAGTCGCCCTGGTTAACGGTGTCTGCTAAGAAATAAATAATAATAATATATATTATATTTATATGTATTTAAAACTATATGGCAAGTTTTAGATATAAGAACATAAGAACATAAGAAAGTTTACAAACGAGAGGAGGCCATTTGGCCCATCTTGCTCGTTTGGTTGTTAGTAGCTTATTGATCCCAGGGTGTCGGCTTCAACAATTAGCAGTGGCTTACAAAGACATGTAATTCAGAACACTGTGTTGATAGCATGCTATTATTTTGTAATTGGTAGCTATTGAATAATGAATTGTCAATAATATCCAAATTAGTGGAAATTTAATTACCAAAGATGACCTATATATATATATATATATATATAGGCAAAGTTATGCAAATTCTTGTGCTTCACTGATTTCTTTTCAAATATACTGTAGAGTCTGTATAGCTAATACATCATAATAATAATAGTAAAAATAATTATTTCCTTTCAGATCGTCGACCAAGCAAGGTTACTACAAATTGTTGTACATCTGTTTCCAGAGTCAAGGTTAGCTACAAGATAACCAGATTCAGGGAACAAAATGCTCTTAAACCCTGTGTAAAGGCAGTAATGTAAGTATAGTTTAATTTGAGTTTTATAATGAACATATTATTACAAATGTTTACCATTGAGTACTTTGTGTTAAGCATTAATTATTATATGACAAGTGGAATCTGGCTGCCATTCACTTTCATTGTACTTTAAATCCTATTATCCTGCGATAACAAGCCAGTTTCAATATACAAAGGTTTCCCATTCACAGCACATCCTGTATAGGAATGATCCAGTTTAAGTCAGACTATTTTTTATAATTAAAATACAGGACCTAAAAAAAGTCAACAGCACTTAATTGCTTAAATATACCAGTAATGGTATATTGTTGCAATTAAATATCCATATTTTATGCAAAGGCAAAACATTGCTGCCATAATAAAAGCTTATTAATAGTTTAGCATTTAAATTAATCTAGATGAATCATCCCTTTTCACGACCATTTGTGTGGTTTGCACCAAGGTGGAATGTCACAGTTGGTAATTGAAATAAACCTATTTATGAATTTGAACAACACAAACATAGACATGATGTGATTTGTAAAACAATTCTTCCTCTTTTTCTCTGCAGATTTTACACTGATGAGGTTGGCCCATTCTGCGCAGATCCAAGAGCCCATTGGGTGAGAAGCAAAGTGAATGAGCTCAGGTTAGTGGATCCGCTTTAATTTTCATCAGTTACAATCCTACCATCCTTGCTACATATTCATACATTTAACGCACATGGATGTTGGAACTGCTTTAGCTCCTAGAGTACTTCAGTGGCTGTTAAAGATCACTAAGTGTATCCATTTTAAAGCTGTTATTTAGTCAAACCATTTGTTTTGCATGGCTTTATCAAAGATTTAAAGACATTACACAACAAAGCAAGAGGGTCAATGTAAGTTACGTCACACTGTCATTAAGTTTAAATAGACTCACACATTGTTCTGAGCACCTTTTGTCTCAAGTCATACTGAATAATTATCATTAATTTAATATTTGATACCTATGGATTTATATTAAAATAATAATAATAATAATTAAAGAGGTTCAGCACTATTTAATATTATGCAAATTAAGACGGTATTCCTTTCATGAGTGTTTGTCCAATAGATAATTCTGCGTAAACTTAATTAGGACTTAAAAATGAAATTAATTAATATTTTTGTTTTCATTTGTAGGAAAGCAGCTGCACCTACAAAAACCTAGTTACAGGACAAGTCCTGCATTCCAAATTCTACAAGTGCTAACGTTCTGACTGGATTATCAAATTTTTTCTTGTTTCTTCTTTTTAATAATGTTTTTACGAAGATGCACCGTTTCTCAGACACCCACAAAAAACCACAAGAACTGAATATTACAAGAATTGATAATTGAAGATGTGATTTGAAAATGTTGTTTTGAACATAGAATAATGGCATATTCTTGAAGCAAAAAAAAGAAAAAATAAATATGTAATTTTAATTGAAGTGGATTTTGTTCAACATTGGGGAGGGGGAGATGTCAAATGCAAATGTCAAATGTTACTAATGGGAAATGACTGGGGGATGTTTCTTATCTGGTTTAGTTTTGTAAAAGCCTGAGATCTGTACAACATTGTAAATTAAATATTTTTAAACAATATAATGTAATATAATATATACATAAATTAACTACTTTGCTTTTTTACATTAAAAGGAAACTTTATTAATTTACATTTTCCTACGATTTAATTTCTTACCTGTTTAATGTTATATTATGCGTATTCTGTATGATTATCTATTGTTTCTGCTTAGATCATTATGTGCCATGCTTACTGAATATTCCAGCAAAACATGCTTCTGAAAATATAAGTCAAGACTGATTGTGTGAGAAGTGAGGTGGGGAAGCATATTGGTGTAGAAACCCATAGGTGAAGCACTGTGCACTGAAACCTGTGCAACACTAATATCTCTCCCCAGAATCAGCCTTGATGATGATGAGCATTTGTTTACAGAAACAGTTAGTAAGCATGGCAAATCTCAACATCTGTGATACATTGCACACACAAATTTGCGCACATGCACTGTCCTCCGATTGCTGAATGCTATACACATTCCTGTTGCAAACTTTTCACCCACAATGGTTAAGAGGTGACAGACTACACTAGCTGAACTATGTGGACACATTTAGAAGAAACTAGTTGTAGTTGACTGCAGTTTTGTCATTACATTACTCAACAATTCAAATCTAAATTATTATTATAGTTTATATCAAGCACCTTGGCACAACATTAAAATGTGCTCTCTATATGTACAGTGCTGTATATTGTTTATTTGGTTGGATTCTCTGGTAGTATTTGTATTTTTTGCTTTCAGAAGCGGTGAGATAACGGAAACCTTTTTTTTATTCTTTTTTAAGAAAGTAGGTTATGTTGTCTGTGAAAGTCTTGCAATGGTTGTGGTTTTAGACAGTGTGAACTTTGAAGCAGTTTTACTTGTATTATTGTATAATTAAAGGCTGAATTTAAAAATATACCTCCCAACACAAACACCAACATGTTTACTGTCTTGTCTTGAAGATGTACTGACCAATATTGTTTTAAAACAGTTGAATTTTAAAATATGCTGTATCAGTGCTGGCGCTAGGATGTACTGGGCCGTGGTGCACCATATTCTACTGTTATTTCAAGATGACTGTGAACAAGACAATAATCAGTCAAGTAACAGTATTTCCAAACATCTTAATACATCAATTATGTAACAAGATTAATCAATGATTAATAACTCGATTTAGTTAATGTTGAAACATAATACTTCAAATTAGTCACAAAACATAGTAATCATAAGCATCAATTGGATTTTTTAATTAGTGTTCTAGCAGCATGGCTGATAGCAATTTGGGGATGCAGACCACTGTAAATCAAGGCTACGTTTACTGTATTTTGCCAGTATTGCATGTACAGTTATAATTGATCTATTAGAATACAGTGAATTAGCAGTACAGCTATGGCCAAAAGTTTTGCATCTCTGTATATAATTAAATAATTTTGCTTCATAGAGTCCAATGAAGCCTGCTGAATAATGTGACGTTAACATATTGAATTACATATTGCTTTGTAGTTTTCCATATACTTAATAAAAAAAATTGACAACAATGAAAAAATGTGACATTTCGAAATCCAACATGAAATACTACTGTACAACTATTATGGCTTCTCATAGACTTTTGCGATATCTTTCTGTAGTTTCTTTGATTACATGATGTGAAATAAAACATTTAAATGATGTTAATCTAGTTTTCTTTTTTTTTTCTTTTTTTAATTATGTCTCAATCCAAAAAAAAAAAAAAATGTAGGTGATGCAAAACTTTTGTCCATAGCTGTACGTGCAGGGCTCCGCCATGTTTCACCATGTGGAACTGCTCCTCAAGCAGACCAGGCTGTTCGACCGAACAAGCAGAACACGTTCCACGGCAGGAAGGTGGAATGGTTTCGCCAAATCAGATTGTCCAGTTCTGTTCGGTCTCATGAAATTACACCTTTACTTTAGTATAACATCTTTAGTATCATGCTCTGCATCCCGCCTCCTGATAGACAATATGTCAGCTATGATTTGCGAATTTGTGTTTTTATTGACAGTCCACCAATACTATCTTGCTATGGTTTATATTTCTAATCCCAGTACAGTAGACAGCACATACATATTTTTTAAACTAGTCATTAAAGTAAGCTCAAACAACAAAAAAGGCCCTGTGCTGTACACATTTGCTGTTTTCTGTATTTTGTAACAGTAAATTTTGTGATATCTACTTTGTTTCCATATCTGTCGTCATTTACCTTAATGCTAGGGGGCAATGAACATCATCATTTCATTTTTATACGTCTCTATTTTGTATAGAAAAATAAGCCTGGTACGCTCCTGTGAGTTATACTATATTATTTTTCTCACTTACTTAAAATGTATGTGAGAAAAAATATGTTCTTTGTATGTTATTTTACTGTTATACCTGGGCACTTGGAAGGACTACAGCTGGAAGGCAGGTGGATATTTCAAACTGTAAAGTGACTTTACATTAAGCCAAAATATCATCCAGCCTCTCACCTATAGTTTAGTTTGTTTTTATATGTGATCCATCTTCACACTTTTTAAAATCAAAATAATCTTTACTCTTAACTCCATTCACTTAAATCCTGGAAAGGAGTGTACGATATTATAGGAAGCTGTAATGCTGTACAGTTCATGAGTGAAGTAGGTTTAATGCAGTCGGGTTATATTTAGTATATATGAATTGCCAGCAAAAACAGGACTGCTGCAGTGCATGCTTTATTATTTTAAAAAATGTAATGTAAACTACAGCAACAGTTTTCAAACTGCCCTCCTGGGGAAAAAAAAATATCTAAGTGAGCAAATGCTTGGTGTTTCAGTCTGTTCGAGGCAGGACGTTTTTTTTTCTCTCAATTTTTTTAAAATAACTTCATCTTAGTGTTGCAGGGCAACCCATCCTTTATTGTATGATTTTATTTTTGTATAACTTTGTTTGATTTGATTATTTATTTGGGCACGTTTATTTTTTACATTGTCATTTGCACATTGTTTGTGGAGCACTCGCTTTTTATTAAATTGAGCACAAGGACTTGGCCTGCTGACAATTGCCCACAGCTGCGGGATGAACAGTTTATTGGTACGCAGCTGTTTAAAAGACCGGCGAGAGACCGGGGAGACGGAGGCCTGAGGACCAACAACCAACGACCAACAACCAACGACCAACGACCAACCAACCAACCAACCAACCAACCAACCAAGAAGTGAGAAATCAAAGACAAGTAGGGCTGGAGCGTGGAGGCGACAGCAAGAGAAAAAGCAAGGAAAACACGGAACAAGCTTGGACAGCAGCATGGAAAAGCAGTGGTTGGAACTTTTCGTGGAGAGTCCAGACGTGGAAAGTTAAGGGTGTTATATTACTGTGGGTTAGGCAATATTTTCTTTAGTGCTCCGAGACATTGTAGTGTGTTTTATCCTACTCCACTGTATGTTTCTCTATTGCACCCGGTCTTAGTCTGTTTGTATTTTAGTATTTTTAACTCTTAGTCTATTTGTATTTAACAGGGTTTTATTGTAAATTGTGGAGGCTTTTGTTCGGGTGAACTGAATTTGATTATTATTTTTATTGTTTTACTTGTGACCTGTTTCTGCTTTTATTCATTTAACGGTAAGAGCTGTTTTCGGTGCAACCACTTGCGGGCGCCTTCAGGGGCAAAGCTAAATTGGGGGGAAGGTGCCAGGTGTGGTCCGCAGAGCAGGGTACCGGGCACAGACAGCACAGGGTTTGTGTTGTTTTTAATTAATTTTATACATTGCTTTAGTGTGTATGCCGTGTAATTTATCTGCTTCTTTTAAAACATTGTTTATTTGCACAATGGAGGTGTTGTACCTTGGCTAAAGAAAAACGTAATAACATGTGGAAACCTAATAAACTTATATTGCATTTTAATTGTGGTGTTGTTGTTGTTGGTCCTATTGTTGCTGCTCCCCATCCAAGTAACCTTTACAACTGAGTCCCTATACTGGTTAAAATTAGGGTGGCGTAGCACGACTACAGCAGGGTTGTTAAGCGTTTCTAATTGCACTATCCCTGTTCTTTTACTACTCGCTGAAAGATTCCCCTGCCTGTTATAATAATTTTTTGTAAAGCCTATTTTGTTTCATGTAATATCTCCCAATTTTGGTCCTCTTTGCAGGTGGATTTTCTGTGTTTATTAATTTTATTTTTATTACAAATAAATAAACAACCACCAAGATCACTACTATAAATCATAAAGCCCAGAACACTAGAAACAGACTGAAGCTATCTAATCGTTGTAAACCCCCTCCCCCCCAACAAAAAAACCCAAAACATTTCCTGTACATTTCACACCAAAGTGGTAGCCTCTCTCAAAAGAACATGTTGATGCAATTACCTGTTATTATAGTCTAGACGTTACAATCAGAAAGTGTTGCATTACAGTGTTAGTGAATTGATAATCTCGCAACATGCAGCGCTCCTTGAAGTTTGCCGCATTCCCAGTTTTAATGGCCTTGGTGGTTGCTGCAGTCATGGCAAACCCTTGTAAGTATAATTCAGCATCAGATTTGAAATGTTTAGCTTGCAGAGAACCTTGAACGTGTGGTGCATGATATTTACGGCATGCAATGTTGCAAAGTTACCAGTGCAGTTGTATCTCAGTTAACATTTATAAAACAAACATGTGGGGTCGTAGGATCCAAACAGCCCACAATAATCTCTTGATCCCAACAAAACATTGTATAAAGTGTTTGCAAATGTTGTTACTACAGTTTATAACTTACTCTGTACTGTGTTGTTAATTAAATGTACCCAATAAATTAAGCATACGCTAAACAGAAAGTATTTATTTGGTTATCATGTTTACCTGCTTTCCATCAAATACAATACTACTGTAGAGTCACAAGATTATTAGCCTAATAGCACAGTCCCAGGCAAAGTAGTTGTGAGCACCATTCAATGTTTGGATAAAAACGTCTGCTAAATGACAATAATAATAATATACTTTACAACATTATAATAGTTCTAGGAAAGCCCTCTAAAATCTGTACTTCATTTATTACATAAACTATTTGTAAAAAAAACATGCCAATTAACATTTACTGATAAAATGCAGATCGTCGACCAACAAGGGTGACAACCAGCTGCTGCAAGTCAGTCTCGCGAGTCAAGATTCCTTACAACATCACCGGCTACCGTGAGCAGAGTGCCCTGAAGCCCTGCGTGGCCGCTGTCATGTGAGTAACAAATGCTTCTGAAGTCTTATTTTCTAATTAAATAAACAAAGAGAACAAAATATCATTTTTAAAACGTTGTGCAATGTTTAAAATCTTTCTGAGGGGGTTGTATTGCTGTTTACCAGTTTGTTTTATGCACAGGTTAATTAGAATTACCTTTTGACTGGGTTCAGTATTGTTTACGTGTGTACTGATATGACACATTTTCATTAGAAATATCAATATATTTGCCAATGTTCTGCCTTTTCAGATAAAGATATTGAAAGACAGTCGCTATTATGGCTTTTCAGAACTTACACAAAATGCACTAAGCAAGCCTGACCCAAGCCACATTTTGCAGCCCTGAACCAAACAGCAAAATGATGCATAACATCCAGGTAGCAATAAAGTATAAAGTATTAAATTAGTAACACTGTTCTGTACCTGAAGTGCTGTTGTACACAAATTGTCCAATTATGTGGCATTTATTTTAGCCATGCAACAAGCACCATCAGTTACGATACATCACCAAGTCATTATCATCCTTTTGGAATGACTTTAGTCTGCCTTGACCTCCTGTGCAAAATAATCCATTACTAATGCATCATTGAAATACATTGAAATGTTCACCTGACTGACTTTTCCAAAAAAAAAAAAAATGATATGCTATCTCTGTGCATTTGTAGGGATTCTGTATTGGTGTCTCCAGATAAAAAACTGATCCACCACATTGTAAATGATTTCATTGCACAGACATTTGATTGCTTGAGGTTTCTCAGTAGGACATATTACGCTTGTAAAATGGTTGTTTCACTATCCCCGAAACCTCTCCAACCCACTTCTTTTGGAATTTAAAACGGAATTGCAAATTGTGGTGAAATGTAAAACAATGCCTAAACACACAAAAACCCCAGAAGAATATGCCTGTGACCATAAGGATTTAGTTATGGAAGACAGCAAAAGAAAGAAGGTACTATTGAAGTGTGCAAGTACTGTCGAGTTACTATACATATTGTGAAATTCATAAAACACGAAAACCAGAAGCCCTAATTTATATAGCATGTCACAAAGGTAACATATACAAATGTGATTTTGAAGGTTTTCATAATACTCCCTTTTTTCTGATGTAGATTTTATACTAAAGAAATTGGGCCAGTGTGTTCCAGTCCTATTGCCCGCTGGGTAAAGAATAAAATGAAAGGTAAAAGTACAATATAATTTTTTTCTTATTCCTTGTTTTTCAAAATCTTTACTGACTTGAACAATTAAATCTTACTTTTTTTTTTCAGTGGTACCAATGGTCAATTAACTCATCCAACCAGGAAGACAAAATGTCACTTTGTACTGTGATTAACATGTTGTATAACCTCACATTTCAGTTGTATTTTGTGTATAAGTATTGGTGAGTTGACATCCTGTAATTAACCCACTAGGAGAATCTATGGAGGAAAGTTTACCAAAGCAACAATATAGTCAGCACTCACATACATATATACTGCACACATAAACATCCTAAGTCAATGGCTCGTGTTTTTCCATTCATTTACATTAAATGTAGATGTAATCATTTAAACATGGACTATACTTCTGAAAATGACCTCAGGTCCTCACACATCTCTTCTACAATGGTAAAAACATTGTGTGGATACTGCTGTCTATAAAAGTGATACAAAATATATTTACCCACAAACATACACCTTATCAACGTTACTGACTGATTCAATCATTTGTAAAAGATATACAGTATGTCTTCCATTCTCCTTCATCCATAAACATTCGATCAGGTTTTGGGTTAAATTTAGGTTGCTTGATTGCTTTGTAGCTTGCAAGAACAATGAGTCTGCAAAGCTTTTTCAATGTATGTATCCCAAGCAGTAATAGGAAAGTTTAGAACTATCTCAGATATTAGTAAGAGGCAAGAAAAACTGATTTTAAAGCCTTGGCCATCACTCTTTCATCTTTTCATCAAAACAAATAATCATAAAACAAAGTGGGCTCAAACTGTAATGTTAATTTATAATGTCACCCTGTTTTAAGTAGTTTTTATCTCCCCTCCCACATATGCTAAGTTAAAGCTGACGTTTTTCTACCTGCAGACTGCTAGTCATATCCACATTTGATTTTTAGTCATTAAGATATTTTACCGTAAACCTAAACTACAGTGTTAACTGTTTGGGTCAAGCTGCCAACGCATTAATGCAGGTTTGTTTCACTTAATTTTGTATTGCTTTTAATATTGTAGTGTATAGCACTGTGTGATAAAGGCCCTTTATAAAAGCAATACTGTGATGTTTTTGTTGTATTTTGTTTAACTGGTCCATAACTATCAGTAACCTCATTGCTTTTTTACTGTATGCAAATAAATGTATCAGTCTAAACTCCACTGTTTATCCATCGTTTTTTTGTCAAACTTTACCACAAACATTGATAACCAGAATTTATGAAGTGCTGATATTTGTAACTCTTAAAGGCCCAATGTTGTCCCAATATAATGATCTTTCTAAAGATCTGAGGTATAACTATAAAATGATAATGGACCATTACTATGTCTGAAAGATATTCATCTAAGATATTTTGTAATGTCCATATGATAAATGATGTAAAAAGAGTTATACAGCAAAGGTGTTAAGGGGATGGGATTGTGTCATGGTGGTGGTTATGGCGGTCTCGGAACTCGTGAATTTTAATATTCGTTTCCACTCAGTGTGAGATCTTTCCTTGTGAATTGGTTTCAGTGCAATTAAAGTGGTTAGCAGACTTCAAATAAAGGTGAATACTTACACAGAACTATAAAAAATTGGTGAAATTAAGTTCAAAGCAACTAGCAGAGCAATATCCCAAACAATTTCATGAAAGCCGAGGGAGCAGCTTTAATGAGAAACAAACTTCAAATGAACCGAAGCCTGTTGTGCAGAAAATCTACCTCTGCATATACTTGATAATGCAAAGCTCTTGCAGTTGTTCCCCTGTGGTGCTTAACAGTACCTGTTCAACAGTGTAAATGCAGAACAATCCTTTTAATGTACACCTTGTAATACGAAAACCACAGCTGTGTTTAAATAGACATCAATGAAAAGGATATTGTACAATTCGCAATTTCCAACCAGAGCATTTATTTAAAACATTTTTTTTTAACATCAAACAAGGTATACGTGTTAAATTAAAAGGTAAGCATATTCCTGTTACAGTTGTTTTTTTAAACGGTACTGTTAAAAACAAAACATCTGTAAGTTTACTTTTGACTAGAAGCGTGTGTTTAAAAGAAAACACATTACATACATGTTAAATACACTAAATTCAAAATCCTAAAAGGTATTGACAACGTCGACCCAGGGGACTTTTTTGACCTGAAAAAAGAAACAAGGACCAGGGGTTACAGATGGAGATTAGATAAAGGGGCATTCAGAACAGAAAATAGGAGGCACTTTTTTACACAGAGAATTGAGGGAGTCTGGAACCAACTCCCCAGTAATGTTGTTGAAGCTGACACCCTGGGATCCTTCAAGAAGCTGTTTGATGAGATTCTGGGATCAATAAGCTACTAACAACCAAACGAGCAAGATGGGCTGAATGGCCTCCTCTCGTTTGTAAACTTTCTTATGTTCTTATGTTCTAAATATGTTACAGTACATTACATGTATAAATATATTTAAGTTCAAATCTTTGTAGCCATGACCATTCCGTGAAATGATCTATTTTTAACTGTGACTGTGCCGTTATTTTTACATATTTTTGCCATGACAAAATCACATCCTTAACCATGACCAATGCTGGTTAGACCTGGTCACAACATTTTGTACTCATTTCACACAAACAATCTCCACTCATCATTCACATGCTATTTTAGACCTTTGTAGGGGTGAGAAGGCTGGTTTCCTGTGTTTTTAATTGCATGAACAATCTAATGAAAGACCAAGTTTTTTTGTTTGTTTTCCATTAAATTGATTGTCAAGAAGCAGTCCCCTCCCTTCTCACTGTGGCACACAAGTTAATAAACACAACAGGTGGGGTGAAAATGGGTATAATATAATATTGTTAATTATTGTAATTTCATCATAGTCAGAGTGAAAGTGGAGACCCGCTCCATGTTTTTACAAAGGAGTATACGGACAACATGCCCCACTCGTTGACGGTTTCTATCCAGTTTTAAATAACTTTAGCATAACAGAATAAACAAATCCCCTGTGCAAAATGCTCGAATATGTAGTGAAAAGTGTTGAATTTAAATCAAGAGAAGTAATGTTAAAACTCTGCAATGCATTAGTAAGACCTGCAGCAGCTCCAGCTCGGAAAGGTAGTGTAAACCTTTTTCAGATCAGTGTGAAACCTATGTGGTTTGGTTTTGTTTGACTGTTTTGTTTAATTGGCAGGTAAATGGCTTAGCTGTCCTGCAAGATAGTTTAGGTTCCTGTTCTGTGTTTTAGTTAATGCTCAAGAAAAAGCTAGGTGTTTATTTTGTTTATTTTGTTTGTGTTTGTTTGTTTATTAAAAATAGTGCGTTAGCGCTTGAAAAATCAATTTCTGTTTCTTAGGTCTGTGCTTTTAAAGGGGCAATGAACCTTAGTGGTGCAAGTTTTATTACATATGGTGGCAGCGAGAGTGGGCGCCCCTAAAGACCCAGAAATTTAAAATGGACACAGATTTAAAAGCGTTGATCGAGCAGATCGACAGGAACACCGCTGCTCAGAAGGAGCAGAGCAGGAGATGGAGACAGGAGAGGGTTTTGTTTAGGAACATACGCAAATACTGTATGAATATCTATTTATATTTATATTTCAGTATTAGACATTAAAACACCTTATTACTGCAGTTATCATAAGGTGCTCTTTCTCTAAAGTTACTTAGTGCTGAAATACTTCATAATAAATGATGAAGCTTTACTCAGGAAGACAGATCGTTTGACAGATTCGGAACGGCTTACCTCATAAAACAATATTACAAGTCCACGAAACTACGTAAATAAGCAGCAGACAGTTTTCTGAACCACGAGTGCTTTCAATTTGAGGATGGTTTCCCTTGTTATATTTCATCAGCCACATTGAACCATTTCTTAGAATTGAGCAGTGACTTCCAGGAATGACCTTTTTCTGTTGTAACGGTAACATGTGAGGGGGCTTACAGCATAGTGCTTACAGCATAGTGCTTACAGTTATGCGTAAGGCCAGGGTGTCTGTAGTAAGTTCTGAACTAGGTTGTCAGCCTTGGTGTAGGGATAAATCTACAAGCCTGGGAGTTTACTATAACTTAAATACAAGGGAGGGTCCTTGTTTTATGTTCTGTTTTTTCTTCCTTTTACAGTACATGGTTGGTTCACATTAGCTCCTGGTCTCCTAGAGACATCACTGCTTCACCTGTCAAAATGTATTTTACTTGGGGGGCCACTTTATTTGGGAATATATTAAGCACATGAGTCAGTCTTACACAAAACCTACACAGATGAGATGGAATGCATGTTTTCATGAATGCATGGATAATCAAAATGTTGCAGGTTCTAATCTAATTTTAGATTAATAAAAAGAAAAATCATATTTTTGGCTGGACTCTTAGCCACAAAAACAAAAGTTGTGTGTCTGCATTTTTTTTTTCAATGTCTTTTTTCCCAACCAGTACCACAGGAAAGAATAAGCTCCAGTTTAGAGATATGTTAAATGTTAATAAGTAAGACTACTTATTTTAAAACCTTTGTTATCCCTCCTTTAGTATGCAATGAATGCACAGTGGGGCTAGACTGATACATGTATTTGCATACAGTAAAAAAAGGTTACTGATAGTTATGGATCAGTTAGACGAAATACAACAATATCCCAGGGTTGCTTTTATAAAGGGCATTTGTCACACAGTACTATACAATAAAAGCAATACAAAATTAAGTGAAAGAAAATATACTTGCATTAAAAATGTGTTGGCAGCTTGTGGATATGACTAGTGGTCTTGTAGGTATAAAAGAGTCAGTTTTAACATAACATATGTGGGAGGGGAAATAACATCTACTTAAAATAGGGTAACATTATATCCAGTTTATCATGGCATGAGTTTTTAAGTAAACCATTTTTTTCAGCACACACAAACCAATTGAAAACTAACAACAAAAAAATCATAGACTAAATATACTGTGACGTTTACCTACCAGCTTGACATGTGAGTCTATGGTACCTATATATACTGTACAGTATTTGTGCATGCTTATGTTATTCATCATGAATGTTCATGAAGATTTCTTGGACAAAAACAAATGACCCATTGATAACCTGCTAGCTGAACGTGGGCAGTGAACAAGCTCTGTGACGCATGTGGATTGTCAGAGGGTCAGGGATGACCTTAACTCTTTCAACACTGCAGATCTCTAAAGGTGTCCAAGACACAACAATCTTACTCCAGTTCAACAACTGGAGCAGGAACAAAAACACTCAGCACATCAGACCCACTACATTTTCCTGGTTTCCTGCATAAGGCACTTGAAACTATTTAATTAGTACAAGTACTTTTTGCAAAGTTACTTGGTGATGAAACAGTTCAACTAATAGTGAGCTCACTGACTAAGTGCTTACCCAGAACATGACACAGCAAAACTGGGAGATGGAAACTCATGTGAGTTCATCAAGGAAATGCAGTTTTGTCTCACAACACTCATTGTGGGGGTTGGGAGACTGAGTGTTATGAAACGTGGTTGGAGGTGTGGGTCAAGATAATTATAGAGTGGAGATGGGTGTCTAACAACTAAATTGGGTAAATGGTGAGGGGTGGGTGTAGAAGTGTAGCTGTTTTAAGACAGGGCAATTGGATCTGTTCAGATAATCAGGCAGGACAAACATATTCCAGTTTCTACAATAGTTCTGCAACACTTTCGCTTTGTGTTAGAATAATTTAGATAGCATCACTGTAAAACTCTTTGAAGATATAATTTGAATTTACTTGTGGAAGTAGCACTTCACAAGGAGCGTTCTGTAATCACTAACACATTTTCACGTTTGTTATCTTTCAGAAGTGATACGTACAGTACACATAATCATTTCCATAATCATTTCCATTAGACTTTTCACATTAAATATCTGATACAAGGACACGCTTATTTACAGAGGACAGTCAAACTGACTTAATCTGTTAAAGTCACCTGCTTTTTATCGATGAAAACAAGCTCCTGATAATAGTATTACTTTGGTTATTATCATACTCTGGTTAATAGCAGTGCAGCAGTGTGGAGTAGTGGTTAGGGCTCTGGACTCTTGACTGGAGGGTCGTGGGTTCAATCCCCGTGGAGGACACTGCTGCTGTACCCTTGAGCAAGGTACTTTACCCAGATTGCTCCAGTAATTGTATGTAAAAATAATGTGTAAAAAATAATGTAATTGAATGTAAAAAATAATTTGATATCTTGTAACAATTGTAAGTCGCCCTGGATAAGGGCGTCTGCTAAGAAATAAATAATAATAATATCACTCTGTGACAGGGAGCCCCACCCCTATATATATTGTGCGCTAATTTTGTAATTTATTATTATTATTATTATTATTATTATTATTATTATTAATATTGTTTGCAGCGCGGATGAAAGCCGCCACTATTATTTGTTATTGTTTTGTTTTGTCTTTTTAAAACCTTGTGAGGATGCGTGACTGATCAGCTACTGATTATTTCACTAGCTGACAGTCACGCATCCTTATTAAACTCGTGCTGACGGTGACCATCTCCCGAGTTAATTCATTGATTAATTGTTGCTAATCGGGAGATGGTCACCCTGTATATAAACCTGCAGCTCACTACCCTCGGGGAGAGTGTACAGAGGAGAGTACGGGAGAGCGAGTAAGGAGAGAGAAAGTAAAATAGAAACAACTGCTAAGCGTGCTGGTTTTTACACCAGCACGATACTTGTGTTTATTTCTGTCTGTTTTGCCAACGCGCCTTTTTGTTTTGTAGTATTTTGTTTAAATCTTTTGTTTTTGTTTATTATTTAATAAAAGGCTGAATGCCGTAGCGTTTCAGCTTTGCCTCGCTACTTCCTGAGTCTGTGTTTCTGGTCTGACGTCACTACTGCAAGACACCCTGATCACACACTCACATGTATTAGTCATTTTCAACCTCTCAGTTATCACTTTGGAAATAAGATCAGAGCACAAAATATACAATGTAGTGTGTGTATTTGCAGCTTTCTTATTTTGTAGCTTTATTAATATAAGGTGTACATCAGACCTGGGAATAAATAGTATGAGTAGTTACATTTATTTAAATATTTAAAATAAATGTACATGTGACTTTGAATATTTAAATGTTTTATAAATATATTTGAATTGAGTGTACATATTTAACTATGTCAACTATTTTCCATTTAAATATTTAAATATTAACCTTAATTTACAAATATATTTATAAATATTGTCAAATAACGCAACACATATTGTAGTGTAGTTTAACATTTATTTATACACGCACATATACAGGAAGATTACAGTTATATAATTCACAAAACACCATAATAAAGACATTATTATTGGCAAAATTATTAGTGACAAAATTCATGAATCCCTAGCATGTGTAGTGACCCATATTTCCCCACCATTAGAAATAATATTATAAACAAGTCAATACAGTCCCGTCCAAGTAATTCAATATCCATTGCCTGAATTGCACTTGATGAATATTAGTGTTTGGAACCTGGAGTCGATTATTGAACACCGATCTGGTCTAAAGGTCCTGCCAGCAATACTGAAAGCTTGGGAACTGGGGCTCGTAGCTCTTCCAGAAGGCAAGGGGGGGTCGGACCATTCTGGGAGACAGACAGGTAGTCTATTACCTCTGTGGAAGCAGAAGTGGAAGATGGTATGGGGGCCGACATGAAAGAGCACAATGTGCTTCTCTTTGGAGGTGGATCCTGGGCAGTGGTAGGTTGGGAAGGTTGTAGAGCAAACCTGGCACTCTACTCCTGGAGAAGCCCCACAGCGGGGGTCTAGTTGAGCTGCCAGCTTGTAGAGAGGCATCTGTTCATAAGGGGAGAGGCGCTTCTCCAGAGATGCCTTATGGGCAGTAACCAGCTGGGCATTGTACTTTGCATTAAAGTTGCTCAGGAAGGTCATTAGTCCAATGATGCTGGGAATGTCATTGCTGGCAGAAACAATGTTGGAACCCTGGGTGAGGAAAGTGGCATATTTAAATGGTTCCAGAATAACCACAAGTTCATTGACGCATTGGATGTCTGCTGGGGTCAGGTGTACTGGTGCTTTGATCTGCTTGAGTTTATATTGGTCAGCCCTCAAAATGGATCGCATCACCTTAAAATCAGAGTTCCAGCTTAAAGTAGTTGCAGGCTGAAGCTTTCTTTCTCCATCCAGAATGTCATCTGCAATGGTTGATTTGTGGGTGTGGGACACAAGAGAACCAGCTTTGGCAAGGGCTTTCCAGAATGCTGGGCACTTGGACAGGCCATCATTCACAACATGCTGTGTGACATGGGCAAAGCAGCCTTCACAATGGGGGAGTACATCAAGGGATTCCATAATGTCAACTCTTTCCAACACAGTATCCTCATTCCCACTGTCAGTGTCACTATCACACCGACTCACCTCCTCAAATCCAGGCAGTCAAAAAGCTTTTTTCATATTACTGGCATTGTCAGTGAAAACACTGGTGATTTTCCCTTTAATCCCAAATTGGTTTATAGTCTCTTCAAATACAACACTGATAAGAGCATAAGAGCATAGAAGGAACATAAGAATGTTTACAAACGGGAGTAGGCCATTCGGCCCATCTTGTTCGTTGTTAGTAGCTTATTGACCCCAGAATCTCATCAAGCAGCTTCTTGAAGGATTCCAGGATGTCAGCTTCAACAACATTACTGGGGAGTTGGTTCCAGACGCCCTCAATTCTCTGTGTAAAAAAGTGCCTCCTATTTTCTCTTCTAAATGCCCCTTTACCTAATCTCCATTTGTGACCCCTGGTCCTTGTTGCTTTTTTCAGGTCGAAAAAGTCTCTTGGGTCGACATTGTCAGTACCTTTTAGAATTTCGAATAATCGCAGCATAGTCTTTGTTCAAGACTGAATAGATTCAGTTCTTCTAGCCTGTCTGCAATAATAATTCTGGTTGCTTTTCTTTGCACGTTTTCTACAGCAGCAGTATCCTTTTTGTAGATGAGGTCTTACTAATGCATTGTAAAGTTTTAACATTACTTCCCTTGATTTAAATTCAACACTTTTACTATATATCTGAGCATTTTGTTGGCCTTTTTTGTAGCTTCCCCACATTGTCTAGATGAAGACATTTCTGAGTCAACATAAACTTCTCTGTCTTTTTCATAGATTCCTTCTTCAATTTCAGTACCTCCCATATACTATTTATATGCACATTGTGATTGCCTGCGTGCAGTACCTTTCACTTTTCTCTATTAAATGGAATTTGCCATGTGTCTGCCCAGTTCTGAATGCTGTCTAGATAATTTTAAATGACCTTTGCTGCTGCAATAGTGTTTGCCACTCCTCCTATTTTTGTGTCATCTGCAAATTTAACAAGTTTGCTTACAATACCAGAATCTAAGTCATTAATGTAGATTAGGAATAGCAGAGGACCTAATACTGATCCCTGTGGTACTCCACTGGTTACCTTGCTCCATTTTTAGGTTTCTTCTCTAATCAGTACTTTGTTTTCTACATGTTAACCACTCCCTAATCCATGTGCATGCAATTACCAATTGAGGTGAACACAGCTAATTACTGAGGAATCAACCCACTCAATTACTGTACCTCTGGACAACTGCTCTGATAATGACAGCAGGTGTAATTGGTTACTGGTGAACAGCTAACAAGGGCAGGGGTTAACCAGCCTTGGATTCAGGGCATTAATTAGGCTTTCATTACACTTTATTACAACTATTGTACCAGTGTTTAATTATTTTCAAATACTATTTGATTTCTGCAAAAGTTATTAAATGTGTTCAAATAATATTTACTTTCCTCAAATTATATTGAATTATTTCCAATTATTTGTTACATTGGATGGTGATATTTAATTATTTCAACTATTTAAATGAGTTGGTATTTTCAAATCAAATACGGAATATAACTATCTTTGTCCCAGGTCTGGTGTACATACAGTTTAGTATACTGTAATGACTGAACAAAAAACAAAAAAAACCAAAAAAACCATTATTAATAAAAAATACTATAATCAATGCAACGCCTAGTACTGTATTTCAAATTGCTCAGCAAACCAGGCATTTCAAAATGTCTGTGTTTTAAGGCTTATTTTGACCGGTTGTTGGTAAACTGATAAAGACTCTTTGAAGTGATATTAAAATGGTTTAACTGAAAGGTTTTTCTTCCACCTTGAAGATAAGGAGATGCACATTCAACATTCCCAGAAGTTCAGAATTTGAATTTTTCACAGTCACTGTAAGTATTGGCAAATCTGAAAAATCATTAGACAGGTGGATGTTTAGCTCCTTAGGAATGCATGTCAAAATCTGTAAAATGGGTGTTTTTTGCAGTGCAAACTCCACATTCCATTACACTAAAATATCACACTAAGATTTTCAGATTGGCAGAGACTAACTAGGAGACAAACTTGGGGCCTGGTGTTTTCCAGGTCAGTGTCCTGAACATCATGCAACAGAGCCTTGCAGAATTGAAGCATTGTACTTCAACATACTTCCGGTGTCATTGTATATGGTTTCTCATAGAAACCACAGGTAACTTAGCTTTTTCTCACATTTTTTAAAATGCTTGCACATCACGTTTTTAATACATGCTTTACCTTGCATTTCCAACCACACGTTTCACATAAAAATGAATATGAAATGTATACTTAGAACTGCGAACCTGCTTTGTCGTTTCACTATATTCAAAATTAGATTTTGTGTTACGACATCTGAAAGTAAACAGGTTTGGTTGTTTCAGCACATATTTTATGTAAACATAAAAAGACATTCATTAGCATTACACATACTAAACTGTAGTTATTATTTATTTCTCTCTCCATACACCAAGGTAGCTTTGCTCTCTAATTGTCTATACACTTAAGGGCCCAATTGTTTAAAAAAAAAAATCTGGTTCAAGTAAGTGAGCCTCAGAACTCTGTTCTTCAAGGGTGGTGAGAGTCTTCTTTATACAAAGACACTGTCGTCATAAACCCATTATCCTTCAATGCAGTCCTGCTATCTGGGTGAAGGAGGGAGGACAAAGGCTCCAACACTGCTATATGTATCCAGAAAAAGCAAGTCCTTTAAATGTGAAGCACAGAGAATGCTGCAGCCTTTTTGAACTGATTGCAGTTTCATTGTGGGCCTTGCTTCTTGATGGATAAAGTTCTGGCCTAATGTTACTACTTATCACTAGAGGTTCAGAATGAAAATGCACAAAATCTATAATTAATGCATTTTAACATGAATTCTGTATTTACTGCAGGCATGTACTTACAGAGCTCCTTCAATATTTCACGACTCACTGGCAATGTTTTAAATTCTACACATAGTGAGCAATCATTTACTGTATCTGGGTCCATCACTTAGTCACTGCCCTTGTTGTAAATTAATATATGCTGGTTTATCATCAGTGCCACTATTTTGTTTTGTTTTTTGCAATTAATAATGTTTTATTTTATTTTAAAGATTGGTCAAAACAACAAATAACAAAACATACAGTAACCGAAACCAAGCAACCTGCCCCCAGCCCATTTCCCCTCAAGCCCCCCCCCACCCCCTCCCAAGGACCAGAATAAAATAAGATAAAACTATTCCATGATCAACGTGGACACCTTAACATGGGCCTCCTTCCATATTTCAAGCACAAAAGCAGAGGCATGATTGACTCTGGCAGTAGATAGTTCTAACAGAATAATGTCAGAGAAAGTAAGCATCCAGTGTCGCCAAGATAATGAGTGTGGAGGAAGCTAACGCTGAACCAATAGTTGTTTAGTAGCCGTGAAACCGGCTAGCAAAGTTCTGCTTTGAGAAACAGAGAGTTGAATTGTAGAGTCATCATTCAGAAGAAATAATGAAGGCTCCAGAGGGAGTTCATAATTAAGTATTTATTGTGACACAAAAGTTAATTAAACAAAAAAAAAATACATTTGTTGGTTGCATAAGTATTCACCCCCATGAGTCAATACTTGGTATAAGCACCTTTGGCAGCAATTACAGCTGTGAGTCTTTTTGGGTAAGTCTCTACCAGCTTTGCACATCTGGATCCTGCAATTTTTGCCCATTCTTCTTGGCAAAATTGCTCAAGCTCTGTCAAGTTGGATGGGGACAGTTGGTGAACAGCAATTTTCAAGTCTTGCCGCAGATTCTCAATCGGATTGAGGTCTGGGCTTTGACTGGGCCATTCTAAGACATTCAGGTTCTTGTTTTTAAACCACTCCAGTGTAGCTTTGGCTGTGTGTTTAGGGTCATTGTCCTGCTGGAAGGTGAACCTCCACCCCAGTCCTAGGTCTCTTGCAGACTGAAACAGGTTTTCCTCTAGAATTTCCCTGTATTTGGCTCCATCCATCTTGCCCTCAATCCTGACCAGTTTCCCAGTCCCTGCCAATGAAAAGCATCCCCATAACTTGATGCTGCCACCACCATGCTTCACCGTGGGGATGGTATTCTCAGAGTGATGAGCAGTGTTGGCTTTGCGCCACACATAGCGTTTTGCGCTGAGGCCAAAAAGTTCAATTTTGGACTCATCAGACCAGAGAACCTTTTTCCATATGTTTGCTGTGTCTCCCACATGCCTTTTGGCAAAATGCAAATGGTATTTGAAATGGTTTTTTTTCAGCAATGGCTTTCTTCTCGCCACTCTTCCATAAAGCCCAGCTTTGTGGAGCGTCCGGGTTATAGTTGTCCCATGGACGGTTTCTCCCATCTCAGCTGTGGCTCTCTCCAGCTCCTTCAGAGTTACCATTGGCCTCTTGGTTGCTTCTCTGACTAATGCCCTCCTTACCTGGTCACTGAGTTTTGGTGGACGGCCTTCTCTAGGCAGAGTAGCGGTTGTGCCATATTCTTTCCATTTTTTAATAATGGATTTAACAGTGCTCCGGGGGATGTTCAAAGTTTGGGATATTTTTTTATAACCCAACCCTGATTGGTGCTTCTCCAGAACTTTATCCCAGACTTGTTTTGATAGCTCCTTGGTCTTCATAATGCTGTTTGTTTAGATATGCTCTCTAACAAACTCTGGGGCCATCCAGAAATAGGTGTATTTAATCTGAGATCATGTGACACTTTAATTGCACACAGGTGGACTCCATTCAACTAATTATGTGACTTTTGAAGACAATTGGTTGCACCAGAGCTTATTTAGGGGTGTCACAGCAAAGGGGGTGAATACTTATGCAATCAAGACTTTTCAGTTTTTTATTTGTAAATCATTTTGAAAAATATGTAGATTTTTTCCCCCACTTCGACATTATGGACTATTTTGTGTAGATCAGTGACAAAAAATCCTAATTACATCCATTTTAATTCCAGGTTGTGACACTACAAAATGTGGAAAAGTCCAAAGGGGGTGAATACTTATGCAAGGCACTGTAAAAGTGCCAGGAAACCATGGTGAAAAAATCCAATTATTGGATTGGGGGCAAGTCCCATTCTGAATCTCCTACGTGGAGTCAAGTAAGCTCTATGACATCATTTATAATGAATTAACTGATGATCTGGATTCCTCGAGGCTGTGAAAACATTAACCCTGACCACATCCCACGAGATCTCTTTGTTAAACACACAGATATCATGGTCCCAAGACATAAGTAGGCCAAGAGGCTTGTAAGATTTTTGACGCAATTGATTATAAATAACTGATATCAATCCTTTTGACACAGTGTTATTAGTGAGCCAGTTCCTTATAGAATGTGTATGTTTTAACAGGGATGGTGGAAGGTAAAGAGACTTTACCCATTAAGGGGAAACTAAATAGATTTTGACCAGTTAATCTTATAGCCTGACCAAGCACTAAAAGTGTCAAAAGAAGCAAGTATATGGGGCAGGGAATAGGGGAGGAAAAGTTCCTTGTCTAAAAGCTTGGGCCAAAGGCTCAACTGAGAGCGCAAACAATAAGGGGGAAAGAGGACAACCCTGTCAAGTACCTCTATGAAGGGTGAATGGTGAAGATTGGGCAGAGCTAGCTAATACAGCAGCGGATGGATTGGCATATAGAACACGAATCATATTAATAAATGAAACACCCAGGCCAAAATATTTTAGAACCAGCCACAAATAATCCCACTCTAGTCGATCAAACGCCTTTTCAGCATCTAAAGATAGCTCCGCACTAGGGGAGACCTGGTCCTTAGATTCTTGGATAATATGTAACAGGCAGTGTAAAGAGGCCTGGTGTGTCTTTATAAAGACTGTCTGGTCTGGCTGTATCAAATTCACAGGGCTAAAACTTTACCATTTTTTCAGTGTGAAAAAAAGCGGTCGGCTGACGGCACACACTTCGGAGGACAGTGTGTGTTCGTCTTCACCCTCCCAAGTCAGCGTAGTGGTGGTAGCGGTGAGCTGAGCTTAAAAATTAATTGGCCTTTCTAAATTGGGAGAAAATAATAAAAAATAGTTGGCAATGACTAAATTTATTTAAAAAAAAAAGAATCACTTGTTTGTTGCGCACAGTAATTCAGCACTAGGATTCATTTTAGCAAAGGTGTCGGGCTAATTAACACGTTAATTTATTTCAATTTAGCAGCAAGTTTAAAATCCCGTTCTGTCTCAAAGTGTCCCGGGATTGTGGGGCCAGGTGACAACCCTACTTACTGATAGCAAGATAGCAAACCTTGCATTAAAGTGCTTAAAGATTCAGGGCCACCAGACTCAAGTGAAAGTGTAAGTGTATATAAGTGTAATTTAGCTCGGGCAATTCATTATTTATGTATTTATTTATTTGCTCCTTACCTTGAATTAACCTTTTTGTTATTGATGTGGCTGCACAACGCAATGGTAAACAGGCTATCAATATGCCGTCTGAAGGTTTTTGACGTCCAAAATGGCCGACAAGCTGCTGGCACGTGACTTGTGACATCAGGTGCAAATCATCAATTGATTTCTTAAGTTGATTTCTTAAGCTGCACACTTTTGTGCCAACTAAACAAAGCCTTATATATAAAAGATGACATCTTATACATGATAAAAAAATTAAATAACTTTATTCATTTGTTATTATTATTTTTTTTTAATTTGCTCTGGCGCTGCTATGGGTTAGGGAGGTAAAACTGGCAGGACTGTTTCTCCTCATCGCTCTACAGCGAACCCTGCTGGCCAGGCGCCCAGTGACCTCAGATCAGACACCTGCAGGGCTGGCTTTTGTCCTCCAGAGGTCAGTAGGTCAGTAGGAAATTATAACTGGACACACTGCATAAAAAATAATAATAATAATAAATATAATAAATATATTATTATTATTATTATTATTATTATTATTATTATTATTATTATTATTATTATTATTTATTTTTTAATAACAAAAAATATTAATAAACCATTAATTTTCCATATAAAGTTCAAAATAACGTATTATGTTTGTCAATGCACCAGAGCTATGCAGCTGAACCTTCCTCAGTCATATTATTTGCTGTAAAACCAAATGTACTGCAGCCTACATTTATTATTTGTGGTAGATAGTCCAAATAAGAATGCGTAATAATTACAATTATTCGTCTTTCAGGTGTATACTTTTTACCAGCTGGGCCTTTCAAAGCAGGCTTCTATAAAACCTAATTAAGTCAGCCGGGGGTAGTGCTGGTCATGTGACAATGCAGCATGGTTCATTAACCCTTTAAAGCATTGGTTCTCAGCCTATGTTACCACTGTGGGATGCATACACAGCTCTCTATGTATTATGTGGGCCGCACCCACACAATATACTGCCTGTACATCTACAAAAAATGTTTTGTATCCGTTATCTAACCACAATGCCATACAAATCAATACAGTATGTTTCATTTCAATCAAAGGCTTTTTAAATTTGCAAAATAAAACAAATTATATCTGTTAAAATGAATTTGCTTTTACACTCACATTAGTGGGAGATCTGGCAACGTCCTCTGTTCGAAGCAGTAATTGCTTCACAGTCTGGTTGAATACGGGTGACAGCACACTGCAGCTGGGGATGAAGGCCTTTCTGCCTACTGCCAAGCTGTGATGCTTCTTTCCTTCATCTGTCCCTTTACTTCCTTCCTTTCTGAAGCCTCACGGGGTCGTTTCCCTCCTCGAACCACAACGATCCATTTTCTCTGGTATGGCCTATTCAACTGCTCTGCTCTGACGAACCGATACACTCTTTATGTTATATATATTTTTTTTACAATTTAACAGGGTGTCACATGGGCCGCAGCTGTTTGCTGATTGGGCTGCAAGTGATCCACGGGCCGCGGGTTGAGAACCCTGCTTTAAAGTTACAATTGGTTAAAATCAGGGTGTGTGCACAAATGGCAGGTAATTGAATTCATTTGCCTGCTGTGAGTTCATGTACTTTGGGCCTCTAGATTAGGGACAGCCCAGTAAACAAGCAGACACTTGAGTGATTGCCTAGCCTAGTTGCTGCTTATTTCTTTCAACATTCAGATGAAGATAAATGTACAGTAGTGTTGTGACTGAAAGCATTAGAACACGTTCAGTTAAAGAACAGGGTTTAGTAATTACTGATTAAATTGCAAGCAGGTCAGCTGTCCATCTGTGACTGCTTGAGGAATACTGGACAAATTTGACCTTAAGCAATTATGACCATATATATATATATATTTTTTTTTTTAATTGATTACAGTGATTTATTAACTACAATTCATCTCTAATGTTGTTTTTTTTCATATGTTTGTTAAATAAAATGAGGAGTGTCCTGGGAAAAAGATGTGCCCACACTTTCACATTCACCTTATTTTGGTTAGCATTTACAATCACAAGCTATTTTCTGTTTCGCTTTTGTAGTACTAGATGGGCTATCTTATGATTTATTATTTTTGTTCTCTGACCCTTCTGCTAAAGGGACAGTATTGTCTTTACTGATTCATGTGTGTGCAGCAAGTTTGTCCCTCCTGATGCTAAATTCCAGATTCCTGGCTGATCACTGCACAGCTTGGGACCCTCTCACAGTCACACTTTAATTCAGAGATGGAAGCAGTCAGTTCAAACCCAGACCATCTGGGTGAAAAAGGAAAAAGCAAAACTCAAGTACATCTTTTATTACTTTTATCTTCAGGGACATTTAAAAACAGTTTGCTGCTAAATTCAGTAATTCTATTTAATGCTCAGTGGCAGTTATCTGTCATTTCCTATTTCTAGAAAGCTGAACATCTTGTGAAATTGGAGTTGTATGCGTTATAGAGATATGTGTTTCTTTGTGTATGGATATTGATTAATGCTTACAGATCTCACAGTGTTTGTAGTCTTTGTCTTCCTTGATTAGTCATATATATATATATTGTGAGGAAAGAGCGGTGTCAACCAGATAAACGAAAGAAAGAGCAGGTGTATTAATCTCTTCAAGCCGTGGGTAGATCGGGAGGAACTGGTAGCAATGGTGGCATTGGGTAAAGAGGGGAAGGCAGTGTTAGAAGGGAGATCAGTCAATATAGGCCCCTCACTTACACCCCAGCAGATCCAAGAAGTCCAAAATTGTGTTAAGCTTAATCAAGATGTTTTCTCTCCCATACCAGGAAGAACCACAGTTATTCAACATGAGGTCCTGTGGCAAAGCACCCCGCCCCTGTGAGCATTTGTGTTAGTGTTGTATGTTGCGTGTGTAAATGTTGGTGTATAGATTGGTACACGGGATATAAACGGGTCTGTGTTTCACGTGTATTTAAAAAGTGTAGATTTGTATTTAGGCACGAGGAGGGCACAAATCACTTCACGTGCTGGTTAAATGTAATATGTGAGCACGGGGTTGCACAGAATTAATTCACGTGCTGGGATTCAAGTGAATAATTAATTAGTAATTGAATCCCAGCACAATAGTATATATAGACGCACATTTCTTGCACTCAGGGTTGGGTGTTCGAGAGTGGAGAACGGGTGAGAGAGAGAGAAGGAGAAACGTAAAGTAAAATAATAATCAATAAGTGTTTTGTTTGTACTCACCGTGTTTGTTCGTCTCCGTGCACCGTTTGTTAAGTGTTTAGTCCGTTTTGTTTATATGTTTATTTTGGCGCAAGTGCCGTGTCCAGTGTTTTTGTCTGTTCCAACCTTTTATTTTCTGTTCTGTTTATTAAATGCTGAACGCGATCACGCGTTCAGCCTCACCAAAACCCCATCTCTCTGTCGTTTGTGTTCCTGTTTCTGGTCTGACGCCACCCACTCCGGCCGTCTTTGTGACACGTGGTGTCATCGTGGGATAATAGCGCCTCCAAGCGTCAGACCAGGAGAGGGGGTTTTGTGAAAAAAAAAAAAAAAAAAATAGTAAAGCGAGGATGGGAAGAAAGAGCTGCAGGAAGCAGCAGAAGCAGCAGCAGCAACAACAACAGCTGCAGCCCTCATCCTGCATGCCGGGCTGGGAGGAGGACAGCCACAACGGGGCAGTAGCCACCCCTCTACCCCCACTGCCACCGGGTTCCCCACCGTCCCGGGAAATATGGGACTGGCTGGTGCACCCCGAGGGGAACTTCGCCAGTGACCTCCCCATGGTTATTCATGCACTGCAGATGCGAGATGGGAAACGATGGGAGGACTGGGAGCAACAGCACAACCCGGCATCCGTTCGTGACCTCACCATTGTGGTGCTGGGTTACCTAGCTGCAGACATGGGAGGGATGCCTTCCAGTGAGCAAGAGGGAGAGGAGCAGTCGCTGCCCTCTCCAGTACCTGAGCGGGAGGAGCCTGAGCGTCCACAGCCCGAGTGGGAGGAGCCTGAGCGTCCACAGCCCGAGTGGGAGGAGCCTGAGCGTCCACAGCCCGAGTGGGAGGAGCCTGAGCGTCCACAGCCCGAGTGGGAGGAGCCTGAGTGTCCACAGCCCGAGTGGGAGGAGCCTGAGTGTCCACAGCCCGAGTGGGAGGAGCCTGAGCGTCCACAGCCCGAGTGGGAGGAGCCTGAGCGTCCTACGCCTGAGTGGGAGGAACCCGAACGTCCTACGCCTGAGTGGGAGGAACCCGAACGTCCTACGCCTGAGTGGGGGGAACCCGAGTGTCCACAGCCCAAAAGGGAGGAGTCGGGGCGTCCACAGCCCAAAAGGGAGGAGGTCGAGGATGATGGCTGGGAGGTTTTTTTAAAGAACCTCGCAGCAGAGTTATGCCCTGGCTGTGGGGCTTATGGGCACACGTTAGCCATATGTCCCACCCAGTATGAAGAGGAGGAACCAGCGCCCAGACGGGGGGACCGCGGGAATCCGAAGCCTGAGAGGCAGCTGTTCCCACCTTCACCAGCAGAGCAAGAATGCCTGCTGGTTTCCCCAGCACAACCAGCAGAGGAAGAATGCCTGCTGGTTTCCCCAGCACAACCAGCAGAGGAAGAATGCCTGCTGGTTTCCCCTTCAGAAGCAGAGCCGCACCAGTCCGCTGCAAGAGAGGCAGAGCAGCACCAGTCCCCTGAAAAAGGGGGAGACTACACGCTGCTCCCACCTCCATCGGCAGGAGACTACACGCTGCTCCCACCTTCACCGGCAGGAGCAGAGCAGCCGGAGCTGCCTCTGCCACTTCCAGGAGCAGAGGAGCAGGAGCTGCCTCTGCCTCCGCCACCTACATCGGCAGGAGCAGAGCAGCCGGAGCTGCCTCTGCCACCTACACCGGCAGGAGCAAAGGAGCAGGAGCTGCCTCTGCCACTTCCAGGAGCAGAGGAGCAGGAGCTGCCTCTGCCACTTCCAGGAGCAGAGGAGCTGCCTCTGCCTCTGCCACTGCCAGAAGCAGAACAGCAGGAGCTGTCTCTGCTTCCCATACCTCCATGACAGGAAGTACTGTGGCCGGAACCCCACCAAGGGGAGCTGTCGGCCACGAAGAAAGTGGGGGAGGTCAGGAGACCTGCTCCCACTGCAGCAGTTTCACTGCCGGAGATCGTGGGGGAGGTCAGGAGACCTGCTCCCACTGCAGCAGTTTCGCTGCCGGAGATCGTGGGGGAGGTCAGGAGACCTGCTCCCACTGCAGCAGTTTCGCTGCCGGAGATCGTGGGGGAGGTCCGGAGACCTGCTCCCACTGCAGCAGTTTCGCTGCCGGAGATCGTGGGGGAGGTCCGGAGACCTGCTCCCACTGCAGCTTCTTCGCTGCCGGCAGTACTGTGGTCGGAGCCCCACCAAAGGGAGCTACCGGCTACAAAGAAGGGGGACGAGGTCTGGAGACCACTTTCCCCAGCAGCAGTTTCGCTGCGGGAGTTCTTGTGGCCGGAGCCCCACAGGAGGGAGCTGCCGGCTACGAAGAAGGGGGAGGTCGGGGGACCACCTGCCCCCGCAGCTTTTTCGCTGCAGGACGGGACCAACAGGCTGTCAGCCGTGCCACTACCGGCAGGGGTGCTGACAGCATGGCCAGCCATGGGCCCACTGAAGCCTCCCTTCCCAGCCCGAGACTTTGTCCTGGACTGCTGGATTTTTAAGGGGGGAGGTGGCCGTTGAGGCCATGTGTGCTGCGCACAAGGGGGGGTATATGTGGCAAAGCACCCCGCCCCTGTGTGCATTTGTGTTAGTGTTGTATGTTGCGTGTGTAAATGTTGGTGTATAGATTGGTACACGGGATATAAACGGGTCTGTGTTTCACGTGTATTTAAAAAGTGTAGATTTGTATTTAGGCACGAGGAGGGCACAAATCACTTCACGTGCTGGTTAAATGTAATATGTGAGCACGGGGTTGCACAGAATTAATTCACGTGCTGGGATTCAAGTGAATAATTAATTAGTAATTGAATCCCAGCACAATAGTATATATAGACGCACATTTCTTGCACTCAGGGTTGGGTGTTCGAGAGTGGAGAACGGGTGAGAGAGAGAGAAGGAGAAACGTAAAGTAAAATAATAATCAATAAGTGTTTTGTTTGTACTCACCGTGTTTGTTCGTCTCCGTGCACCGTTTGTTAAGTGTTTAGTCCGTTTTGTTTATATGTTTATTTTGGCGCAAGTGCCGTGTCCAGTGTTTTTGTCTGTTCCAACCTTTTATTTTCTGTTCTGTTTATTAAATGCTGAACGCGATCACGCGTTCAGCCTCACCAAAACCCCATCTCTCTGTTTATTTATTTCCTCCATCTGGTCTGACGCCACCCACTCCGGCCGTCTTTGTGACAGGTCCACACAATGCTTTGTGGGTTTGCAGGAAGCGCAATACTTAGGGTTTGTGGTAGGGGGCGGTAAAGTTAAGCCCCAGGTTAGCAAAATAGAAGCTATCACTAATTGGCCTGTACCGAAAGATAAGAGACAAGTTAGAGCTTTCTTAGGTTTGGCAGGCTACTATAGGTGGTTTGTGCCTGAATTTTCCTCCACTGCCACTCCCCTTACCGATTTAATAAAAAAGACGACCCCGGTTTGTGTTAAGTGGACTCCTGAGACAGATAAGGCATTTAAGGCTATTAAAGAAGTGCTATGTAACAGCCCAGTGTTGAAAGTACCCGATTTCTCTCAACCTTTCATTCTACAAACAGATGCTTCAGAAGTAGGTTTAGGGGCGGTATTGTTCCAGATTATTGAGGGCGAGGAACATCCCATAGGGTATCTTAGCAGAAAGCTTCTGCCACGAGAAAGGAAATATGCAGTCGTAGAAAAAGAATGCTTGGCTGTAAAGTGGACAGTTGAGGCCTTAAAATATTATCTTTTAGGCAGAGAATTTACTCTGATTACAGATCACGCAGCCCTAAAGTTTATGAAGGAGAATAAGGAGAAGAATGCTTGGGTAACTCTCTGGTTTTTAGCCCTACAGCCTTATAAGTTCAGGATTGAACATAGAAGGGGAACTCAGAATGTGAACGCGGATGGGCTATCAAGAAAGCATGTGGTCAGTTGGGCCGCTCAAACCGATAGGTTGGAGCTAGGGGGGAGGATATGTGAGGAAAGAGAGGTGTCGCCTTTAAGAAATGGCGACACTATGGGGGAAGCTACACAACCCAGAATCCCGAGCACCAATTGATTGGGAGGGGTTACTGGGTTTATAAGGAAGCAGGGCAGAACAATCGGGGCGATGTGTGATCGTGGGGAACTCCGCCTTATTGTCCTACTGAAAGAAGCCTGCAATCTTCAGTGTGTTGTAGAATATTATAAGGTAAAGTGAACGCTTGTATTTAAAAGGTAGTTTGGCATTCAGTTTAATTCGAGTGCGTTTTTCCTCTTGGTGAGGTAGTCTTTTGTTTTGTTAAAGTTTGGTTATTTCTTGTGAAGCGTTTATTTTTGAAGTTTTTATTACTTCTCAGTGATCGATTTTTAAAAGGGTCCCGCGGTGTTTCGCGGTGTGTAGTTGTGCGCCGTCACAACAGCAGTGTGTGTTTAGTTTTACATTTTATGACACGGGACCAGGAGGTGTGTTGGTTATTCACACACTGCAGGGACAGCGAACTAAACCAGACATAAAGGAGTCGCCAGACTTGATTTACAAGACGCTGTTTATTGGAAAACTGGTATGAGACACATTGCATAAAGTTTGCACAGGTAAGGTGGACACGTGGCTTCTGATTTGTTCTCAACTTGCATCCATGGACAACTGGGAGTTGGCTGCCGGGGTTCCTTCCCCACAGTCCGGATACAATTTATTGCCATCTGTATTCCTGTCTGGACGTCCGGGGTCACTTCATTTGTGTTCCTGGAACCCTTCTTTGAAACTGTTTGTGTAAATATTGTAAATAAAACATACTTGCCTGAGAACGCAATATATAATCATTGTAAGTAGATGATTGTTGCTGTTTTATGGGCTATTTGGAGTTTCAGATTGATCGGTTTGAAGTTTGGGATGGTTTACAGGTGCACTGAGTAGTATGGCAATTGCTATCATGCTCCTGTGATAAATGTTTTCTACTACCCACTATAACTAACAGTTAGGCCTTACAGTGCATTGCATAGTTTATTGCACAGCGTGACTAAAAAATTAGAAGCAGGATTGGGTTAGGCGGATAGAAATTCACAGTTTATACATTTACGATACATAAACAGAGAAACAGTGACATCTGCTGGAAATTCATGGATTTTTTTTTCTGTAAAGTGTTACTTTTCATTTTAAAAGCTTGGACAAGCGATACAAATAGTTAGATATAGATATGAGTTTTCTTGTATAGTAAATGACTATCACACACTGTTTTGCACGTAGGTAAAGCATGTTTTGAATGTCAAATATCCAACTGTGAAATAAAAGCTGCAATTTTATGTTATGGTCTCAAAAGTTCATAAACTGATGCATTTGCATTTTGCTTTATAGCTTTACATGTGCTGAATAGATTATATATATATATATATATATATATATATATATATATATATATATATATATATATACACACACACACACACACACACACACACACACACATACACTATAAGTTTAAATATCTATAGTTGTATATATATATAGTTTGGTTCAATTAAGTAATATAAATCAAAGAGTATGTCATAAAAAAAGTATGGAACTATGGATTCCAACAGTAATAAGTATTTTTTTTTTTATTCTGGGTAAAAGTGTTATCACACAATTCACTGAAATCTGAAATCTCCAATACGTTAATACACCCTCATCCACCAAAATCATTAAAAACCTGTGCTGGTTTGGGGTGCTGGGGGATTTCTAAATATCTTTGTACACATAAAATAGAAATGGGTCTTCTCTTCCAACATATGCTAATGATTTCAATGATCCTGCCATCTCTAGAGTAGGACACCTCAATGTAACCATATTATAAAAATGACAAACTACGAGTTATCTTCCATTTAATTCCACTCACACCACGGTTTGCTAAATATCTTGGTATCCCTGAATTGGTAATCATCTCGTTGTTGCTGGATTTTATGATGGTACTTTTGTTTTTACCAGCAGAGGCATCTCATATAGTCTCTTTACCACATCCTGTTCTTGGCTGTCACCCGCACTAAAGCAGGCACAATCACCAGTCACCTGATGAGCTGTGCTGCAGCAATAAGAAACTTCCATGGGACTTTTTTTTTTATTAAACCATCTGTTACCACTGTGTACATTTTATATTGGACTTTAAGGAACCGACTCTATATTAAAGTTAACTGTAGTACACCATAGTAAAGGCATAGCAAAGTAAAAAATTACAGTGTATATTAACCACGGTTTTAGTTTCACCATACTTTTATTATCTTTACCGTTCTTGCCCATGTATTCAAAAGGGTTACTGTGCTATTTCAGCAGGGTTAGTATGTATTCCTTCAGAGGTCTTGAATTATTAAATGAATAGTTGCACTTTCTTTCTATATCCACAAAATACACATCTAAATGTTTTTCTGCTTAACCCCAACGCCAAAATCAATACAAAACAAATACTAGCTCCCTCTTGTGACAATTACCAACAATGCACCCTGTAACTTTTAGCCTCTTTATTAACTATGGATTTTCAAACCTTTAGTACAATTTTTCTGCTCCCGGTTTAGTTGGACTTTTAATTACCAGTACAAGCACATTTAATCATTTATAAAAGTTTACTGTGGTATACCACTGATAAATATTATTATTATTATTATTATTATTATTATTATTATTATTATTATTATTATTATTATTATTAATAATAATAATAATAATAATAATAATAATAATAATAATAATAATAATAATATGGATAACCATGATAAATACAGAAATACAAATAACGCATGTTAAGTGTAAAAACACTACAAATTGTTAAAGCAACAAGTAATTTGTATCCGTTGATGCTGTTGCTTGAACTTTGTTCATGGGGTTTGAAAATTCACATTGACATTTGGGAGATGCAGCTTTAAAATAGTACAAGTATGGGATGCCATTTGCAAATCAATATTGTGCGATTGACAGTCCATATGTATAAATGTGCACTACATACTGTACTACCCTTTTTTGCACTATAGCAAGTAACCACCAGATGGCACTGGTGTTCAGGGATTTTTTTTAAAGGCAGTCTGCATTTTATTTCCCTTTTTCTGCAAAAGCACCACTAGGTGTCAATCCCACACCATTATTTTGCAAAGCAGAGTTTGTGCTCAACTGTTAAGTAAAAAGGGGGTTCCATTTGCCAAATAACTGTACCTTGCACAATTCATTAAGACTTTCTTAAAAACTGGAACTTTTATTAAGAGAAATGGAGCTTCCAATAGTAACTGAGGTTTGTTTGTTTGTTTTCTGTGGGGAGACAATATGGCTGCTCTACATGAAGCCTAGTTCAGTATATCCTGGAATTCCAAACTTCCAGAATCACATGCTTGTATAATAAAACACAAAACAAAAATATTGTATGTGTTTCTAGGTAATGCTTATTCCCAATTGTACTTGCTTTTTGGGTTGAAGGTGGGGGATTGAACTAAAAAGCAACAAGATAGTAATGTAACCAAGCTTGGTTCAGGGGGCATGAGTCAGGGTTCCTTCCCCTTGCAGTCTTCAGTCAGCTTGCTATTTAAACATCTAGTCAAGCCCCCTATCTTTTTCATTTGCACTTTTTGTGCACCATTCCTCCCCATTACTACCTTTGTAACAGCATCTCTATCTGGGGGGCAGACGACTCTAGCCCCCCCCCCCCACCTTGGAGGCTTACCTCCTCAAGGGTGTCTCTCAGTGAGGTGGAGGGGGACCCCCGGCCAAATCTATACAAAACTACTCAAGCATAACCCTATCTGACACTCACAGACATTGCTCCTGTCCAGAGAATGTTCATAACTCTGAAAAGGGTTTTGTTAAAAAGCAGCGATGTAGTGAGCAAAGTGATGTTTCATAAACGGGTTTGCAAAAGTGTACATCTCTATAAAATCTATAGAGCGTGTGTGTGTGTGTGTGTGTGTATGTGTGTGTGCGTGTGTGCGTGTTTGTGTGTGTGTGTGTGTGTGTAACTATAATAGTCACTGTCCTAAATGATTCACTGTTCATTTTTACAATATGTTTAACACCATCCTACACTTTTCTACAGTTTCATTTCTATGTAATTGAACTTTAGCAGGGCATTGTTACATAATGTTAAGTAATGAACTTCAGACGAATTTAGTCTTATGCAATTCTATTGTAAAAATCTGAGGTGTTTACCACACCAAAAAGCCTTAGGCTAATTAGGTCAAATGATGATATACTGTACCTCCTACTCCCAGGTGCAAACTTCATCAAATGCCTTCTGTTCTGCTTGAGGTAGAAGGGTAAAGGAAAGTTTGGGTTTCTTTGGTCTGGGGTTAAGAGGTACAAAGACCCCACAAAAGCATTTTTAATATTGTGAAAATTCAATATAATCAAAAAGCATTTTTTTGTGAATTGCAGTGAATAATGATACCAAAAATATCAAGTTGCAGATTTCAAATTACTGATACGATTTCACAGTTAACTTGAAATCTCCAGCTGTTTAAGAGCTGAAAACAATTAAGAAGCCCTAATTAATCTAATTGTTAGTTCAATTAAGAGTTTAGTTAAGTAATTGAGAGCTCAGTTAGAATGAAAACCAGAAGACACAGGGGTCCCTGAGGACCGGGGTTGAGAACCACTGCTCTAAATCACTGCAAGAAGAGCAAGACATTTTTTTTTTTTTTTAAATATCAAATGCTCTGGCCTTTCTGTTCCATACCACATTATGGATCGTTATTGCTGTGTTATCTGTTTGACAATGTAGGCAATAATCCTTACACTATCAGTGCACTAGAGCGGCCATTTTAAAAAGAGCTTTGAAACAGACTTTAAAGTTATAAGTGTAAAAGTTGTCAGGATGTTAGCAATGAAATAAGGTACGTTATTTAAACAGTTGTAGCAACACGTGGGGACGTGTAATTTTATATTTTTCAGAACCCTGCTACTTACTCTTTAAACCCCTTACGTATCAATTCAAATTAATTCAAGAACTGCTGACTCAAGTGAGACTTACTACAGGTTTTAAAATGTGTAATTTAGCAAGAGCTGCTTTGCACCAGATCAATTTAATAACATTTTATTATTATTATTATTATTATTATTTACTTCTTAGCAGACGCCCCTATCCAGGGTGACTTACAATTGTTACAAGTTATCACATTATTTTTACATACAATTACCCATTTACACAGTTGGGTTTTTCCTGGAGCAATCTAGGTAAAGTACCTTGCTCATGGGTACAGCAGCAGTGTCCCCCATCTGGGATTGAACACCCAACCCTCCGGTCAAGAGTCCAGAGCACTAACCACTACTCCACACTGCTGCCCTTATTTCTACACAAGGCAGTTCTAATAACCAGGTCTTGAAGCAGGTCAGGTGTGTAGTGTGTTGTAAGATTGGGTACGCCTTCCTATATATGCCAATATATTTTGGTGTTTGGACAGCAGGTTGGTATTAGAAAGGTTGAATTGTGTACCTAACGGCAGTTGAGCGGGATTACTGAAATGCACAAGAGCTAACTACTATTGAATGTGGTTATTACATAGATTAAAAGCAATAAAGACTTATTTGTGTGTTAATTCACGTGTGTCTCCAGGTCGAAACGTGGGTAACCAACCCCAGCAAGAAAGCTTCTGGATCGTTTTAAAAACAACCTCATAGCGATGACATGACAAAGTGAATCCCTCCCCTTGCTTTGACTTCTTTTTTATAGAAGAGGGGACATACACAGTTGTGATTAAACTGGTGGCGGACATTTTTTAGCACAAGACTTTAACGGTATCATAATCTGAGGCCATAATTAGGTGCTCTCTCTGTCAATCTTACATTTTTACATGTAATGAAAATTGTTTAGACGTTCAAAGTTTCTGAAAGTATGAGAATCTGGGGGTATATAGAGACTGCTGTTGCTCTGTCTGCCTGTTTAGCCATTGTTATGACCTTTTTTCAACCTTTATCAAAAGTCAGTGTAAGGCGTTTCCACTTTTTTTCACACCCACAGCAGGAGAACTGTCTCCTGTAAGCCTTTTCTATTCTTTGACATTAAAACACTTTGTCATGTCCAATAATAGAGCTGCGTTGGAGTGCAAGCATCTAAATGTGTTGAGAATTAGGACACGAGAATCATATCAGGCGGTAAACACGGTTGTTAGAAAGTCTGCATTCACTCAGAGAAGACTGCTGCATTGTGGAAATACCACATAACTCAGCCTCTGTGAACAAATATAGTTCGTTTTAGTTTCAGCCTCTGTTTCCATAATGCAGGGGAATGCACAGCAGTAATACAAGTAATAGAGAAGTTACTGCAAGGATAGATACAAAAATAACCTTTTTATATCTAGCCTTTGACAAAGCGCATGCAACTAGGTAAATAACTGAAAACATAGAGGAGTAGAAACCTCTAGCAGGGACCATGTACTCAATGGGGTGCCGCAGGGTTCGTGCTTGGACCCCTGTTTCTTATCTGCATCAGTCCCTTAGATTGTAGAATAATTGGCTTGAAAAATGTGCATATGACACAAAGCATTTTGGGAGTTGCTGTTGCACTTTCAACCACCCAAGAAATCCAAACAGATTTAGACCGCATACAGATGTGGGTAGAAACATGGCAAATTAAATGTAAAGTGTTACGCAACAGATAGGCCCACCAAGAGAAAGACCTTGGTGTTGGAATATACTCCTCGCTGTCAGCAGCAAGTCATTGTGGGAGGCAATTAAAAAGGCAAACTGCTTGGATAGATAGTCGGTACAAATCAAAGGAGGTTATGATGAAGTTGTTCAATGCACTTGTGAGACCGCACTTGGGATACTGTGTTTAATTCGGCTCACCACATTAGCAAAAGGACAAACAAACAGCAACCAGACTAATCCCAGGGCTTAAAGGAATGAACTATGAAGATAGGCTGAAGAACTGAATTTATTTAGACTAGAATGTCTCCAGGTCGAAACATGGGTAACCAAAACATAATTAAGGGGAACTTGATAGGAGTCTTTAAAATCTTAAACGGAGACGCAATGAACCCTAACCAATACGTTGGGTGTAGCACAGAATTGGAAATTAAGTGTAGATATAAGACACTTGGTGAGGGTATGGAATGGGTTGTCTAGCCATGTTGTTGAAGTTGAATGATTGGGGTTACCCAGAGTGATAACATTTTGAAATCAATCAGTTACAAAGAACTGGACAAGCATAGATGGGACGAATGGCATCCTCTCATTCGTAAAATGTTTTTTTGTTCCAATATACTGCGTTTGTGCTGACTTGAGCAGAGTTCTCTGTTGTTTTTGTGACGTTGACTAATGGCTCAAAGACATAACACATTTGTTAATGAATTGTATACATTTCTTTTAGTAATACTGTACTGGATTCGAACGAAGACACGTAGGCTCAGATATTCGAAAGGTTTGCGCACTGTGCCGAGGGTTATGCACATCGCAAATGGCCGCTATGTGTGAATGCGCAAAATGTGCCATATTCTAAACTTCTTTTTGCAAGCCACAATCCGTTTTGTGCTGTGCACAAATATAATGTATGCATAGCGCAATTTGGCGTCAGTGTCCGACAATTTGCGAGATCCTGCCATGTTCAATCACTTTCCCAAGCACGCTTTCTTGGTGGTGAAAGAATAACTTCCAAAACAGAATCAAGAGTACAGCGCGGTATCATAGTGCATACCATCAGTGTGTAACATAGACCAAGCCGGCAGATACTAAACAACTACCTGTATAATGCAGGAGTGCTTGACTTTAATAGATACATACAGCAGTATATCAACCCTAGATCGATCAAGCAACAGTTTGCACCTCCTTACCTTGCATTCACATGATTTCAATATCAAAGACACTGCTTATACACTAGTAGGCTAGGTTTTGAATGGAAAAGTTAATGAACGAAAGGTGCTCCTTTCTTATTTAATTCAGCCCGTTTGATTTAAGTTGAATTAATTGCCCCCCCCCCCAGTTTTGTCAAGCAAATATATATATAGGCTATAAAAAACAGGTGATTCCAGCTGGATTATTAATATTATTAATTGTTGTTGTTGTTAATGTATTTGTGTATTTTCTTATGACAGGCGCCCTTATCCAGGGCTACTTACAGTTCTTACAGAAAAACACATTACAAAAATCAGATCAGTCCAGACAAGGAGCAATAGCGGTTTGATAAGCGGGGTCATGGCTAATACTGAGAAACCAAAGAAAAAAAAACGGATGGTACTGTAACAGAAAACAAGAAAGTAAAAAAATGTAAATGAATTAGAATAGGTACAGTGCCTTGCGAAGGTATTCGGCCCCCTTGAACTTTGCGACCTTTTGCCACATTTCAGGCTTCAAACATAAAGATATGAAACTGTAATTTTTTGTGAAGAATCAACAACAAGTGGGACACAATCATGAAGTGGAACGAAATTTATTGGATATTTCAAACTTTTTTAACAAATAAAAAACTGAAAAATTGGGCGTGCAAAATTATTCAGCCCCTTTACTTTCAGTGCAGCAAACTCTCTCCAGAAGTTCAGTGAGGATCTCTGAATGATCCAATGTTGACCTAAATGACTAATGATGATAAATAGAATCCACCTGTGTGTAATCAAGTCTCCGTATAAATGCACCTGCACTGTGATAGTCTCAGAGGTCCGTTTAAAGCGCAGAGAGCATCATGAAGAACAAGGAACACACCAGGCAGGTCCGAGATACTGTTGTGGAGAACAAAAAGATTTCCCAAGCTTTAAACATCCCAAGGAGCACTGTGCAAGCGATAATATTGAAATGGAAGGAGTATCAGACCACTGCAAATCTACCAAGACCTGGCCGTCCCTCTAAACTTTCAGCTCATACAAGGAGAAGACTGATCAGAGATGCAGCCAAGAGGCCCATGATCACTCTGGATGAACTGCAGAGATCTACAGCTGAGGTGGGAGACTCTGTCCATAGGACAACAATCAGTCGTATACTGCAAAATCTGGCCTTTATGGAAGAGTGGCAAGAAGAAAGCCATTTCTTAAAGATATCCATAAAAAGTGTTGTTTACAGTTTGCCACAAGCCACCTGGGAGACACACCAAACATGTGGAAGAAGGTGCTCTGGTCAGATGAAACCAAAATCAAACTTTTTGGCAACAATGCAAAACTTTATGTTTGGCGTAAAAGCAACACAGCTCATCACCCTGAACACACCATCCCCACTGTCAACATGGTGGTGGCAGCATCATGGTTTGGGCCTGCTTTTCTTCAGCAGGGACAGGGAAGATGGTTAAAATTGATGGGAAGATGGATGGAGCCAAATACAGGACCATTCTGGAAGAAAACCTGATGGAGTCTGCAAAAGACCTGAGACTGGGACGGAGATTTGTCTTCCAACAAGACAATGATCCAAAACATAAAGCAAAATCTACAATGGAATGGTTCACAAATAAACATATCCAGGTGTTAGAATGGCCAAGTCAAAGTCCAGACCTGAATCCAATCGAGAATCTGTGGAAAGAACTGAAAACTGCTGTTCACAAATACTCTCCATCCAACCTCACTGAGCTCGAGCTGTTTTGCAAGGAGGAATGGGCAAAAATTTCAGTCTCTCGATGTGCAAAACTGATAGAGACATACTCCAAGCGACTTACAGCTGTAATCGCAGCAAAAGGTGGCGCTACAAAGTATTAACTTAAGGGGGCTGAATAATTTTGCACGCCCAATTTTTCAGTTTTTTATTTGTTAAAAAAGTTTGAAATATCCAATAAATTTCGTTCCACTTCATGATTGTGTCCCACTTGTTGTTGATTCTTCACAAAAAATTACAGTTTCATATCTTTATGTTTGAAGCCTGAAATGTGGCAAAAGGTCGCAAAGTTCAAGGGGGCCGAATACTTTCGCAAGGCACTGTAACATGTACTCATATTTGTGTGACACCTGTCAAAATTATGGAAACAGAAGTAGAGAAATCATAAACTCACTTCCCAGCAAACAGCACAGCATAGATACATCTGTTTGAATTCCATAGAATCTGTGATGGCCCTTTAAATATTTAGCTTATTAGCTAAGTGCCCTATCCTCAGCAACACTGGCAAAGGGCCGCAGTGCCCAAGAGCTCAATCTGTAAAATATCCCTGTAGTTGCATTCTCCTTTTCCTTTTCATGCCACTCACCCGGTAATTCCACACTCAGGTGTGAGGACACAGCTGACTTTTAAAAACATTTTTTTTAAGTATTGTTATTTATTTTTCATTGATATCAGAAGCATACTTTGACACCCACAATCTGCATTCCATGCTATTGACTATGCCATACAGGTGTGGTAGGAGCAGGGTGTGTGGTGAGTTGGGGGGCTGTTGGAAAGGGCTTTCAGCAGGAGTATGAGTAAGGGATACACATGTGCAGACTGCATCCACAGGCAGCGTTCTTGGCCGGCTCCATGCTGAGATTCCCGTCTTTGGGGCTTCTGAACAGAGTAGTGTTTTCAGCATTGTGGGTTTGGTTTACAGTCTACACTTCTGTAAATATGTTTATGTATAGTGTAAGAAGCACGGGTTGGAGCTACTCAGAACACCAGCTGACAGGCGTGTTTCTGTAAAATAAAGAGTGGAGTTTGATGCTACAGAGATATTTTGTCCATCTCCTTCATGTTGACACTTATCCAGTTAGCAAGTTGCTACAATATATTTTAAGTTATTTGTTGAATAGCCTGCACTATCCTGTGGTACATTGTTTCATTTATCCATTTAGTAGCTTATTTATATATTTGTGGGGTTGGGCATGCAACTTCGGGGGTACCAATGCTACCATGTGTGTTGAGCTTTGATTCTGCATTCCATGTGCAGGTTGCATTTGAGTGTAGACTCGTCTGAGGAATGTTGTTATGTACTGTACACCTATGATAGCTGCTTGGCGGGGTATTGTTAACAGTCCATTGTCGTGTAGTATGGTGGTTTTGCGAGACACAAACACATTTGCGAATTGAGCAAAAAACTGCTATTTTCCAACTTCACACAACTGTTTTGTGCCGTGTTGGAAAATATCATTTTTTGTGCAAAAGCACAAATCTGCGAGGCACAAATTTTGCTAGCGGATTGTGCATCGCTTCGAATATCTGGGCCATAGAGTTTAAAGGCAGGATTAGCAAGTGAATTAATCTACTGCACCAACTAGACCCCAAGCCCTGTTTGTTAAGGCTTTTACTGCTTTAGTAATCACCATATGCTGACTTTTAGAGGTCAGTCTTTTAGCTTAGTTTTACATTTGATCTGTAGACGTATTACTTTACGACCACATGTATCAAAAATAACTACGAGCTGCATACCGTCGCACGCAGGAAACAAACCTGTAAAACCTGAAGTTAAAACCCATGTGCAAAGGGAAAGCAATAGGGGTTTTTATTTCTTTGGAGACTTCTACATGCATACCTTAACCACAACTGATGATATGATAAAATAGCTTTGGAAATAACCTTTAAAAGGGGCAGTTACTAGATTGGGGTCAGATTCATCATTGCTTTATTTTTGGTGTTTAAGTGAGACATCAGCGGTTTATAATGTTTATGTAGGAGAGGTTAGAGTGTTAGCGAACACCCCCTGACTTCAATACCATTAGCACTAATGACAGTTGCCTGTGTACTACTGTATACATGGTTTTGATATTGAATTATAAACTGTGGTTGTTATTTAAGTTATTTCAATCCCCACCCTCTCTATTTTGAAGCAATTGCCCATAATTTGTTCCACAAATGTAATAATATAAAACGAACATAACAATTGTTCAAAACAAGAATTAAAGTTATTTATTGCTAGTTTCAGGTCGATGTGTTTTTCCTTTTTAAAAAAAAACAATGCGGGTGGACGTTGCATTGTTTTCATTTGATCCTTAACCTTTCGACTACCACACAAATAAAACGTTTTACAAACACACAGCATCAGATTCTTTATATAATCTACACTCCGGTGCAGTGATTACATACAGATTGATACGGATTAGAATGTTTTAGAAACAGCACTGTCAAATCATCCTGCTTATACACACATGTATAAAACATGGGTGGGGTGGCCAGGGTAACCGTAGTAAACCTGCTTTTAGAATTTGTAACGACTACGCCACATTGGGTTTGGCAAGGACAAGGATCTTGATGACCGAGTAGATAGTAATTTCCCCTATGCAGGTTCTTTTTATCCCCGGGTTCCAATATACACACACTGGATGCTTGGATAGGTAAAAACAATTTTTATTGTTTCTCAACAGGGTTCAAATAGAATACTAAAAACCACACAGCAACAAGTTTAAAAAAAACAAAAAATAGGGAAAGCCACAAAAAATAAAAACCACACCAGGCAGTCCCCTCCTGTTGGTAGTTCTCTAAAGGTTACTGTCCAAAATGGCGGACCTCGAACCGATAAGTAGAACCTGGCGGACCTTGAACGTGGCCTGGCAGGACTACAAAGAGATCGCTCAGGGTAGGTCAGTATAAAGTACAAAAATATTAAAAAGTTAGAGCAGTTCTGGAAATGATTAAAGTGCAAATGAAATAATGTTATCTTTTCTTGCCCTCAGACCCTTGGCCGTCTCCCGGGACCACGACCTTGAATCTACTGAGGAATGGATTGTCCAAGGAGTGCTAACCAGAAACAGCAAGGCAGTTACATAAAATAAAAATCTATTTGTTTGTAAACCAAAAAATGTCTTCAGTGTCAATAATTTTCTACACCAACCTGTTACCACAAAAAAAGGGTCGCTCGAACACAGTCCAACAGTGGCAGGTGATAATAAAATAAAATAATCCCATAAAATAATCCCATAAAAACCACAAAATCCAAAGAAACAAAAATACATACAAAAATATCCCAACCAAGTCCCGCTGCAACGAAGTCCCAAATAGAAAGAAAAACAAAAACTCTAAACCTGTTCCTTTGTTCCTGCAGTCAACCATAGACTGCTCCCAAGAGTGTTCTCCGTGCTGCTGTAATACTGCTGTCTCCTCACTATTCTTCCAGACGCATTGTGTGCTTCTTCCCAAAATACTCTCTCTTCCTGGTCCTTGTTCCTCCCTTTTATAGTCAGCCCATGACTATCATTGGCTGAACTGACAGGTAAGGCGGGACATCCTATCGACTGTGGGGAAAGTGCTTAACCCAAATGTCAAATGACTGCTTCCTAACGCAATTTGTCAAGGCACCGACTAGAGGGGAGGCATGCCTTGATTTAGTCTTTTCAAATAATGAAGACAGAATAACTAAAACAGAGGTCAGAGAGCCATTGACAAATTCAGACCACAACATAGTCTCATTTGAAGTATTTTTTAAACCCCCAAAAGTAATGACTAAAGCTAAGGTTTACAATTTTAGAACGGCAAACTATGAAGGTATGAAACAGAGGAGCGATGGAGCGAGGTAACCAGTGGTGTACCACAGGGATCAGTATTAGGTCCTCTGCTATTCCTAATCTACATTAATGATTTAGATTCTGATATAGTAAGCAAACTCGTTAAATTTGCAGATGACAGCAGCAAAGGTCATTTAAAATGATCTAGACAGCATTCAGAACTGGGCAGACACATGGCAAATGAAATTTAATAGAGAAAAGTGTAAAGTATTGCATGCAGGCAATAAAAATGTGCATTATAAATATCATATGGGAGATACTGAAATTGAAGAAGGGAACTATGAAAAAGACCTAGGAGTTTATGTTGACTCAGAAATGTCTTCATCTAGACAATGTGAGGAAGCTATAAAAAAGGCCAACAAGATGCTCGGATATATTGTGAGAAGTGTTGAATTTAAATCGAGGGAAGTAATGTTAAAACTTTACAATGCATTAGTAAGACCTCACCTAGAATACTGTGTTCAGTTCTGGTCACCTTGTTACAAAAAGGATATTGCTGCTCTAGAAAGAGTGCAAAGAAGAGCAACCAGAATTATCCTGTGTTTAAAAGGCATGTTGTATGCAGACAGGCTAAAAGAATTGAATCTATTCAGTTTTTAACAAAGAAGACTACGTGGCAATCTGATTCAAACATTCAAAATCCTAAAAGGTATAGACAATGTCGACCCAGGGGACTTCTTTGACCTGAAAAAAGAAACAAGGACCAGGGGTCACAAATGGAGATTAGATAAAGGGGCATTCAGAACAGAAAATAGGAGGCACTTTTTTACACAGAGAATTGTGAGGGTCTGGAATCAACTCCCCAGTAATGTTGTTGAAGCTGACACCCTGGTATCCTTCAAGAAGCTACTTGATGAGATTCTGGGATCAATAAGCTACTAACAACCAAACGAGCAAGATGGGCTGAATGGCCTCCTCTCGTTTGTAAACTTTTTTATGTTCTTATGTTCTTATGTCAGTCACAGTGCACAGGAGAATTAGCAGCAGTTTAAAAACAACAGATTCACTAATAGAACACATAACAAAAATACAGGCAGTTAAAAACTTGTGACACATGTATAAAGCATCTCCTCAACAGATCAGTTGAAAGTAATGCTCAGACGAGCGCATCACTCTTTTAGTGCATATATTCAAGAACAGGAAAAGTAGTCTTGGGACACTGTAATTTAGTTTCAAAGCTGCCCACGCTGCACAGAGAATGTATCCCATTTACACTGCCAAAAGCCTGAGTATATAAAATGCTGTTTTACAGAAAAGGAAGAAATACTTTAAAGTTATTTACATGGAAACTGCTATAGAGAACACCTCACCAGGGGGCACGTTATATTTATAGATACATTACTTTGATGTTTAGAATGGGTCTGCAAAATAATGTGATACCGCCTATTTCTCCTTATTGAAAACATGAACATTGAGATTTAAGGGGAAAGAGTTTGTTTAAATATTTAAACAAACAATTTGGTAAATCTATCCATTTACTATGTAAGCGCGTCATTTCAACAATTTGGGAGGAAATTTAATAGGCAATGCTATTCTGACAGTAGGAGGCCAAGCGAAAGTAAGTCAGTATCATCTACAGTGATACTCAGAGGTTAACACCTTTCACCACACCTGCCACAAATTACCACGTACCATAGTTTTGTGGTCTATGTGCCATAGCACAGTTTAAATGAGGATTATGTCTGTTAACTGTATTAGTTTAAAGCTTTTTTTTTTTTAAACAAACATGATTAATAATTTACATTACAGGTGGATCACACGCTTTGATCTAGATTGTGTGTATGCTGTTATGCACAACTGTGCGGTAAATTTGCATTAAGGAATGATATGTTGATAGAATACTTTTGAAAATGTTTTTTACATTTTTTTTAAAGTGTATTTTCCCCTACATGTGGGTGTGTTTGTAAACTTCAACAATATGGTTTATACAAGCATTTCATGTCCACACACCATACAGTTGGTGTGTGGGGACGACAGTTGCCAGAAAATGACATTACTCTTATGTAATTTAGGTCTGGAGAGAGTTGATCCATTGAAAACCACTGAAGCATGTGAAAAGTATCTGACATCAGGGATTTCCAAAGTTGGCTACCTTTCACCTGTTTCTTTGGCAGACTGAAGTAGACATTTAATTTCATTTCTTCCCTTTTCCTTTTATGTGCCTTCTGATAACTATAGATGTAAGAGTTCACAGTCCAAACCTGGTTTAATTTGACTTTATAAACCCCTGACCGGTTACTAACATGTCTCTTTCGTTTTAATGTGTGGAGCGGGGTGTGAATCTGTATCCCTATGTTCACCTTGTTGACTCCAGTTGCTGTTGAAGTAATTGTAGTTAACATAATATTTCCATAAGCCTTACCTGTTGTGCATAGTTCTCAAGTGTGCAGTTTTGAAAGAAACATGTGTTTTAAACAACTAAGTGAAATACATCTCTCAGCTATATTGATGTCACATTGTGATGTTTTGCCAGTATGCAGTTTATCTATTGATTATATGGCTTCCAGTTTACCATTTTGTTGGCATTTTAATAGATAAACAACTGTTGTCCAATAGCAAATTATCAACAGTCTCTCGTTTAAAAGGCAAACAATTATCTATTTTCTGATTTGTTCACATAACTTTTGTCCGAATGAAGGAGGGAAGCTTTCATTTTCAAAACCGGTAACATTTTATTGTAAGTGTTGGTATGGAAATTAAAATGATAAAAGCACATAGGGTTTTTAATTAAGTTATTAATTAGGGAGGCTTAGCGGTCCAGTGGTTAAAGAAAAGGGACTTTTATCAGGAGGTTCCTGGTTCAATCCCAGCTCAGCCACTGACTCACTGTGTGTGACCCTGAGCAAGTCACTTAACCTCCTTGTGCTCTGTCCTTTGGATGAGATGTAAAACCGAAGTCCTATTTTAAGTGACTCTGCAGCAGCAGTTGTTGATGATGCATAGTTCACCCCCTAGTCTCTAAGGGCCACCACACACTAGACCGACCCAATAAGACAAGACACGATTTCGTAGTGTCGGTGTCTCGTGTGCGGGTTTTCAAATATGTTTGAAAACCCGTCGACGAGCGCCGACAAGCAAAATCCATCAGTATCGTGTCGCGTTGGGGCACACAAAACTGACGCGACTTTGACACAAAAAAATCGTGTCGGTGTCTTATCGGCTCAATCTAGTGTGCAGTGGCCTTAAGTCCCTTTGGATAAAAGCATATGCTAAATGACAAATTAAATAATTAACATCAGTATTTGATACATTACATTGAGTTTAAATTAAGACTCTCACATGTGCAATATTTTTTGATTGAACCTACCAGGTTGAAGAAGTGAAAAAGTAACGGATGAATTTAGATAATAAGTCACAAATGCATCATTTACTTAAACAATGGTTGTTCAGCTGTACAAGTTGTACCAGCAAGTTAGTTCACACAACCTACTAATGCACGGTCAACACTTATTGAGAAGTAGATTGTCATTCACCTCACTTGTGATCATGTTTTTAAACAGTGTTGAATCGGCTTTAGTAGTATGCAGTTTGAATACAGTATTAGTTGGCAACTTTAAAAATGGTTCTTTAGAATATGGTAGGTTCAACTATTTTACACTTTGTGGCAGAGTGGCAGGGTGAAAGCCCTGCCGGTGCACGTGTGTGTGTATGTGTGTGTGTGTTGGTGTGGGGAAATAGTGGGTTGGCAGGGAGGGGGTTAAATTTCTCCCTGTCACATGTGGGAATGTGGCTGGAGCCGACAATTGAATAAGTGAGTAAATGTTAATTAGGCTCCATCCACGGGTGTTAGTGAGAAAAGAGTTTACAGGTATAATGTTGGTGGTAGCTGGTGAAGGTATGTGTACTGTGCTGTTTAAATGTATATATATGATTATCGTTGGTGTGTTGGGGAGTTTATGTAGCCGTACTTGTAAAAGCAGCGGCTCAGTCTACAACAGCTGTTTAAATATATATAGTCTTTTTGTTTTAAAGTCTTTGTTTCGGCCACCATGCCGCTGTTGTTTTGTTCCTATCTTTTGTTTGTTTGTTTTATTATTTATAATTAAAGTGCGCAAAAGCGTGATTAAACCTGCAGCTTTTCTGTGTCTGAGCTTGCCAGTGACGCTACCCTGTCACACACTTGCATACTGGAAATTCTTGATAAACAAACAGAGCTAAACTTCCTTCTCATCCTTTTTCAAAGTTGGGGTCAACTCTGGGTTCAATATAGCTGTGACAGAGCTTCTAACTTTATTCTGCAGTCAACTAGAAAAATCAGGTAATGAATAAATTCCAGACCAGAAATCCGAAACACTTTAAAATTCTGCAGGTTGTTTTCAATATCTGCATTTTAGATTGAGGAAATTCTCATGACACCGTCTATTGAATCTTCACGCATACCTTCAAAAAAGCAGAACAAAGGGCAATATTTTTGGTATTACATTTTTGTTTATCTTTTGGCTATGCATACCTTTGGTACAGAAACTCCCTTCATTCAAGTGGCAGACTGTAAAGTGACTTTTCTAGAAAAAAAAATGAATACCCTCCAATAAAAACCTGGAAACAAAACAGCTTTACATATTTTAGCAATTGGTCCCTGTGGCAATGCGCCCCGCCCCTGTGTGCATTTGTGTGTTATGTGTTGTATGTATGGTGCGTATGTTAATGTTGGTGTATAGATTGGTACACGGGATATAAACGGGTCTGTGTTTCACGTGTATTTAAAGTGTAGATTTGTATTTAGGCACAAGGAGAGCACAAATCACTTCACGTGCTGGTTAAATGTAATATGTGAGCACGGGGTTGCACAGAATTAATTCACGTGCTGGGATTCAAGTGAATAATTAATTAGTAATTGAATCCCAGCACAACAGTATATATAGATGCACATTTTCACTTAGTCGGGGTTGGGTGTTCGGAAGAGGAGAACGGGTGAGAGAGAGAGGAGAGTTAAAATAAGTAAAAACGTGCAAGAGAAGTGTTTTGTTTGTACTCACCGTGTCTGTTTGTCTGTCCGTGCACCGTTTGTTTAGTGTTAGTCGTTTTGTATGTCTGTTTATTTTGGCGCAAGTGCCGTGTCCTGTTTTGTGTTCAAACCTTTTATTTTCTGTTTAATTATTAAATGCTGAGCGCAATCACGCGCCCAGCTTATACCAAACCACATCTCTCTGTTTATTTATTTCCTGGCTCTGGTCTGACACCACCCACTCCGGCCGTCTTTGTGACACGTGGTGTCCTGCGTGGGATCGACAGCGCCTCCAGGACTCAGGCCAGAGCAGGAACCGCAGTTTGGATTTTTTTGAAAAAAAAAAAAAAAAAATGGCAGAAGACGCCATCAAAGTGCGGGACTGGATGCTGGAAAATGCTGGGCTGGAGGCCCAGTCTATACCAGTAGTCGTCCGGTTCCTGCAGTTTATGGATAGGGAACGATGGGAGGCATATCAGGAGGAACACACCCCAAACACCTTGGAGGAAGGTGTGGAGTTTGTCTTCAGCTACCTGGAGGCAACAATAAACGGAACAGCAGCCCAGGTAGCAGGACCACCAGCAGAGGAGTACCTGCTGTCCCCATCTCCACCAGCAGAGGGTGAGTACCTGCTGTCCCCATCTCCACCAGCAGAGGGTGAATGCCTGCTGGTTTTGCCTTCACAGCCCAAGCGGGAGGCAGAGACGGATAAAGAGGTGAAGGACAGGGAGGAGGAGTGCCGCCTAAGGGCCAGGCATCCACGGCGATGTAACAAGCCATCGCCGGGGTGCCTCCTCTGCGACCAGGATCACCTGTTCGCCCACTGTCCCTTCCGCAGTTATGGGGAGGAGCCTGAGCGTCCACAGCCCAAGCGGGAGGAGCCTGAGCGTCCACAGCCCGAGCGGGAGGAGCCTGAGCGTCCACAGCCCAAGCGGGAGGAGCCTGAGCGTCCACAGCCCGAGCGGGAGGAGCCTGAGCGTCCATAGCCCGAGCGGGAGGAGCCTGAGCGTCCACAGCCCAAATGGGAGGAGCCTAAGCGTCCACAGCCCAAATGGGAGGAGCCTGAGCGTCCACAGCCCAAATGGGAGGAGCCTGAGCGTCCACAGCCCAAGCGGAAGGAGCCCGAATGTCCTACGCCTGAGTGGGAGGAGCCCGAACGTCCTACGCCTGAGTGGGAGGAGCCCGAACGTCCTACGCCTGAGTGGGAGGAGCTTGAACGTCCTACGCCTGAGTGGGAGGAGCCCGAACGTCCTACGCCTGAGTGGGGGGAGCCCGAACGTCCACAGCCCAACAGGGAGGAGTCGGGGCGTCCACAGCCCAACAGGGAGGAGTCGGGGCGTCCACAGCCCAACAGGGAGGAGTCGGGGCGTCCACAGCCCAAAAGGGAGGAGTCGGGGGGTCCACAGCCCAAAAGGGAGGAGTCGGTGCATCCACAGCCCAAAAGGGAGGAGTCGGTGCGTCCACAGCCCAAAGGGAGGCAAGTCGGGGCTTCCACAGCCCTGGGACCCAAGCCACCAGCAGAGGGAAAATGCCTGCTGGTTCAGCCCCAAGAGCCGGAAGGGGAGGAGTTACAGACTCAACCCCCTGAACATTTTTGGGGGGGAGAGGGGCAGGAGGCTGGTGTTCCCCAGCAGCCTCTATTCATGCTGATGAAGGCAGCACGGCGCGCACCAGCCCAGCCGCCACAGTGGAGGGAGCCAGCGCCGCCAGGAGCAGAGGAGCTGCCTCTGCCTCCGCCACCTCCACCGCTTCCTCCACTAGGAGCAGAGGAGCTGGAGCTGCCTCTGCCTCCACCACCGCCAGGAGCAGAGGAGCTGGAGCTGCCTCTGCCTCCACCACCGCCAGGAGCAGAGGAGCTGGAGCTGCCTCTGCCTCCATCACCGGCAGGAGCAGAGCAGCCGGAGCTGCCTCTGCCTCCGCCACCTACACCGAAAGGAGCAGAGGAGCAGGAGCTGCCTCTGCCACTTCCAGGAGCAGAGGAGCAGGAGCTGCCTCCGCCACTGCCAGAAGCAGAACAGCAGGAGCTGTCTCTGCTTCCCGTACCTCCACCACGGGGAGTACGGTGGCCGGAGCCCCAGAAAGGGGAGCTGTCGGCCACGAAGAAGGGGGAGGAGGTCTGGAGACCACCAACCCCAGCAGCAGTTTCGCTGCCGGAGATCGTGGGGGAGGTCCGGAGACCTGCTCCCACTGCAGCAGTTTCGCTGCTGGAGATCGTGGGGGAGGTCCGGAGACCTGCTCCCACTGCAGCAGTTTCGCTGCCGGAGATCGTGGGGGAGGTCTGGAGACCTGTTCCCACTGCAGCAGTTTCGCTGCCGGAGATCGTGGGGGAGGTCCGGAGACCTGCTCCCACTGCAGCTTCTTCGCTGCCGGCAGTACTGTGGTCGGAGCCCCACCAAAGGGAGCTTCCGGCTACAAAGACAGGGGGAGAGGTCAGGAGACCACTTTCCCCAGCAGCAGTTTCGCTGCAGGAGTGGACCAACAGGCTGTCAGCCGTGCCACTACCGGCAGGGGTGCTGACAGCATGGCCAGCCATGGGCCCACTGAAGCCTCCCTTCCCAGCCCGAGACTTTGTCCTGGACTGCTGGATTTTTAAGGGGGGAGGTGGCCGTTGAGGCCATGTGTGCTGCGCACAAGGGGGGGTATATGTGGCAATGCGCCCCGCCCCTGTGTGCATTTGTGTGTTATGTGTTGTATGTATGGTGCGTATGTCAATGTTGGTGTATAGATTGGTACACGGGATATAAACGGGTCTGTGTTTCACGTGTATTTAAAGTGTAGATTTGTATTTAGGCACGAGGAGAGCACAAATCACTTCACGTGCTGGTTAAATGTAATATGTGAGCACGGGGTTGCACAGAATTAATTCACGTGCTGGGATTCAAGTGAATAATTAATTAGTAATTGAATCCCAGCACAACAGTATATATAGATGCACATTTTCACTTAGTCGGGGTTGGGTGTTCGGAAGAGGAGAACGGGTGAGAGAGAGAGGAGAGTTAAAATAAGTAAAAACGTGCAAGAGAAGTGTTTTGTTTGTACTCACCGTGTCTGTTTGTCTGTCCGTGCACCGTTTGTTTAGTGTTAGTCGTTTTGTATGTCTGTTTATTTTGGCGCAAGTGCCGTGTCCTGTTTTGTGTTCAAACCTTTTATTTTCTGTTTAATTAGTAAATCCTGAGCGCAATCACGCGCCCAGCTTATACCAAACCACATCTCTCTGTTTATTTATTTCCTGGCTCTGGTCTGACACCACCCACTCCGGCCGTCTTTGTGACAGTCCCACATTTATTTCTAATAATTTCAAATTAAATTAAGTAAGCTTACTCATTCATTTCCCACTTTTCTGGGTAAGTATAATAGGTATTGATGGGAAACAGACTGAAAAGCAGTTTCTCTGTAACTGCCAACAACTGGCTAAATGACAATGAAAAGATGGTTAAGCTAACCTGTATCGGTACATTCAACATACATAAATACAACTGCAGGCTATTTGACCCATCAGTGCTGCCAATACTGAGTTAAATATAACTACTACCACCTGTCGTGTAACCAGGGTGACATTCGGAAAATGATTCCAGTGTAAACTAGAAAGAGGAAATGTCACACCAGATGTGCCACTGCCCACACAGTTGTGGATTTTACTGTGGTTATAAGGTTACCCTTACTGAAGAAATGGATCTTGTTAATGTTCTACCATGCAATGCCTTGTGTACTGTACTTGGCACTCTTTAGCTTGATTGGTCTCCGCTTGACTGCCCGGGGCTTGACCAGTAGGGTAGGCTGTGTCACAGTGTAGCTGTTACTGCACAAGCAGACACTTACAGCTGGTTTCACAGCCCCCGATTACCACTAAAGTTCCTTTATTAGGTCTTCAATAATTAATGCTAATCGGAATCTGTGAAACCAGATCATGGTTTGCTATTGATATGCTTAGGTTAGCAAAGCATTAATAATGTTAATGCAACAGTATATTTTCAAAGTCTGAGGTAATTAATCCCACTGAGCACTTTCAGGATGATTACACTGTTCTATTCTTGAGTGCACTGCCCAGTACTGAAATGATCACGTGAACATGTAATTAATTAAAAAGGTAACTGGTACAAAATTGTCAATTAGACAATTAAGCCAAACTTACAGATGGTGAAGAAAAAATACTAAATATAAAGGAGCTGAAATACAGAGCTGCTTTATTTCCTGAGTTTTAAGGCTGCTGTAAAATGGTAGTGGAAGGAATAGACTAATTCAAATTGAAATAGTAAGACTGTGGCACTCAATCGAAGAGAGCAATTATGTGAATTTATATATTTAAATTTAAACAAATATATACGTAATATTGTGCTTACTAATCCAAGACTCATAAGTCTCAAGCGAAGGTCAGAAGTGTATTCTAGGTACAGTATTATGGGCTTTTCCAATGACTATATTTGTTCATGCTAATGTGCCCTAAACTGATAACAGAGTGCCTTAACTTTATGTAAATATTGTTAAGGCATTTACACCACGTGAATATCAGAGTGCGAGCTGTGGGGGGAAATTCCTTTTATACCAAATGGAATTTCTTTCATTACAAAACCACATAAAAATCATTGTATCTTTTGATTACATTTTGAAAAAATGAGGAACAAAGTCTACCTGATTAAAAAGTGAATTGAAAACCATTAAAGGAACATGGTGTGACAGCTTCCTTATAACTAAAGGGAAACAGTTGATATTTGACATGATGTGTTTTCATGGAAGTTGGAAATATTTCACAATTGAAGCACTTTATTGGGGACAGTAGTCTGTATTTTAAAGGTTTATATTAAGAACTATTTACATATGGGTCATTCCAGCACAAAGGGACCACATTTTGTGGTGGAGTTTCTTCCACTTGTAGTTGATGCGATATATCTCATGTGATGGAGAAGAGGTTATTAACTTATAGCCCTGTGTTAAAAAAAACTCTCATGTCAATGAACAATTCCTTTTTTTTTTTTAAAAGCCCTTGAAACAAGTTTTGAAATCACATTAACATTATGTCTTTGGATGTTCAATATACGTTGCAGAATGGAATTCCTTTACAAACTATTATGATCATGTTCTCATTTAAAGTAGTGACAAGGCCAATGAACTGATCACAAAAGCAAGCAACAATAAGACTCATTTAACTAAACAAACGATGTAGGCCCATTGGAACTATATTTTTAATGATACAGTTTACTGATTTATTGCTATGGTACAGGATTTAAACACTGTTTTTTCTGAGGTCAGATCAGCAACGCTTGCATATTTGTGGTTCTGACAACTTGTACAGAGAACCTAGTGGTTTACAGGCATAATATTCAATTAAGCGTAACCCACATATAAAAGAAAATATTGGCTGATACAGTACAATATTTTATTGCAGTTCTACAGTAAGCAGGTGTATGCCAACAGTCGCTCAACCCCTGTGCCAATGACCTATGTCTTGTTTTTTTTTTTTTTTTGTTTTTTTTATGTATTTTTTATTAGCAAGCCATATAAACAAGTGTTAAGATGTCCTGGGTTTTTGAAGCATGAATAACATTTAAATGCATTGAAAACTAGACTCAGTTTCTTGAGCTGTTCATGTTTTATTATCTGATTATATCAACAAAACACAAAGCTTCTTTGTTTTTTTATTTATTTTAACTAAAATGTATTTTCAATACAGAAGGAAATGAGCAAAAATGGTAACAAAGGGGCTCCTGAGTGGCACATCCAGTAAAGATGCTCCGTGTGGAAAGCAGGATGCTCCCTATAGCCTGGACATCGCCGGTTCGAGTCCGACTATTCCACTGAGGACAGAGTCAGCGCAGGGGTGGTAGTGTTGAGATGAGCCTAAAAATAACTGGCTATTCCAAATTGGGGAGAAAATGATAAAAACAATTGTGACAAAAAGCAATGTTGATTTTTTACCTAGAAAAATAAGCTTCAAAACACACAAGTGTGATGCAACAAATGATGCCTGCCATGGAACCAGAATCAGTGTGTGCTATTCTACACATGTACAACACATTATAATAATATTGTTTTGTACTCTATAAGATGTTAAATGTTAAAACATTATAAATCTCTTGTGATATATGTGATTAATGTTAACTGTAGTGTGATACCAAGAGATTGTGCCCATTGACCATTACTGAACATTCTGGCCAAGACATTTCAAAGTGGTGACAAGCAGAAGGTGATATTAAACGGGTGTAACTGTAATCAAATGACATTTTTAAATCAATATTTAGGTGTCTGAATTAATGAAATAAGTATTTGTCATCTTATTGTTTATTTAGGACACTTTAAAGTGTTTCCTATGTGGGTTATAAAACTGGGGGAGTGGGTTTAACATTCTTGTGCAAAAATCAGGTCACCCAACCTCACATCCCTTGAAGGAAATAATAATGGTTAAGAAAGCAATACACATATTCGTTTTTGTTTAATTGACATACATTGTCCTATTGAAAATGCTTGCTTTATAGTAAAAGATTTTGTTTACCAATCTTATACTAGCTGTATAATATGGCATTATATATATATATTTAGTTTATAAACCAGCTGCATTGTTTATATACTTACACTGTAATGTTTCTTTTTAACATTTTATTTAAATGTTCAATATAAAGGGATGTACCCTGGTATTTTATTTGTATATGAAATAGCAAGATTTGTTTCTTCTGTTTAGTTCATTTTTAATCCAAGATACAACTTTTAGAAATTCAAGTAAACGACTATAGAAGGACACTGAAGATGGCATTTGTTTACTTAGTTCTATCTGAGAATATCTAACCACCCATTACTGTCACTGTGACAGATTATGGTAATTACTGTGAATAAGTGGCATGGTAAATATGCCATCTAAAATCAAATGTGATTAGGCCAGGGGCGTAGCTAGGAATGGACATTTGGGTGGGCCCCAACTTAGGGTGGACGGGTATGTACCAAAGGTCTGACGTCACAGGAAATAGTTTACATTGCAAACATGATTAATCAGAGGTCGTGCTAACCTTTCAAAATGTGCATTTTTAAAAAGCATACTATCTCAAAATCTGCATTTTCAACCATATCACCTGCCTTTTAAAATATTACATCAAAATAGTTATATTATTTTCCTATGTAACTATTTCAGATTAACAAAGTTAACATGCAAAACACTACAAAGTATAAATAATGGTAAACAGACAAAGACAATCTTACCATAAAACATTTTCTTTTGAAAATCCCCCATTCACGATGTAAAAATCAGTGTTGTAGAACATGATGTATCAAGGTCTCTGCGGGTGTAGCGGTCAATATCAGAACTACAGAATGTAAAGTGTACAGCAGCTACATGTGGAACATTGGCTAAATAAGTACTTTTGGGTCTCCCATCCTTCACAGGGCACAAAAATAATAAGCATCTTGTCAATAATTACCCCAATGTATGAGCTATCATTCACTTATTGTACGATTTGCTCTGTAACAATTTCTGCAATCGCAGCCTGCATTTTTTCAATGCCCTCAGAACAGCAGAACAGTTATGAGCAGAACAGTTATTAGCTGTTTGCAGATTCATCATTGGTCATTAGTCTGGGATTTCGTCCTTCATAAACAGTGCACAACATAACCATTTTAATGTCATCTGACTGTTTTAAGCCTTCCTCAACAGGCTTTTTACATACACATCTGTACAGGTGTCAATGTGACAGCTTCCTGGTGGTCTGCCTGCTCTGTGTGTCGTTTTAATGCATTATTCTGATAAGTTTTACAGCCACATTTTTTCCCCAAATGACTTGCATGTTTTGCAATACATGACAATGACATTTTCACTAGAACCTTCTTCATATTTAGTTTTAGTTGATGCGTTGACTCGGCACATAGCAGTTGCTTTCTCATTTGCCTCTGTACTGTCAATTTTATTTTCACCAAGAACCAGAGTTTCTTAATGTGTGGCACTATTATTTGCATCAGCGGGATTGAATTTTCTAAATTTTGATCCAACAAAATCAAATATGGTTTATTTTTTTATTTACTCATGATCTCTGTTTACCCACATATGTGTTTGTAAACGTGATCTCCAGCCAACACCAGGGACCTGCGCAATGCTATGGGATACCGAGACAGCCAGCCAAGGTAGCAAATCTGCCGAATTTAATAGCCACATGTCCCGTTGTACCGTATGTTCCCGCCCCCTACAACATTTTTGATTGATATTTACTTATGTAATTTCCTCCCAGGCCTAATTGAGACTTTAGAATTCATGTCGTGTCAAAAAAACCTTTATACCAAAAGCCTACTGTTATATTTAAGCCTCACTGTAGACAGCTTTAGTCTATTCTGAAAGTGATAACGTTTGAGTTTTTTCGCTTTTAGGTAGCAGAAAAGTTATAAAATGACCCATTTTTCCCAGTCATCTACTTTCTTCCTACATTGACCAACTTGACCTCTTGCACTAAATGTATGTACTTTTCCATGCAATACTTGCAGGGGAAATCCTTTGTTGCTAGCAACAGAAAAAAGCATGTGAGCACTGTAGTGGATTTCATAACACTAAACAAATACATGGTTTGCTATTTTTTTGCAGATTCATGGCTGCAAAGTCATGTTTTCAAGTGTTGCTACAAATACCATTAACATAGAGAAATTCCACACAAACTGTAGCTCAGTGTATTTAAAACAAATTGATTTTTATTTTAACATTATGAGAAAGAAAGAAAAAAAATTTAATGCAAAATTGATAAATTCAGGCTAATTGTGTTTTAATAGCTTATAAAGAGATAATTTATGGTTTACTAGTTGTAGTGAGACTGTGGAGTAGGTTGACCATCTCGCTTCAGGTTCACCAAGACAGATTTATTTATTTACCCAATATATTATGTTATATTAGTAAATCACACCTACAGTATAACTATGTACTTAATGTAACTGTATTTTGAAGTTTATCCTTACTTTCTTACCTTTGCAATATTTTTTTATGTGTGTGTTATCTCTTTTTCTTACAGAGATGCAAGACTTACAGGTACCAGAATGCATTGTTGTGTGAGTTTAAACAAAGTGAATAGTCCTAGACTGTCCAAATAAACCTGGAGCATTAGTTGTGAGGCATAAGGTATAGCCCTCAGCCACCTGGGAAGACACAACCACATACAGTATACTATACTGTATAACAGTCCCAATTGAAGCAATAAAACAAATCATAAAAAAAACTGTAAAAGCTCTAATCTATTTTCGTGAAAGGTTTAGTAATAGTCATGTTTTTTTGCGGTTTATGGAGCTGCTGGAGTCGCGATTGCTGTGAAAGTGCCAGGAATAGCCCTTTTCCCGTCTCCATTTCCGCCAGGACTCTTTTTAGACAGCTGCTTCAGCCTATAGCTGCAAATGAAACATAAATCATGTTATTTACACAGTCAAATGTTTTACATTTTCAAACACAAAGAATGATGGTATTAAGCAAGGATGTACGAAACAATACGCTATTATTGTAGAAGTTAATTTTAACTGACAGATTAATGGACACTGAGATGGGTGCGTACAGAAATAATACATGAACTCTCTGACTTTTTCAACATCAACATCTAGTGCGTTCTGTATGATTCTCCACTGTTTCTGCTTAGATCATTATTTGCCAAGCTTACTAACTTGAGTGTTTGCTACAATATAGAACACTCAAAGCTGGTTAAAGGGTAGTGAGGTGGGAAGCTTTTGAGCATTACATTGTGCACTGAAGCCTGTGGAACACGGAAACAATTTGGCAACACTGGGGAATACTTGCCTAGATACAGATTATATATATATATATATATATATATATATATAAATGTTTGTTACCTGAGACGTCTCATAGCAGATTTAACCCAGGCATCTTTTGAGTTGGCGCACACCTTTTTGTCCTGAACAGTAAGGAATCTTTTACAAAAAAAAAACAAAAATAGGAGCACTTATAGTGAGTTTCCACATTTTTAAAACACAGCTTCCTATGAGCAACCTGGACATGGATGGGGTTTAATCCACTGGAGACCAACTGTATGAGGGAGACATAAATAAAAAGTACGCCTGTGTCTAATTCTAGCAACGTGACATATATTTAAAATGTGGTTTAACTACATGTCGCCTTGAAAGCAAGACAAGGAAACACAGCCAGTATATTTATAAAGAGAAGTAAGATCACCCTAGGGACAAATGACTTTCTGCTGTCATGCTTCAGTGGTGCTTATCTGATACACAATTTTAACTTGTTCTATGGTTTATTAACAGTTCTACACCAGTCCTAGAGAAGGAGAAAGAGACATAGTGGTTCAGGAGATATGAATTCTTCAGTTTAAATGCAGTATTGAAAATGTTTTGTATAACAATTATTCCACATAGTGCTGTGCAGATACTCGGATGTTATTCCTTTTAAAGTGTTTTAAGTCAGCACTTACCATTTAAAACAGAAAGAACTGTGTTAATAGTGTAACACAAAAATTCTGCTTTTCACAACATTTTAATAAAATAAATATCGAAGAGCTTGTTAGAAATTAATCTATCGGGGCTCCCGAGTGGCGCATCTGGTAAAGGCACTCCGAGTGGAGTGCAGGATGCGCCCTATAGCCTGGAGGTCGCCGGTTTGAGTCCAGGCTATTCTGTTGCTGACCATAGACGGGAGCTCCCAGGGGGCGGTGCACAATTGGCTGAGTGTGGCCTGGGGGGGGTGGGGGGGGGCTTAGGTCGGCCAGGGTGTCCTCGGCTCACCGCGCACCAGCGACGCCTGTAGCCTGGACGGGCGCCTGCGGGCTTGCCTGTAAGCTGCCCAGAGCTGTGTTGTCCTTCGACGCTGTAGCTCTGAGTTGGCTGCACAGTGAGTGCAGTGTGAAAAAAAGCGGTCGGCTGACGGCACACACTTCGGAGGACAGCGTGTGTTCGTCTTCGCCGCTCCAAGTCAGCGCGGGGATGGTAGCGGTGAACTGAGCCTAAAAATAATTGGATATGCCAAATTGGGAGAAAATAATAAAATAATTGGCGATTACTAAATTTTTAATATAAAAAAATAGAAGTTAATCTATCAATCACTCACATTTTACCTGCAATTATTTGTATTACTTTTGTTTCAATGTATAATCCATTTTCTAGTACCCCCCTTAATTCCATGTATTATATTTTATCAGACTGTCATTTGGGACCCACTGAAAAAAACAGTGCATCAAAAGACTGATCAACAAGCTAATCACTGGTAAAATACAATACACAATAATGCAAACCTATTGAAGACTGGGAATTACATTTTAGTGGAAAATGATTGTGGAAAATGGCATACTTTACTTGTGAAGAACTGTGAACACTTTTCAAAACCCTGTTATTTGATTTGCACAAAGCAGAAAGGTCCCTGCTTTGCATCTAATTAAATAGATGTATTTATGTATTTATTTACTTACATGATTGCATCAATGCTGCAGACTTTAAGGGAGCTTTGTTCTATGTACCCTTTTATAAATCTGATGGGTACTGGCTTTTGGGTGTAGTTTATACAACAGTCATATTTATGTGGGCCATCTACAAAAAACAGCATGAACAGAATGTCAGTAACACATGGATCCAGTATCAGACTTTAGGACAATATTGACAGTAGTAGTAGTAATCGTAGTAGAAGTAATTGTAGTTACAAACAATAATAAATGTAACCCCAGGTAATTCCATGACAGAATTCACGTGATTTAATGAGAAACAGTCTTGAGTGGTTTAGTAGATCAATCAAACTCCTCTAATGGAAATCCTACTGTGTACAATATGTATAGTTCAGGTGTATTTTATTTATTGTAAGATATTCTATTCACATTATTATTTGTTTATTTGTTTATTTAGCAGATGCCTTTATCCAAGGCAACAGAGACTAGGGTGTGTGAACTATGCATCAGCTGCAGAGTCACTTACAATTACGTCTCACCCGAAAGACGGCGCACAGGGAGGTTAAGTGACTTGCTCAGGGTCACACAATGAGTCAGTGGCTGAGGTGGGATTTGAACCGGGGACCTCCTGGGTACAAAGCTGTTTCTTTAAACACTGGACCACACAGCCACCTACAACATTACAGAACACCTACTGTTTTCGTGTCCACTCTTAAATCATTTGTGTCGGACAGTTTTGCAAAGCATCATTCTCCTTGGTTTTGAAAGGGAAAATCTGGGCAGTGCTGTTAAAATGCTGCTAATCACTTTATAAACCTTATAGTACAAAAGCCTTATGGATAATTGATCATTAATTGCCAGGAATTCAGCCCTGGTCACTTAGAATCTTACTGAGTTAGCCTTATAGTTACCATTATTAGATTCAATCATTTTACAAAATTGTAACTGATAAAGTGGTCTTTACAGGAGCGGTCAGAACCAGACTGATTTCAAAGGGATTGTTACATCAATAATAGTATGAATTTCCACAAAAATGTTGCAGTGTTTTTGGTCACTATTGTCTGTGCAAACCACATTGCTATCATCATTCCTCTTTTAATAGTTGCTGGTTTTCTCAGATATATTCATATTTTTAAAATTATTACAATAATACATTGAATTATATCATTAATACAAATTAATATATTTACTTAATAGTATCTTAGATTATAAATATATGTTGAAGTAGACACGTATTTCAGCACATTGGTCAGATTTATACTAAATTATGATTCATTTTCAAGATAAAAAAAATAACTTACATGCAGATGCCTGGTCAATGAGAATGCTAAGAATGAAGCTTGATATCAGGACATATGTGAGCAGGCTTCTGTTAGACATCCTGCTGGCAAGACTGGTTGAGAATTGAGGTTGATGCTTATATACTTTTTGGTGGAGGTATTAGGATGTTTTCGGCATTTCTTCAGCTACGTGCAGATGTTCGAGTGTACAAACCAATATTTGACAATAACATCCTGTCCTAATTTTTGAGTGGTTAAGTTGTGTAATCGCAGAAGACAAAAAAAATCAACAATAATTGAAATTCATCAATTGTACTTTATATGTTTTATGGCTTTCACCTATGCAACATATACAAAAAAAAAGACAACATAATTTACCCTGCACACACACCTAATATGATCTTGGTTTTCTAAATTTAAAAAAAATCCACAGTACTCATTTGTGTCAATAAGCGCTGGTGTCTGGAGTTAATGACAGCAAGATAGTATTAATGATAACTGTGTTACGTAGACTTAGCTTAAAACCATCACGCTATCAGCTTGTGTATACAGCTTTGAATATACTAATAAGGTTTAGAACTGGAGTCGATAAACCACGTTGTTTTTGGTTTTCTTCCAGTTTTTCTTTAGTCAGCAGTAATGTGTAATGTATTTATTTGTATCGTTTGGTGTTGTTGTTGTTGTTGAGCAGAGCAACACATACAGCTTTTGTTGTGTTTTTTTATCTAAAATGTATATTGCTGTACATTGTATTGCAGGAGCTTATATGTCCCCAGAGAAAGCATTAATTGAATTAACTATATTTCATATAAATAATATTAGTCAGTACTAGTCACTACTATTCAACTGTCAGTGCAGTTGAATAGTAATGTAAAACAAACAAGTTAACAAATTATATTGACCATTTCTTATACACAACTTACAGTTTAAAGCTAATAAACATGCAACAGCCCAAGCAAAGCCAGACATTAAGCGTATTAAATTGTTGTTTAAATGAACAGCATAACAAACTAGCAATACCCTAGACAGCGGTTACATTTTTGTTCTCCCTCAATACGAAATAGAGGAAAAACTGGTCTTGTTTTTAGAGTTAGAAAAGCCAAGAGAGAGATAGAAATGAACATTGCCAAGGGGGCTAAAACGAATTCCAAAAAGTTTTTCCAATATTATAACAGCAAAAGAACATTCAAGGAGGAAGTAAAATGGATACAAATGAAAACATCATAGATGAAAAGAAAAAAATAGCAAATATATTAAATGATACAAAGGAGGATGCGGACATGCCCCACATGTCGACCTGTTCCTATCCAGTTTTAAATAACTTTCGCGTAACAGAAGCATAAGTGTTAAAGGGACTAGGAGCTCTTAAAATAAACAACAAATAGGAGGAGTGGTAACGCTGTTGCAGTAGCAAAGGTCATTCAAAATGATCTAGACTGCGTTCAGAACTGGGCAGACATATGGCAAATGACATTTAAATGAGAAAAATGTAAGGTACTATAAATGCAGGTAATAAAAATGCCCATTATAAATACCATATGGGAGATACTGAAATTGAAGAAGGAATCTATGAAAAAGATTTAAGAGTTTATTTTGACTTAGAAATGTCTTCATCTATACAATGTGGGGAAGCTATAAAAAAAGGCCAACAAAATGCTCGGATATATATTGAAAAGTGATGAATTTAAATCAAGGGAAGTAATGTTAAAACTTTATAATGCATTAGTAAGACCTCATCTAGAATATTGTGTTCAGTTCTGGTCACCTCGCTACAAAAAGGATATTGCTGCTCTATAAAGTGTGCAAAGAAGAGTGACCAGAATTATTCCTTGTTTAAAAGGCATGTCATATGGAGACAGGCTAAAATAATTGAAACTATTCAGTCATTAAACAAAGAAGACTATGCGGTGATCTGATTCAAGCATTCAGAATTCTAAAAGGTATTGACAATGTCGACCCAAGGGGCTTTTTTGACCTGAAAAAAGAAACAAGGGACCAGGGATCACAAATGGAGATTAGATAAAGGGGCATTCAGAAGAGAAAATAGGAGGCACTTTTTTACACAAAGAATTGTGAGAGTCTGGAACCAACTCCCCAGTAATGTTGTTGAAGCTGACACCCTGGGATCCTTCAAGAAGCTGCTTGATGAGATTCTGGGATCAATAAGCTACTAACAACCAAATGAGCCAGATGGGCCGACTGGCCTCCTCTTGTTTGTAACCTTTCTTATCTTTTTACAGGCTAACCAATGCATGAGTGTCGTAACATAATATTACTTTTTATTAATGATGATATAAATAAGGATGATGAACACTCAGCTTTACATTTAGAACCTGAGTTGGATGCATCAGTCATCACCACCTGACGGGAGTGGATTACCCCCATCCTTACACTTTCGCGCATGTGATAGGCTCGTCTCCACCAGCGCAGGGCTGGTGCAGCCTCAAGGGGATCAGGGTGTTGAATTACCTGAGCGACTGGCTGAGCTGTCCCCAGTGCAGGGGGCTAAGGAGAGGCCAAATGGCAGTACGGACAACTCAAACACCTCCTTGAAAAGCGAAGCCGAGATATTTCCTGTGCACGGGACGAATAGGAACGTGAATACGTGTCCTTTAAGTCCATAGTATTAAACCAGTCACCCAGCCGGACAGACTGGAGAATGTGATGTTGTGTATAACCGGTGTGTACGGTGGCGAACACCCAAGTGTTTGAGGTGCAAGTGTGCCTGAGCCGCAAGCCTTCGGGGACCATGCTGGGGCTGCTGAGGCTGAGGTGGAGCCCATTGTGGGGGCTGCCTGGGGTGGCGTTGGAACTGCCTCCAAGAAAGCTGCTGTGATGGAATACCACGTCCGGCTTCCTCCCGTCGTTGCTGGTAGGCCCGGCTGTTAGCTGCTGCGGACGCCTGAAGGCAGTGCCTCAGGTCATCACGCGGGGCAGTGGGGATCGGAACCGTCCGAGTCTCCATGTGAGTACAGGCGGACGCCAGTGTCTCATTCTCTCCCGTACCAGAGTATAGGAGGGGAGCATTGAGGCTATCTGCCGAGACGCCTCGCGTTCTCGGTGAGAGTGCTGCAGCAATTCCACTACTGCTGGTCCAAAGGTATGGTCAGGGGAGGTAGGAGCGCCGACTGCAGTAGCTGCTTCTGAAGGAAGGAGCCACCTTCCCATGATGCCGAGATCAAAATCGCATCATGGTCCTCCTTCAACCATGCTGACATCCGGTTCTGGAACATCCGGGGTGACCATCAGTGCAGGCAGGGTCAGCTCCGGGGCCGGCGTTATCGGCTGAGCCAGGGCCGGAGCAAGGGTTTGAGCCTGCTGCTTGGCCAAATACTCATGGACTTGGACCATTTGGTTTTTCAAGTCCGTAATATCCTGTGCCTGTCTCAAATTGCTTGGCCCGCTCAGCACTCCGTGTAGGATACTAAGAGCAGGTGCGAGAGCGAGGCATCTGAGCCTGAGCGCAGGGAAGACTCCACAAAGGGTTCAGGGACAGATTGAGGAGGGGGGAGGAAGGGGCTCCCAACGCCTTGCATGGCTTAGCTGTGCTAGCAGTGGACGGTGTGCAGGACGTGCAAGCATGGAATTCAGCCATGCTTGATGTCTGTATGGCCCAGAGGGCGTTGTTTAAACACTGGAGGGTGTAAACCTGTGTATTGAAGCACTCAGGCACCAAGGGTTGTAGGTTCTATAGACATTGACATCTCAAATATATTGCAAATCTCATGGATTTCTTATGTTATGATACTATATATTATCAGGAATCTACATTGAATGAACTTTAATCTAATTTGTCTAGCTTTGCCTAGAGATAACGATCAACCTAACACCTTGAATGCACCAGGCACTCAGGAAACAAAAGGCTAATGAAAACCGTCTCCATGATTTAATTAACCCGTCTAGTGAGAGAGGTGGTTTAGAATAGGAGTCTGAAAGAGAGAAAAATAGCTTAGAGATTTAAGACAAATTTCACATCATATTGATTTAATACCACTATGAGTACAAGATGCAAGCGTTTTTTGTATTTAATCATATCCTGATGTAACTATCACTATTTAATCATATCCTGATGTAACTTTCACTATTATCTGCTGTATTATTGAATTGTGGTTTGTCACACTTGAACAAAAGTTATTGTATTTCTTGCTCTTATTGTATTACTTGTATTGCAACACTTGGAATGTATTTGTTTACGATTGTAAGTCGCCCTGGATAAGGGCGTCTGATAAGAAATAAATAATAATAATAATAATAATTATTAAATTGCCTAACAAGTATAGAATAACCCAGGTAATAAATCCCTAAGAGAATTAAACTGTTTGCAATGTCTAACCAAAGTCGTAACCCGACATGTTTGGTGTCTAAAGAAATGTAATTTCTTATGGTAAAAATAACGGGAATTCAGAATAAAATCTGAATTATTTAGCAAAAGTTATGCACGTTTTAAAAGTTTCCCCTTTTCAGATTATGATAATGAACTAATCAGACAGAGGAAGGGGGGAGCAATCAATCAAGATTTCAAGCCCATTAGCTACCAAATAGCCAATCGGAGCATGCAGCGGGAAATTCAAATAATCCCTTTTTTTTGAAAAGTACAAACCCCCCTGTTTTAGCCCCAGCTCCTTGTCCCCAGCTCTAGCCCTCTAATCTGAGTCCTCAGCTCTACCCCTCTGCTCTGCTCTAGTCCCCAGCTCTACCCCCCTACGCTTGCCCTCTAATCTGAGTCCCTAGCTCTACCCCCCTACGCTAGCCTCTGCTCTAGTCCCCAGCTCTAGCCCTCTAATCTGAGTCCCCAGCTCTACCCAGCTACGCTTGCCCCAGATCTGCATTAGCCCTCTTATCTCTGCCCCAGACCTGCGCTATCCCTGCTCGCTCAGACGCTAAGAAACTACAAGACTGCACCTGGAGCCCTCAGCTCTCAGTATTTATCCATCAAGGTTGGGGGCCCTGACATTCGGAGAAACACAAGGTAACAGAACGCTGAAAGTGACTGCTTTTCAGGCTAGGTAACAATACTCTTAAATATCTATTCAGGTATTGTGTGACCCCTTGTTGTGTCAGTATGTACTAATATTTCTTTGGTAAATTGTTGTTTTAAACCTTAGTTCTCATTGTAATGCTTTTAATGTGACTTTAATTGTGTAACTGTTTTGTGTGATTTTCAAACTTATATTGGTGCATGCTTAATAAATACCATCTTTCTAAGAAGAGATTCCCAGTATTGAGTCATTCGCTCATGTTGAACAAACACGATTTATGAACTTTGAACAGTCTGGAATGTGGAATGTCTATTTTTGGCTTGTAACGTGTAAATCCGCCATCGTTTTCAGAGATATTAAAAACGGGTTTGTACATTATAATAGGACACCGTTTATTGTAGAGGTCCCACCGAGAGCTTGACAATCAAAGGTATCTCTTTATCCCCTACAGTTTTTGGAGGTCCTTTTAATTTATTACTCTTAAGAATATATAAACTGCCTACAATAGTACCCACAGGGTGCAGAAGCACAGAGGACACTGAGTGAGGTAGAATACAGTACTGGTGCACCGAAGAATCGGGGAACCAAGTGCAGGTGTGTGGCAAAGTGCCCCGCCCCTGTGTGCAATTGTGTGTTATGTGTTGTATGTTGCGTGTGTAAATGTTGGTGTATAGTCATTGGTACACGGGATATAAACGGGTCTGTGTTTCACGTGTATTTAAAAAGTGTATATTTGTATTTAGGCACGAGGAGAGCACAAATCACTTCACGTGCTGGTTAAATGTAATATGTGAGCACGGGGTTGCACAGAATTAATTCACGTGCTGGGATTCAAGTGAATAATTAATTAGTAATTGAATCCCAGCACAATAGTATATATAGACGCACATTTCTTGCACTCAGGGTTAGGTGTTCGGGAGTGGAGAACGGGTGAGAGAGAGAGGAGTAATTGAAAGTAAGATCGTAAATATAATAGTTGTTTGTACTCACCGTGTTTGTTTGTCTCCGTGCACCGTGTGTTACGTGTTTAGTCCGTTTTGTTTATATGTTTCTTTTGGCTACCAGTGCCGTGTCCTGTTTTGTGCTGTTTACAACCCTTTTATTTGTTAAATAAACGCTGAGTGCAGCCATTGCACTCAGCTCATCATCACAACCACGCCTGAGTGGGGGGAGCCCGAACGTCCACAGCCCAAAAGGGAGGAGTCGGTGCGTCCACAGCCCAAAAGGGAGGAGTCGGTGCGTCCACAGCCCAAAAGGGAGGAGTCGGTGCGTCCACAGCCCAAAAAGAGGGAAGTCGGGGCTTCCACAGCCGTAGGACCCAAGCTGCCAGCAGAGGGAGAATGCCTGCTGGTCCCACCTCCACCAGCAGAGGGTGAATACCTGCTGGTGCCGTCCCAAGAGCCAGAAGGGGAGGAGTTACAGGCTCAACCCCCTGAAAATTTTTGGGGGGGAGAAGGGCAGGATGCTGGTGTCCCCCAGCAGCCTCGAGCTATGCTGCTGAAGGCAGCACGGCGCGCACATGCCCAGCCGCCACAGCAGAGGGAGCCAGCACCGCCACAGCCTCCCTCTGAGTGGCCAGCATCAGCCCTATCGCCTCTACCTCCGCCACCTCCACCGCAGTGGGAGGACTGCTTGCCCCTCCCACCTCCACCAACAGAGGGTGAATACCTGCTGGTTCTACCTCCACCGCAGTGGGAGGACTGCTTGCCCCTCCCACCTCCACCAGCAGAGGGTGAATGCCTGCTGGTTCCACCTCCACCAGCAGAGGGTGAATGCCTGCTGGGTCCACCACCGCCAGGAGCAGAGGAGCTGGAGCTGCCTCTGCCTCCACCACCGCCAGGAGCAGAGGAGCTGGAGCTGCCTCTGCCTCCGCCACCGCCCGGAGCAGAGGAGCAGGAGCTGCCTCTGCTGCCCGTACCTCCGCAGGGAGTACGGTGGCCGGAGCCCCAGAAAGGGGAGCTGCCGGCCACGAAGGGGGAGGAGGTCTGGAGACCACCAACCCCAGCAGCAGTTTCGCTGCCGGAGATCGTGGGGGAGGTCAGGAGACCTGCTCCCACTGCAGCAGTTTCGCTGCCGGAGATCGTGGGGGAGGTCCGGAGACCTGCTCCCACTGCAGCAGTTTCGCTGCCGGAGATCGTGGGGGAGGTCAGGAGACCTGCTCCCACTGCAGCAGTTTCGCTGCCGGAGATCGTGGGGGAGGTCCGGAGACCTGCTCCCACTGCAGCTTCTTCGCTGCCGGCAGTACTGTGGTCGGAGCCCCACCAAAGGGAGCTACCGGCTACAAAGAAGGGGGACAAGGTCTGGAGACCACTTTCCCCAGCAGCAGTTTCGCTGCAGGAGTTCTTGTGGCCGGAGCCCCACAGGAGGGAGCTGCCGGCTACGAAGAAGGGGGAGGTCGGGGGACCACCTGCCCCCGCAGCTTTTTCGCTGCAGGACGGGACCAACAGGCTGTCAGCCGTGCCACTACCGGCAGGGGTGCTGACAGCATTGCCAGCCAAGGGCCCACTGAAGCCTCCCTTCCCAGCCCGAGACTTTGTCCTGGACTGCTGGGTTTTTAAGGGGGGAGGTGGCCGTTGAGGCCATGTGTGCTGCGCACAAGGGGGGGTATATGTGGCAAAGTGCCCCGCCCCTGTGTGCAATTGTGTGTTATGTGTTGTATGTTGCGTGTGTAAATGTTGGTGTATAGTCATTGGTACACGGGATATAAACGGGTCTGTGTTTCACGTGTATTTAAAAAGTGTATATTTGTATTTAGGCACGAGGAGAGCACAAATCACTTCACGTGCTGGTTAAATGTAATATGTGAGCACGGGGTTGCACAGAATTAATTCACGTGCTGGGATTCAAGTGAATAATTAATTAGTAATTGAATCCCAGCACAATAGTATATATAGACGCACATTTCTTGCACTCAGGGTTAGGTGTTCGGGAGTGGAGAACGGGTGAGAGAGAGAGGAGTAATTGAAAGTAAGATCGTAAATATAATAGTTGTTTGTACTCACCGTGTTTGTTTGTCTCCGTGCACCGCGTGTTACGTGTTTAGTCCGTTTTGTTTATATGTTTCTTTTGGCTACCAGTGCCGTGTCCTGTTTTGTGCTGTTTACAACCCTTTTATTTGTTAAATAAACGCTGAGTGCAGCCATTGCACTCAGCTCATCATCACAACCACCGTCTCTGTCTGTGTATTCCTTTTCTGGTCTGACGCCACCCACTCTGGCCGTCTTTGTGACAAGGTGTTATTGACATGCTTGGGCGCTGAAGCACAGAGGCACTGAGCATCTAAGCATCGAGGGCGCCGAAGCACCAAGGCTCTGAGACACCGAGGGCACCGACAGGCGCCAAGCCTTAACCATGTGTAGTCAACATAGCATACACCGGGGTGGATACACAGGCTCGAGTGGTTGCGGTAGGCAATCAGGAGAGCAGTACAATTATTGCTTGCAATTTTATTGCCTGAAAATTTTTGCTGGAAGTCGGCTTGCCACTTCTCCGGAATCAGAAACTCGGCTTCTGAAGACTGAGCCATTTGTCATTCAAACAAAAGTTTTAAACATAGGCTAATATTATGAGAAAAATAACCGGAAAGTGCTGACTCTCTTGTGACGAAATCACCACCATCTTTCATGAATATGGGCCAATAATGTATCATAACCTATTTATAAACAAATACCAAAAAGAGCAGCTAAAACTGTTCCCTACATTATCAAATCCAAATCGATCATGTCATTGAAATGGGGTTTCACTTGATCAAAGGCACTTTAATGTTTAGCAAATTACATACATTTAGTATTTATTATACTGTTATTAGGTTAAAATAGGGCTAATATAAGAAAACCTGAATGTATTTATTTATAGCCAGCTTACTAATACGGTAACAACATTTATTAATTTTGTTAATAATTAGCAGTTAATAAACTAATAAAGTGGCCCCTGGAATAAAGCTTGAACAAGTTCCTTACAACCAACAAACTGCTTCACAGGAAGTTTCATACAGTACATGCACGTGAAAACAAACCCACAAAAACAATGAAATGAACATAAAACAATACAACGAATCATAACTGTGTGAGGGACAGTAACTTTGCTCGCCAATATTGCTGATGAAATTTACATTAGCAAACTCAAACAGGAAACCTTGCCAAGAGGAAGCTTTTGAAAAGTGTATTATGTCACTACCAAATTTCAAGCCAACCCTTTAGGGTGCTTTAATGTATACTTTTAGGAATTGGACAAGTCCCAAATATGTATAACTCACCCACCAATGCCACACCAGAAATAAAATTCCAAATGCGCACTTACGTCATTGAATACATGCGTTCCCTCCCATAATATTGAGGTCATCATACTGCTGGCAGGTTTATTATTTGCCAAACACGTACAGCAGGATGGTGAGCAATCAGCAAGAAATTGCATAGCAAAGTCAAGCATAGTTATGCACCATGACATACTGTGGTAGGTATGATGTATTGCCCAAGTTAATTTAGGTACGGTGTCATGTTATTTTCTGTAATATCACTGAAACTGGTTGTGGAAGGGTGGTGGGTAATTCACTGACACAGGACACAGAGAAATGATTCTGAAACACCACACAGGTGCCCAGTTTTATTAGGAACTGATTTCGGTTCAGCCCGCAGAGGGCGCTGTTGTCTGTGGCCTGCCGTACCAGCTATGGTAGCGACAGAGCCACAACTATACCGGAGCGGTACAGGGTACAGAGGTTTAAACAGAACATTAATCAAAAGGCGAAAGGAACAGGGAAAACAAAACACAGTAAACAAAACTACAAAATAAAAAGTGCTGCGCTCGGCAGCTTCACCCCAACCGTCGCTACCCGCACGGCCCGGGTCTCTGTCCTACACTAGCAGCTCCCTCAGCCTGCTATACACTCTATCGGGGCTGCCCAACAGTTTTCCCCGCTACCGCTAATTCTTTTATTTCTTTCTTTTATTATTTATTTGTCTTGCTGGGATTTTCATCCCGGCTGATTTTCCTCCAGCGCTTCCGCACGCCTTTTACGTCTCCGTGGGCAGACCTGCGCATATCATTTTCGTGGCTGAATACAGGGACTGCCCATTTGAAACATGGTACAGTATGATTTTATTGAACTTATTGATTAAATTATGTATTGATAAAGATGTTTATTAAATGTACATTATGTTCAAATTGTTTTCTATAATAAAATATAGGTAATGTTTAAAGTTGGACTACTCGATGGCTAATAAAAACACATTTAACACATTTAATTTTTTGTTGTAAAGTTGTTTCTGATTATTTTTTGTAAATACAAGCGAAATCATGCGAATGTTGCTAGCCTACTACTGGTGAGAACAAAAAAAGTCCTACCAGAACCGTGTTGTTTTAACTTATTTTGATACTTAAAAATCTTTTAAAAAACCTTTTCTTTCATATATATATATATATATATATATATATATATATATATATATATATATATATATATGTATATATATATATATGTATATATATATATATATATATATATGTATATATATATATATATATATGTATGTATATATATATATATATATATATATATATATATATATATATATATATATATATACAGGTAGTGGACAAAAAAATGGAAACGCCTGGGTAAATGAGGGACACCAAGTATATTGAAAGCATGGGCTTCCACACAGGTGTTTTTTTTTTTTAAGCTGCAAATAGCAGAGGAAAAACACAAAACAGCAAGAAGCTGTAAGATTAGTAAAGCAGACTACAATCGCAAGCAATGTCGCTGTTGTAAGAAATAATTTAAACGATAGTGCCGTAGCGCAACGTTTAAGCTCAGCCTTCAGAAGCCGAGTTTCTGATTCCAGGGAAGTGACCAGCCGACTTCCATCAACAATTTGCAGGCAATAAAATTACAAGCAATAATTGCAAGGGAACTCCAGAAAAACTAGAGTGAGAGCTCTTTTAAAGACTCAATCACAGCCCTGGAAAAGGTTAGTTATACCTACCTTACTTTGCAAGATGGGCCGAATGGCCTCCTCTCCTTTGTAAACTTTCTTATGTTCTTACCTGGTTGTGAGACACAAAAGAGAACGTGATCTCCACGGAGTGACTATTATTCCCTCGGTTGGCGGGACCAAGGAAGTCTCTCCATGGAGGGGCCTATCAGCAGCTTTGATATAAAATGCTCAGTGAATACCTGACCTGTGGCAGGCATATCTCAAAATTATGGTTGTTGGTCATCTTCAAATTGAAAGGGAACAGCATTTACTGGCAGAAAACTCAACTCATCATGACGTTAGAACAACGTGTTTTTAGAAACCAATTTTCTCATTAACATATTATTTGTCTGATTCATAAATCTATATTGTGCCGTTAATTGACCGGTACAATTATTCCTTGCAATTTTATTGCCTGCAAATTTTTGCTGGAAGTCGACTTGCCACTTCTCCGGAATCAGAAACTCAGCTTCTGAAGACTGAGCCATTTGCGATTAAAACGAAAGTTTTAAACATAGGTTAATATTATGAGAAAAATAACCGGAACTTGCTGACTCTCTTGTGACGAAATTACCACCATCTTTTATGAACATGGGCCAATAATGTATCATAACCTATTTATAAACAAATACCAAAAAGAGCAGCTAAAACTGTTCCCTACATTATCAAATCCAAGTCGATCATATCATTGAAATGGGGTTTCACTTGATTAAAGGCACTTTAATGTTTAGCAAATTAAATGTTGTATTTATTATACTTTTATTAGGTTAAAATAGGGTTAATATAAGAAAACCAGAATGTATTTATTTATAGCCAGCTTACTAATACAGTAACAACATTTATTAATTTTGTTAATAATTAGCAGTTAATAAACTAATAAAGTGGCCCCTGGAATAAAGCTTGAACAAGTTCCTTACAACCAACAAACTGCTTCACAGGAAGTTTCATACAGTACATGCACGTGAAAACAAACCCACAAAAACAATGAAATGAACATAAAACAATACAACGAATCATAACTGTGTGAGGGACAGTAACTTTGCTCGCCAATATTGCTGATGAAATTTACATTAGCAAACTCAAACAGGAAACCTTGCCAAGAGGAAGCTTTTGAAAAGTGTATTATGTCACTACCAAATTTCAAGCCAACCCTTTAGGGTGCTTTAATGTATACTTTTAGGAATTGGACAAGTCCCAAATATGTATAACTCACCCACCAATGCCACACCAGAAATAAAATTCCAACTGCGCACTTACGTCATTGAATACATGCGTTCCCTCCCATAATATTGAGGTCATCATACTGCTGGCAGGTTTATTATTTGCCAAACACGTACAGCAGGATGGTGAGCAATCAGCAAGAAATTGCATAGCAAAGTCAAGCATAGTTATGCTCCATGACATACTGTGGTAGGTATGATGTATTGCCCAAGTTAATTTAGGTATGGTGTCATGTTATTTTCTGTAATATCACTGAAACTTGGATACAAACTACTGCGCTTGCCCAGTTACTGGTCACGCATGCGCATATCATTTTCGTGGCTGAATACAGGGACCGTCCTACTACTGTTGAGAACAAAAAAAAGTCCTACCAGAACCACGTTGTTTAACTTTTCTTTCATATATATATATATATATATATATATATATATATATATATATATATATATATATATATATATATATACACACATACAGGTAGTGGACAAAAAACTGGAAACGCCTGGGTAAATGAGGGACACCAAGTATATTGAAAGCATGGGCTTCCACACAGGTGTGGCTCATGCGTTAATTAAGCAAATAACATCCCAGCATGCTTAGGGTCATGTATAAAAATGCTGGACAGGCCTGGTTGCCTATAATTATGGCTAGCATGGCTGCAAGAGGAGACCTCAGTGACTTTGAAAGAGGGGTGATTGTTGGGGTGCATTTGTCAGGAGCTTCAGTGACCAAGACCTCTCAACTTGCTGATGTTTCACGAGCAACGGTGTCTAAGGTGATGTCGGCATGGAACTCCGAGCAAAGGGCAACAGTGGGCGGAAGCGTATACTCCAGGATCGTGATATCCGTGCATTCATTTGAAGTGCAAGGCAAAACAGGCGAGCAAATGCAGATCAATTGACTGCAAATTTCAACCTGGGGCGCGAGCAGCCAGTTTCATCAAAAACGGTCCACCGAGAACTCCACAGAGCGGGATACCATAGTGGCCCAACACCCTATTAAGTGACTTTACACTGGTGTTTCCATTTTTTTGTATAATATATATATATATATATATATATATATATATATATATATATATATATAATGTTGTACGTATCTTTCTCAAGGGAGCCTGTTTCTTTCATATACAGTATATATGAAAGAAAAGGTTTTTTAAAAGATGTACACAAAAAGTTTAAAATATTAAAAAATCTTTTATTTTCAGGACGTTTTGGGTAAAAGCCCTTCAGCTGTTTAAAAAAAAAAGTAAGCACAGTGCAGGAAACTTGTTGTTGTTCAAGAATTGCAATTATACAAAAATTCTGTGGATGATATCATGATTATTAGAATAGAATGTTCATTCCTAGAGGTTCCAGAGTTCCCAGTTTGAAGATAAACTCTTGTTCCTTTTGTTTCCGAGCAACATTTGTTCCATAGCACTGACTGATCACACAGACTGATCATCACTGTTGAAGTGATGGGCTACTGGAAATGCAGTGGTGTTAATATGAATGCTTCTTAAGTGTTCTACAAGCCGGTCTGCTAAACCCCACCAGGTTTTCCCATTTTATATGGGGGAAGTTGAAATCCCCCATTAGTATGGCTTCTCCTTTGCTACACGCATTTCTAATGTCATTGTATAACAGATTATTTTGCTCAGCGTCTGAATTTGGCAGTCTATAGCATGCTCCTATTATTATGACCTTTGAATTTTTGTCCATTCTTCCAACCCATATTGATTTGGCGTTGTTTTCTTTGTCCAGATTTAACACCTGGGCTTCAAGACTATTTCTTATGTATAGCGCTACCCCTCCGCCTCTTCTGTCCTGCCTGTCTTTCCTTACAGTGTATACCCGTTAATATTATATTCGTCTCCATCACTCTCAGATAACCAAGTTTCTGTATGTAACACCTATCACATCGTAGTTACTTGCAGTAGCTTCAAGTTCTAACATTTTGTTTCTGAGACTTCTAGCATTTAGATAAATACATTTAATGGCTGTCTTACCTGAGTTGTTGCCCTTGTTTTGCTGTGGTCTCCCTTCTGTTTTTTTGTTTTCTCCCCCCTTCCTTTCTAGTTTAAATGCTTCTGGACCTCCTCAAAGATCCTTTCTCCAAGTAGATTGGTTCCCTTTTTGTTTAAGTGCGGTCCGTCCCGCCTATATAGATAGTCCTTGTTGTTTTAGGACTGTATAGGTATAGTCGTTTCTGTCCAAAAGTTTGTTTATCACTACACCTGTAATAAGTGCTGCTAGAGTAGGAGTGTGCAAAATCTGTAGTATATACAAAAACATATGTATAGTTGTAGATATTTGTTAAATTATAAATGTTGTTTCTCTTTTATGTCCTCGTATTATAGCACACTGTGCACATGCAGTGTATAAAAGTATTTTATATGGAAGTACACTGTACAGGCACCTCTGAAACACCCATCAGCTACTTTTTGACAGTAGTAGAAACATGTACATGCATGAGAAGTTGTTTAAATACAAATGTACCACTTTTTGACAACAGCAAACTACTCATCAGAAACTGGTATGTGCAGGAAAATTGTTTAAATATAAAAGTACCCATTTTTGACAGCAGTAAAACGCTTATTAGAAACTTAACATAATTTTTTTTTCAAATATACATTTATTTTTACTTGTCTGGATTATTGTGTCGCCTTATTGGTATCCTTAAAATAGATCTTTTTCTTATAACATACATTTCTAGTTGGCTTTTTTGGGGGGTGATAATATGTGTTGTAGATGATAGATGCCTCTTTTGTTGGTGGATGCTATAGAGCAGGGTTTCCCAGTCCTGGTGCTGGGGACCCACTGTCTGCTGGTTTTAATTCCAACTGAGCTCTCAATTACTTAACTAGACCTTTAATTGAACTGATCATTTGCTTAATTAGACCTGTTTAATTGTTTTCAGCTCTTACAGTTGCAGATTTCAAGTTAGCTATTTCATTTTATAAGTAACTTGAACTCTGCAACTGTAAAAGCTGAAAACAATTTAAATAAAAAAAGGGTCCAGGGTTGAGAACCACTGCTATAGAGAACAATTGTACTCCTTCAGTACAGTATATACAGGACTCTAGCTGAATATTATAATAATAATGTTTCAAATCAGCCTAAAATTTGTGAAAATGGCACATGTTAGATTTTGATAAAACATTGCACATATCTGGATAATACGTTAGGAAAAATGTTAAGTGTAGCTCTCTACTCTAGTTTCTGATATATGGTAGGTTAAACTACAACGAGTAATAAGCTGGTGGTCTGTGAGTGAACTGCAGGTGTTCCTGCAATATTGAGTCTGTATTCCTAGGCTGTGTGTGTGCTTGAAAAATGATAAACTCTTGTTCATTTTGTTTCCGAGCAACATTTGTTCCATAGCACTGATTGATCACACAGACTGATCAACACTGTTGAAAAGGGAACCAATCTACTCTGAGAAAGGATCCTTGAGGAGGTCCAGAAGCATTTAAACTAGAAAGGAAGGGGAGAGAAAACAAAAAAAACAAGAAGGGAGACCACATCAAAACAAGGGCAACAACTCAGGTAAGACAACTATTAAATGTATTTATCATAATGCTAGAAGTCTCAGAAACAAAATGTTAGAACTTGAAGCTACTGCACTAACAAGTAACTACGATGTGATAGGTGTTACAGAAACTTGGTTGTCTGAGAGTGATGGAGACAAATATAATATTAGTGGGTACACACTGTATAGGAAAGACAGGCAGGACAGAAGAGGCAGAGGGGTAGCGCTGTACATAAGAAATAGTCTTTAAACCCAAGTGTTAAATCAGAACAAAGAAAACAATGCAGAATAAATATGGGTCAGAGTAATGGACAAAAATTCAAAGGGCATAATAATAGAAGCATGCTATAGATCGCCAAATTCAGGCGCTGAGCAAAATAATCTGTTATACAATGACATTCGAAATGCATGTAGAAAAGGAGAAGCCATACTAATGGGGAATTTCAACTTCCCCTGTATAAAATGGGAGAACCCGGTGGGGAGCACGACGGACATGACAAATGACTGCTTCCTAACGCAATTTGTGGTGGAAATGACAAATGACTGCTTCCTAACGCAATTTGTCAAGGCACTGACTAGAGGGGAGTCATGCCTTGATTTAGTCTTTTCAAATAATGAAGACAGGATAACTAAAACAGAGGTCAGACAGCCATTGGCAAACTCAGACCACAACATAGTCTCATTTGAAGTATTTTTTAAAACCCCAAAAGTAATGACTAAAGCTAAGGTTTACAATTTTAGAAAAGCAAACTATGAAGGTATGAAACAGAGACTAACGGAAGTAGATAGGAGTAAAATAGAGAAAACATCCACAGAAAAAGGATGGCTGTTTTTTAAAAATGTAGTACTAGATGCGCAAAACAATTACATCCCAAAAGTAGACAAATCTAAAACAAAATGGCCAAAATGGTTTAATAGATCAATTTAAAAAAATATTCAGCGAAAAAAGGCACTTTACAGAGCATTTAAAAGGGAACAAAAACAAAGTACACAGAAAGAGTACTTGGAACTGCAAACACAAGTCAAAAAGGAAGTTAGAAAGGCCAAGAGAGAGATTGAAATCAACATTGCTAAGGGGGCTAAAACCAATTCCAAAATGTTTTTCCAATATTATAACAGCAAGAGAACATTCAAAGAGGAAGTTAAATGTCTAAGAGACACAAATGGCAAAATCATAGATGAAGAAAAAAAATAGCAAATATATTAAATGATTACTTTTCACAGGTTTTTAGAAAGGAGGACACGGACAACATGCCCCACATGTCGACCTGTTCCTATCCAATTTTAAATAACTTTAGCATAACAGAGGCAGAAGTGTTAAAGGGACTAGGAGCTCTTAAAATAAACAAATCCCCTGGGCCGGATGAGATCCTCCCAATAGTACTCAAAGAAATGAAAGAAGTTATTTACAAACCGCTAACCAAGATCATGCAACAGTCTCTTGACACAGGGGTTGTATCGACAGACTGGAAAATAGCAGACGTAACACCGATCCACAAAAAGGGAGACAAAACCGAACCAGGTAACTACAGCCCAATGAGCCTGACTTCTATTATATGGAAACTTATGGAAACTATAATAGGATCCAAAATGGACAATTAACTATATGGTAAAAATATCCTGGGAGACAGTCAGCATGTTTTTAGGAAAGGGAGATCCTGTCTAACTAACCTGCTTGACTTTTTTGAGGATGCAAAAAAGTCAAGCAGGTTGAAAATGGATAATTGCAAAGCATACGACATGGTTTATTTAGATTTCCAGAAAGCTTTTGACAAAGTCCCGCATAAAAGATTAATTCTCAAACTGAACGCAGTAGGGATTCAAGGAAATGCATGCACATGGATTAGGGAGTGGTTAACATGTAGAAAACAGAAAGTACTGATTAGAGGAGTAACCTCAAAATGGAGCGAGGTAAACAGTGGTGTACCACAGGGATCACTATTAGGTCCTCTGCTATTCCTAATCTACATTAATGATTTAGATTCTGATATAGTAAGCAAACTCGTTAAATTTGCAGACGACACAAAAATAGGAGGAGTGGCAAACACTGTTGCAGCAGCAAAGGTCATTTAAAATGATCTAGACAGCATTCAGAACTGGGCAGACACATGGCAAATGAAATTTAATAGAGAAAAGTGTAAAGTATTGCATGCAGGCAATAAAAATGTGCATTATAAATATCATATGGGAGATACTGAAAGAAGGGAACTATGAAAAAGACCTAGGAGTTTATGTTGACTCAGAAATGTCTTCATCTAGACAATGTGGGGAAGCTATAAAAAAGGCCAACAAGATGCTCGGATATATTGTGAGAAGTGTTGAATTTAAATCAAGGGAAGTAATGTTAAAACTTTACAATGCATTAGTAAGACCTCACCTAGAATACTGTGTTCAGTTCTGGTCACCTCGCTACAAAAAGGATATTGCTGCTCTAGAAAGAGTGCAAAGAAGAGCAACCAGAATTATCCCGGGTTTAAAAGGCATGTTGTATGCAGACAGGCTAAAAGAATTGAATCTATTCAGTCTTGATCAAAGAAGACTACGCGGCGATCTGATTCAAGCATTCAAAATCCTAAAAGGTATAGACAATGTCGACCCAGCGGACTTCTTTGACCTGAAAAAAGAAACAAGGACCAGGGGTCACAAGTGGAGATTAGATAAAGGGGCATTCAGAACAGAAAATAGGAGGCACTTTTTTACACAGAGAATTGTGAGGGTCTGGAACCAACTCCCCAGTAATGTTGTTGAAGCTGCTTGATGAGATTCTGGGATCAATAAGCTACTAACAACCAAACGAGCAAGATAGGCTGAATGGCCTCCTCTCGTTTGTAAACTTTCTTATGTTCTTATGTTCTTATGTTCTTACTACCTTTCATGTAGTGCCTTAAAGTTATGCCTTTACACAACACTATGTGAAAAGTTCTGTGTTGCTGGTGTCCCTTCACGTCTTATTTTTCTTTTCTTCAAATAAGTGTCTCCCCGCCCCCAACACTTTACATCCTTTTTTGTCCAATTAAGTGCACATGTAGTTTTAAAACATTTTATCCGATCAATAACAATAGTACTTTTATTTCTTTACAATTGCTGGTCTTGTAATTTGGCAAATTATTTATTTCTCTTTGCACCTGATATGCAGCTTTTACTTAGAAAGCCAAATCATTTAGCATGCTATAAATTTACATGCTCAATTAATCTAAACTTGCAGTTCTTCATTGATAATTTAATATTTACTGTGGTGTTGGCCTCTTCAGTTCCAAAACTCCATCTGGCTCTCGTTAGAAAAAACATTGAAATGTGGTGTATGATTAACATACAAATAATAACCTGAATACATAATTACATAATATGGCCTTGCTTTCCTCCAGTACAAAATAATGAAGAAAAAAAGGTTTCTATCCCAGAGCAAGTGAAGAGCATATCAACACACAGATTATGCAGCAAAGCAATGCCTTTGCAAATCAGACTTTAAGCCTAGTCAGAAAGCGGTAATGTACTAGAATTAGTTGAAATCTAAATGTACCACTTCTGTAGCACTGAAACACCTGTCAGACACTTTAAAAGTACTTGAAATACGAACATACCACTTTGACAGCAGAAAAACACCCGTCAGAAATTGGTACATGCCGTTAAAGTACTTAAAATATAAATTCTCTTCTTTTTAACAACAGCAAAACACTTATGATAACTGGTATGCAGATGTAAAGAGGTATAACAGCCACCAGATCTCTGTTTGTTATACATACCAAAATATGACAACATACCATTTATTGACATTACACAGGTTACGTTTTGGTAAGCATACCGCATGCCGATGATATACCACTTTCTGACGTTACAACGGTAGAACAGTGTGTGCTATTTAAAAAATGTCAACATTTCAGCCAGTGGAAAAGCAGGTTCTTGAAAGAAATGAGGGTTGGGTGGCGCAGTGAATTTATGCATTAATTCTCCTTGCAGTAGAGTGTAGGAGTTCAATACAAGTTAAAGTGAGCATTTCCTAAAAACTGACTTCAGTGACTGCTACTGGTCAAGCACCCCAAATGTCCAGGCAGAGATTTTCCCAAGCAGGGCCATTGCATCCAGAGTTCAGGAGCTCAGTAATATCATTCATTGTTATTTTCTTTCTATAAATCCAATATTAATTATAGAAGGGCATTATTTATTCATTGTTTATGGATAAAAATGTTAGTTATGCTGTTAATCCAGCATTAAAAAATATTTTTAAATACTGTACATTGAAAAGTAGCATGGCTTTGTAAGTTTAAAAGTAAACAGTTGAATCTAGTATTGTTAAACAATATGTTTTTTTTGTTTTTTTTTGTACGAGAACAAATTATACTCTTTACCTCAAGTAGCTAACATTACAAAGGTCAGGATGAAATGTATGCTTTTTAACTAATACAATGTCATTGTAACTATTTTTTAAAAGTACAGTAATTACAGGTGCACTCCGTTCTAACAGCGGATAGTTCCATTTATGTCCCTGCCAAACAACATGTTAAAACAGACTTGCTTATAACGTATATACTGTTTGATACGTAGTTTTCCTGCTCCACAGGCAGCTCTTCTGCGTTTAATACGTACAGTTTAATACATACAGTACCGTTTAATACCTACAGTTTAATACATACAGTACCGTTTATTAGGTACAGTTTAATACATACAGTACCGTTTATTAGGTACAGTTTAATACATACAGTACCGTTTAATAGGTAGGGCCTACAGTTTAATACATACAGTACCATTTATTAGGTACAGTTTTGCGGTCCACAGGTAGATATTTTGCGCAAATAAGGTACATCCGGGACAGTAAAAGACAGTCACGCCTGCATTGTGATACTGGGCAGGAAAAACATAAACAATTTGAATTACATTTAGCGAAAATATAAATTCGTAAAATGGTACTGCTTTTAACATTGTACGGACCATAGGGTGTGTTTTGCATAAATAATAAACTCCCGTTCTTTCATTGTGGTACTTATGTTCGCAGTTACACAGACAGCATTTCGAATTGTGTTTACTACGTACTTGGTTTATAAAGTACTCATTTCCATTGTCCCTTGGAGTCCGTTGTAAGTGGATTGCATCTGTACCTTCTGAAGTCATCGAGTTACACCAACAACAAAAGTTTCCAGGAACAAAAAAAGGTATTTTGCTTTTGGGCTACGAAGTCTGTCACCTGGTATTGGCAAGTGTTCAAAGGACCTGCTGTTATGACCTTGTGAATTTCCCAAAGTAGAAATTAAGTTACACAACAGTGACAGCAAAGTGGTGTGAGATTTTGGGCTCATTATCAACAAGGGGAAAGTTTTCTCTCATTTTGCTTAAGGGAATTTAACCATTTTAACATATTAACATAACTAGCAACAATAACAAAAATGTAGTTACAGGCAGAAGCAATTAAACTATTGTTATGAGTTGTTTCTTGCTCTCTGTATTGTTTATTCCTTTTAAAAAAAGAATTAAATCAGAGAAGAATTAGATCATTTCTGCCCTTTGAATGAAAGTAAAAGTACTACACTATGTATGTTCTTGGATAACATTTGTTTTTATACATTTTCTGCATGTGGATGTTTTCCTAACATATATATAAGATTACTCTGGGATACGGTAGGGCTTGATTTTATTACATTGATACTCACTTAGACTGGCATAACAAACTTAATACTTTCTCTTGAAAGGTGAGAGGTTCTGTATACAATCAAGCACAGTGCTGGAAGGCACTATAAGGGCTTACCCTCAAAGCTTTGCAAAAACATTCCTATCTATTGTGTTGTGCTTTTCTGTTATGACTATTTTCCAGTGGGTGCTTTCCCATGTCCTGGATCGCTTGGGCTTGTTCAGAAGCTCACTGGCCACAGGCTAGTGTATTTAAAGGAAAGCAAGGAATCCATGAACCCAGTTCCAAGATAGCATCCGGATACCTGGTTTCCTAGGAGCTGGTCCAGCATGATAACTAAATGTTAGAATCGGGTGTAGTATTGTGTACATGCAAAAACAATGTATAATGCTTTGTGCAGGTGATATAGAAGTATTCTGGTTTGGAGGAATGCTATGAGTTGGTTTACCAAAATCGGTAACATTCCTCAGATATGTCAACAGAAGTAAGAGAAGTCAGAGATTCTATATATGTATTTTTTATCTTTAGTAAGTTATCATGGGACCTCAGAATAGGCCAGTTATAAACATTGCAGTGTAATTATAGTGTTGTTCATCAAAAGGACAAAGTATCACCACAGTGGTCTAACCTGTTACAGCATTTGTTTAAGCTTATATTAGAAAGCAACCGCTAGTTTAAAAAGAGCTCTGCCCCACCCAAAAATAATTATTGATTGTCAACTCTGAGTCAATCGTATCAGTGAAAATGGAAAATCCTAGTGAGCCTGAAATCCACTATCTTCATATTGTCTTTTAAGCAACACAACAGTTAATTCATTATCAATATTTATTTTTATAAATCAGTATAAAATATATAGAAGTCTCTAATTTTTTTTAATATATTACATTTTAAATCTCAATATGTTAACATTTTAAATCATAAAATAACAAGTATTATTAACTTAGTACATTTTATAAAATACAACACCTGCCTAAAAAAAAGGGCAAATTATAACTACAGTACATGGTTCCAATGCACAGTAATGTTAACAGTTAATGTGTTTTAAGATTTATACATTTTAATCAAACACTTTTTTCACAAGTTTATTCTTCCATATTTTCTTGCAAAGGCACAGCTCATCAATGCTTTGCAGCCCAGATCTTTCTGTTTCTAAAAAACAAACAAAAAAAACAAAACAGTAATGAGCAGTTTTCAAGATTTGTGTTATAATTGCATGAATGGATTCCTCAGGGATGCTGATTCCAGAGATTGTTATGATGGTTCAATTATACAGCCTGGTAAAAATCAATAAAGGTGTGTTCTGGTTTCCAAGTGAAATTCCCAACATATTGAGGTTATTTTTAATATTGCACATTGCAGTTCTTAAATATTGTGCATTGCAGTTCTCAATGAATATAAATGTCAACTAACAGAAAAAAAAACATACTAACAGCAACACATGTGTTCATCCGATTCTACTCCTATGCAATCCCGTGCAACTCATATGAATCTGTGGCCATTGTGGTTCACAGTTAGGTTATGTTGGTTTTATGCCTGCTGTAGAACTGTTTTTTCTTTTGTGCAGTCGATCAGTTTGCAAAGCAAAAATTGGGATCACATCTGGATCAAAAATACATATTCTACTGTATATCCTGTGAAGAAAATGTATGATCTTACTTTACACACTGGATAGCTTCGACAACCCACTGCTCCTTTGGATCTGCACACACTTTCCGTCCTCTTGCTGTTAGGAAACTGAGGGGAGAGGGGGATATATTTTAATAAATCAACCTTTTCTTGTAGATTAGGAAGTTCAAAATGGCTTGGAATACAGTTTAATATGCGTTTCACTTACACTGTTGCTTCAATGTTGCAGACACCATTGGCATGCTGGTCTGTGTAGTTTTTAATGAACCTGCATGGCAGGGGCTTTGGGGAATAAGAAAGGCAGCATGGTCCAGTAGCTAAAATCAGAAGAAAAAGATACAGAGTTAGTATTAGTGAATATGAATGTCTTGCTGAATGTACTCTTCTGCCATCGCAGGTTGGTATAGTTTTACACTGCATCCACTAAAAAGTAACACTGGCCAGATGTGAACAGTCCCTCTTTAGTCTATGTATTGGCTGTGTCTCCAATTTAGCTTTTTCTGTGACAGATTCTGCAGCTCCCTAGGGAGCCCACACAAGAGTTGCACTTTTTAGTGAGGTATTTAATGATATCCCTGCATCCAGGCTGGAGTTGTCCTGGTCTTTAGAACTCTGTTGGCTAGCTAGACATCTGATTCTATTTGCTGGAATGCTTACTGCTCCACCATCATTGGGTGAATCAGGGGAAACAATTGCACACTCTGTATACATGTATCCTGGAAGGATCCATATAGCTGCCATTTCGGATCTACAAATTCCCATCCTCTTGTCTCTATACCTCCTTCCCTATTTTGATGTGCTCCCTGTATTCTCTTTTTCTTTCTTCCTTTCTTCTCTTATCTTCCTGGTCTCTGTGTTGTTAGGTTCTATTTGAAGCCACCGGTGCATAAACTAAGTCCTACTTTTTGAAAATAACAGTTATTACAGGTTCTTGCTCTGACGAGGCACTTGAAAGACTTTTGATAATTCAAAATGACACATACTATGCAAATTCTCTGTACAATTAGTAATTCTAATTTTTAAATAGAACAGTTTTCAGTAAACATACATTTTCCACATGTGCTATTTTTTTTTTATTACCAGACTTTCTCAGTTTGTTTTCACTTAGACAACTATACAACCTGTAATACACACTGTTCTAAACTCTGCTGGCTTGTTACACTGATTTACATGTTGGTAAAAAGATTAAACTACCCACTGAATATACCGATCAGCCAATATTAAAAATGAAAGTTGATAATACTCACATTGTGATTCACTGAAGGAACTCAGTGTCAGCACTAACAGGACAGCTGTGACAGTTAAGCTGATGTGTGCCATTGCCTTTTCACTGATTTGCCTTTGCAGTAGAGAAGTATTGTAACTCTTCAGTTTTTCTCTGATTAACATATATTAAGGTGCCCATTTTATATAGTTTTGGCATGGGGAAAAATGTAACATAAAACCCAAAGAAAAAATTCCCATAGGGCAAAGAAGCAGTTACGTAGGAGTGTTTCTTAAAGGTAAGTAGGTCACATGAGAACCCCTAATGGGAAATCATAGTTCCTTTTAACAATTGATACGTTACGATTAATTCCCCATGTATGTAATTAAACCAAAAAAATTCGACATACTTATTTTTAGCTTGAACTTCCAAAATGTAACACTATAAAATACATCACAAATTACATTTTCTACAGGTAAGACAAGGTTTTGCACAGTAGTTGTACATACATCCTTACAGATAGCCTTTTTATGTTAAATAGGGCCATTGACATAAAATACTTTTTTTGTTATAGGGAAAAAATTAACATAACTGACTAAAATAAACAGAAAATAAATAAACACTTCATTTACTCATTATTACTTTGTTGAATAAACCTGTCTTCACAGTAAGGTACCCCCTCCTCCCAGTTCCTTGTTTTTTTTATATATAACGAATTAAGCAAAACAGACTCCCATCCTGTGATAACATTTAAAAACAGGTTTAGCAGATTAACAACGTGGTAAACAACATCAGAAGCCTTCTTTCGAAGACAGAAAAAAACTGCTCAGTCATTTCTATTATAAAACTTGTGAGAAGCATGGGGACTTTCTGTAAGAAGAACTGTAAAAGCTGTAGTCACAATCAATAGGAACTACACTTAGAAAGCTGAGTGTAAATAACAATCAAATTCTAACCATATCATTATTTACCGAACTGGTAACATAATGCCAGCAAGTGAATGAAAATACCTAACGTTGATCAACAAAAAAAAGTCATTTATCTTGGTTCTTTTTCCAGCAACTCTAGAACAGCGAGGGTAGCCTGTATCTGGAATGTCAAGTCATAAATATTTAACATATTGACTTTTTTCTTTTTTTTTCTTTGTCTATATAAGAGATAGGCAAATATTGCCAAATTGGTTACTGTAGCAGGGCGATTGCCCTGCACATGTATTTAGTGTGGATATAATTTGTATGGGGAAATGGGTTTATTGTGTGTCGTTTTGGAGTTGATTTATTTAATTGAATTATTGTTTTACAGACGGGCGCTCGATTGAGACTTGCTGCCTGCTAGGCTTGGTTGAGGGGAAGGGCAGCAAGTGATTGGCTGTGCTGGACCTCAATCAGCAGGTGGGCGGGTCTTGACCGAGTGTCCGTCAGTTCAAAAGCATCCGCGGGAGATGGTTCAAGGCGACTGCAACGCCATGCCAGAGGGGAGCGGCGTATACTCGGGAGGAGAGGGTCCGCGCTGCAGGAACGACAGCTACGCAACCCTGAGACTGCAAGCGGTGCTTGTGAAGGCAATGCCCAGCCAAGGCCGTATGAAGCAGCACGAGTTGTTGCCTGAATACCGGCTCATGAGTAGGTTAGTTAGGGGATAGTGATCCCATGTGATGTATAGCGAGGGTTACGTAGTGTAGCCGGTTCCTGGAGCGGGATGCCTCGTTTATAAGGCTAGCGCTCGCCCCCTGGGGCACCTTTTATTTGTAGTTTTTGTACTGTGTTTTATTTTGCCTTTTGTACAGCTTGCTTTATGTGTCCTCTGTGCGTTACCATGGCTGGTAACGTCACATGACCACCTTTACTTTCATTTCTGTTTCCATTAATAAATCCTGCGCGCCTGTGCCAGCGTTTCAAATCCACCCCCAGTTGTCTCTCTGTTTTGCTAAACACAGCGGCTATCCACGCAAGTGACGTAAGACCCGGTCACAGTTACATACAGAATGTTTTTAAGAGACGTGCCCACAGCTAACGGGTCATAAATATGGTAAGAATAGAATTATTCAGCTACGTGGGAATGATTCCTGAAGCATACTGTGAAGATCCCACTAAAATTGGTGCAATTCCAAGATGGTTAGACTGTGCAGTTAAAGTTGTTCCATCTGGTAGCGCTCCTAGCTTGAATAGCTACAGCCTACCACTTTGAATGAGTCCTAGTCCTGCTGTCGAAGGAGTCCTTTGGTGGTTGATTAGAGGTCAATATACTGATCACATACAACTGACATGTGCGTGTGGATTTCTTTCAAATATCTAAATAGTCTACTCTTAAAATAAGCACAAGAATGAACCGTTTTAAGTGAAAAAACGTCAGTGTGGGTTATATTTAAAAAAATATATATATAATGTAAAATGTAAAATATAAAAATTGGGCGGGGTGGGGGGTGTATGACTATATTTACCACACAATCAGAAACCTACGCTTACCAAAAAGTTAATTCTGACCTACTTACTGTACTGAAGTGCATAGGAAAGTTTTTTTTCCCCCAGCAAACAAATTCACCATCGCATTTAATTGGGCTTCTCTATGGTTCCATATATCTTCCTCTGGTAACTTCCTAAAATGAATAATTAATAGCCTCCTTTTGTCTGGTTTCATTTGAATAGCAGTTTCACTCAATTATTCAAAATCCGGAGTATTGAATTTCACATTCAAATGTATCTGTTATAATCAGCTGATGATTTTGAGTAAATAGGCTGATTTATTCTGTTATTCTGTACACATGGCATCCCTGGCATACTGTATACTCTGTATTATACTGTGGAAATTGATATTTCTTAATTTGATATCTCTTACAATATACCGACTCATTAGAGAATCAGTATATACTGCGATGAACCACCATCATAAAGGCTGTCCTTTTAAACCTCTTTAGGTATGTGTCACAAAGACGGCCAGAGTGGGTGGCGTCAGACCAGAAGCAGGAAGGAATACAGAGAGACTTGGGGTTGTGATGAGCTGAGTGCAATGGCTGCACTCAGCGTTTATTAACAAATAAAAGGTTTTAACACAAAACAAAACAGGACACGGCACTACACGCCAAAATAAACAGGTAAACAAAACGCACTAACATACAAAACAAGTGGACGAACGTTAAACAAGTACCATGCTGGCACTTCCAGCACGCTGTAGCAATTGTTATTTTAAACTTTTATTTCTCCTTCTCTCTCACCCGTTCTCCACTCTCGAACACCCAACCCCGACTGCATGCTACGTGTCTCTATATATACTGTTGTGCTGGGATTCAATTACTAATTAATTATTCACTTGAATCCCAGCACGTGAATTAATTCTGTGCAACCCCGTGCTCACATATTACATTTAACCAGCACGTGAAGTGATTTGTGCTCTCCTCGTGCCTAAATACAAATCTACACTTTTTAAATATACGTGAAACACAGACCCGTTTATATCCTGTGTACCAATCTCTATACACCAACATTAACACACGCACGCAACATACAACACATAACACACAAATGCACACAGGGGCGGGGCACATTGCCACATATACCCCCCCTTGTGCGCAGCACACATGGCCTCAACGGCCACCTCCCCCCTTAAAAATCCAGCTGTCCAGGCCAAAGTCTCGGGCTGGGAAGGGAGGCTTCCAGGGGCCCACAGGTGGCAATGTTGCCAGTAGCCAGGCTGCTACTGGCCATGCTGTCAGCAGACGTGCTGACAGCTCCCAGACTGACTCCTTCAGCAGGGGCAGTCCTGGCAGCGGAAAGGCTGCTTGGGGGATGGTCTCCTGACCTCCCCTCTTCTTCGTAGCCGGCAGCTCCCTCTTCTGGGGCTCCGGCCACAGTCTCTTCTGCAGCACAAGTGCTGCAGTGGGAGCAGGTCTCCGGACCTCCCCCACGATCTCCGGCAGCGAAACTGCTGCAGTGGGAGCAGGTCTCCGGACCTCCCCCACGATCTCCGGCAGCTAAACTGCTGCTGGGGAAAGTGGTCTCCAGACCTCGTCCGGCGGCTGGGCTGGTGAGCGCCGTGCTGCCTTCAGCAGCATGAATAGAGGCTGCTGGGGGACACCAGCCTCCTGCCCCTCTCCCCCCCAAAAATTTCCAGGGGGTTGGGCCTGTAACTCCTCCCCTTCCGGCTCTTGGGGCTGAACCAGCAGGCATTTTCCCTCTGCTGGTGGCTTGGGTCCCAGAGCTGTGGAAGCCCCGACTTGCCTCCCTTTGGGCTGTGGACGCACCGACTCCTCCCTTTTGGGCTGTGGACGCACCGACTCCTCCCTTTTGGGCTGTGGACGCACCGACTCCTCCCTTTTGGGCTGTGGACGCACCGACTCCCCCCTCTTGGGCTGTGGACGTTCGGGCTCCCCCCACTCAGGCGTAGGACGTTCGGGCTCCTCCCACTCAGGCGTAGGACGTTCGGGCTCCTCCCACTCAGGCGTAGGATGTTCGGGCTCCTCCCACTCAGGCGTAGGACGTTCAGGCTCCTTCCGCTTGGGCTGTGGACGCTCAGGCTCCTCCCATTTGGGCTGTGGACGCTCAGGCTCCTCCCATTTGGGCTGTGGACGCTCAGGCTCCTCCCATTTGGGCTGTGGACGCTCAGGCTCCTCCCACTCGGGCTGTGGACGCTCAGGCTCCTCCCATTTGGGCTGTGGACGCTCAGGCTCCTCCCGCTTGGGCACTGGCGAGCTGGCATAGGGGCATCCTGACCAGTCATGTCCCCCTTCCTCACATCGCCCGCACCAGCTCGGTGGCACCTCGGAGCAGTCCCTCCAGCGGTGATCCACCTTTCCGCACCAGGTGCACCAGGGGAACAGGTTCTCTGGCTCCTCTGGCCGCTGTTGCAGTTGTGGTTGGGGCGGTGGGAGCAGCAGTCTACCCCCCCTGCTGGTCGTGGAGACTGAGGCGACCCCTGCTCCTCCCTCTCCTGATGGACAGGGCAGTGGGCCACGAAGTGCTCACCTCTGCAGATGGGGCATAGTTGGGGTAGCTGTCCGAGGGGGTACCAGGGGCAGTTGGTGCTGGAATGCCCAGGCTCAGCACAGCAGTAACACCCGGGCTGCTGTTCCTCCGGCTGGTGTTGTGGTTGCTGTTGCTGCTGCAGCTTTCCTTTCCCCCTTCTCTTCTTACTCCTCCTCCCCACCTTCCTCTCCTGGGCCGGTTCCTCCTCCTCCTCACCTTGGAAGGGGCATATCGCCACCGTGTGTCCGTAGACTCCACAGGCCATGCACCAGCCTTGGTCCTCGAGGCCCCCGAGGAGGTCCTCCAGGTCCCGGCAGCCGTCTCTCCAGCCTTCCATTTTCACTTTTTTTTTTTTTTTTTTTTTGAAAACAGTCCTGTGTTTTTTTTTTTTTTTTGTTTGTTTTTTTAAACACAAAACCCCCTCTCCTGGTCTGACGCTTGGAGGCGCTGTTATCCCACGATGACACCACGTGTCACAAAGACGGCCAGAGTGGGTGGCGTCAGACCAGAAGCAGGAAGGAATACAGAGAGACTTGGGGTTGTGATGAGCTGAGTGCAATGGCTGCACTCAGCGTTTATTAACAAATAAAAGGTTTTAACACAAAACAAAACAGGACACGGCACTACACGCCAAAATAAACAGGTAAACAAAACACACTAACATACAAAACAAGTGGACGAACGTTAAACAAGTACCGTGCTGGCACTTCCAGCACGCTGTAGCAATTGTTATTTTAAACTTTTATTTCTCCTTCTCTCTCACCCGTTCTCCACTCTCGAACACCCAACCCCGACTGCATGCTACGTGTCTCTATATATACTGTTGTGCTGGGATTCAATTACTAATTAATTATTCACTTGAATCCCAGCACGTGAATTAATTCTGTGCAACCCCGTGCTCACATATTACATTTAACCAGCACGTGAAGTGATTTGTGCTCTCCTCGTGCCTAAATACAAATCTACACTTTTTAAATATACGTGAAACACAGACCCGTTTATATCCCGTGTACCAATCTCTATACACCAACATTAACACACGCACGCAACATACAACACATAACACACAAATGCACACAGGGGCGGGGCACATTGCCACAGTATGTTACAGGCATTTATCCACTCGGTTGAGACCATGTACACTTAACTAGTCTCAAATGATCTCCTAAATATGTAAAGCTGCATCTCCCTAAAGTTATCAGGTGGGACTGATTTGAGGTTTATAGTAGACACTTGGGTGGCAATGCTTATCTAAGACTGAATAAATGACTATTTAATGTTTCGCAAGATTACAAAAAAGCTGATTCTGTCAGCCATCATGGAAGACAGACTTTTCTGCAGATTTCTACCCTCGACCCTAGGGTTAGTAATTGTTGATCTTATCCCTTCAGAACCACTTAAACAGCTTGAAGACTTGTCAATGAAATCAGTACTGACTTGGCTGCTTAGGGTAATAACAGTGTGTGACAGAGATCGAATGATTCTTGGTGTTAGATCTCCCTCCCGACCTGTGAGGGTGCTGTGTAAAGGGAACAGAGTACTCTGGACTAAATGACATGACAATTTATTCCTTGGGTTAGGTGGAAGTCGACCATCTAGAAAAGGGGCAGAGCTACGGTACCCAAACTCAATGACCCGGACAGGAAACGACGTGACATCCACGGATTGGAGGAGCAGATGCACTTGTTAACCTAGGGGTCATGGGGGAGGGTATATAGGGGTCGTAGTGTAATCTGTTCCTTGGTAAATGGTTAGATTATTATTATTATTATTTATTTCTTAGCAGACGCCCTTATCCAGGGCGACTTACAATCGCAAGCAAATACAAATACATTCAAGTGTTACAATATAAGTCATACAATAGAACAAGAAATACAATAATTCTCAAGTGTGACAAACCACAATTCAATAATACAGCAGATAATAGTGAAAGTTACATCAGGATATGATTAAGTAGTGATAGTTACATCAGGATATGATTAAGTACAAAATACTACAGATTAAACACTTGGGAGATTACAATATTCTGAGGTACAGGATTAAATGCAGTAAAATAGGGGGCAGATAAGAGCAAAATAAAGCATATTTAAATGAAGGGTGATAGTGTCCCAGGATACAACAGAGGAGTTCTACAGGTGCTGTTTGAAGAGGTGAGTCTTAAGGAGGCGCCGGAATGTGGTCAGGGACTGGGCAGTCCTGACATCTGTAGGAAGGTCGTTCCACCACTGCGGAGCAAGGGTGGAGAAGGAGCGGGCTCGGGAGGCAGGGGAGCGTAGCGGAGGTAGAGCCAGTCTTCTAGTGCAGGCGGAGCGGAGAGATCGAGTGGGGGTGTAGGGAGAGATGAGGGTCTGGAGGTAGCTGGGTGCAGTCTGATCAAGGCATCTGTAGGCTAGTACAAGAGTCTTGAACTGGATGCGAGCGGTGATCGGGAGCCAGTGGAGCGAGCGGAGTAGTGGAGTAGCGTGGGCGAAGCGAGGTAGAGAGAACACCAGGCGAGCAGCAGAGTTCTGGATGAGCTGGAGCGGACGGGTGGCGGACGCAGGGAGGCCAGCCAGGAGGGAGTTGCAGTAGTCTAGGCGGGAGAGTACCAGGGCCTGGACCAGGAGCTGGGTAGCATAGTTGGTGAGGAAGGGTCGGATTCTTCGGATGTTGCTCAGGAAGAATCTGCAAGTGCGTGCCAGAGTGGAGATGTGCTGGGAATAAGAGAGGCAGGGGTCCAGGATGACTCCAAGGTTTTTAGCTGAGGAAGAGGGAGAGAGTGTGGTAGATTCCAGAGGAACAGAGATAGAGAGATCAGAGGAGGGGGAGGAGGAGGGAAAGAAAAGGAGGTCAGATTTAGAGAGGTTGAGTTTGAGGTGATGCGAGTGCATCCAGGAGGAAATAGCAGACAGACAGGTAGAGATACGGGAGGAGATGGTGGAGTCAGAGGTGGGGAAGGAGAGGAAAATCTGAGCATCATCAGCATAGAAATGGTATGAGAAACCATAGGATGCGATGAGGGGGCCCAGGGAGCGGGTGTAGAGAGAGAACAGGAGAGGACCCAAGACTGACCCTTGGGGGACTCCAGTCAAGAGAGGGTGAGGTGTGGAGGTTGCTCCACGCCAGGTTACCTGGTAAGTGCGGTTGGAGAGGTAGGAGGAGAACCAGGCCAGAGCAGTGCCAGAGATCCCCAGGTCAGCAAGAGATGATAGTAGAATAGAGTGATCAACAGTGTCAAAGGCAGCAGAGAGGTCGAGGAGAATTAGGACAGAGGAGAGAGAGGCAGCTCGGGCACACTTAAGTGAGTTGGTGACAGAGAGAAGGGCGGTTTCAGTGGAGTGAGCAGAGCGGAAGCCAGATTGGAGAGGGTCAAGCAGAGAGTGGTTGGACAGGAAAGCAGAGAGCTGGCGGTGTACAGTCCGCTCGAGGGTTTTGGAGAGGAAGGGTAGGAGGGAGACAGGACGGTAGCTCTGGAGGGAGGTGGGGTCGAGGGTAGGTTTTTTGAGGAGGGGAGTGATAGAGGCTTTTTTGAAGGCAGAGGGGAAGATGCCAGAAAGTAGAGAGGTGTTGAGGAGGGAGGAGATGAAGGGGAGTAGAGCAGGAGCAGCAGCTTGAAAGAGGTGAGTGGGGAGGGGGTCCAAGGCACACGTGGTGGGTTTGTGACCCTGGAGCAGGGAGGAGAGGTCAGAGTCTGAGAGGGGCAAGAAGGTGGAGAGGGAGGGCGAGTTAGTAGGGGATGTAATGGGTGTAGGGGTTGGAGCAGGAGGGGGTGCGGGGGAGGGAGAGGTGTTAAAGAGTTTGCGGATATCTGAGATTTTAGAAGAGAAGAAGGAGGCAAAGTCGTCAGGGGAGATAGAGGAGGGAGGAGGAGGGGGGGGAGGGTTTAGGAGGGAGGAGAAGGTAGAGAATAGTTTACGTGGGTTGTTAGTGGAGGCTTGGATTACAGATTGGAAATAAGCACATTTAGCAGAGGAGAGAGTAGAGGAGAAGGAGGAGAGAAGAGTGCGGTAAAGGTCTAGGGCAGCAGGGAGTTTGGTTCTCTTCCATTTCTTTTCAGCAACTTACAACCTACAAGGAGTCTGTGTTATTTGCTGAGAACCATGAGTTTTGTCTTGTGTGTGTTAGTGTTTGTTGTAAGTGTCTGTTTGTCTTAAACTAGACTACCAGTAACACGATCCAGAGCTGTAGCGCAAGCCAGCATCAACCCGGACATCACTTTCACCCCTGCATTCACAGAGAACTGTACTACACCACTAGCACCTATTCACTGTCACTAAAAACTGTGTTTGTGTTCTGTGTTTATTATTATTATTATTATTATTATTATTATTATTATTAATATTATTTATTTATTTATTTATTTATTTATTTATTTATTTATTTATTTCTTAGCAGACGCCCTTATCCAGGGCGACTTACAATTGTTACAAGATATCACATTATTTTTACATACAATTACCCATTTATACAGTTGGGTTTTTACTGAAGCAATCTAGGTAAAGTACCTGGCTCAAGGGTACAGCAGCAGTGTCCCCGCTTGGGACTGAACCCACCACCCTCCGGTCAAGAGTCCAGAGTCCTAACCACTACTCTGTGTATGTAAAGCTAGACTTTTTAGTTACGGGTCAAACCCGGGGATTAAAAATACCGAGTGATACACGATGCTGTATCACTCCAGCATTATTATTTACAGGTGTTTACCATAAGGCTCTGGACATTGTAAACTCATTAAATAAACACCCTTGCACCTGGAAATCATTGTCTGTCTGATTTGTATCCACTCTGCACTGCACTCACCTGTATTCACTCACCACTCTGTCACACAGTGTTATTACAGGTGTTAGTTAGTATATAACATTGTACAGTGAAAGACTCTGTTATGATTACGTTACATGTATGATTCTATTAAATAAAAAAAAAAATGATGACACAGCTAGGTTGACAAGCAGGCAGGAAGCACAACATTTATTGTTTGCTAATGCTAAATAATTCAATACAAGTATTTTAAAGGAGAGATGTTGATGACTCACACAAGCACTCTAGCTGCAGAGCTTATCTTTTATTCCAGTGGCACTTCTTTCAACACTTGAACAGTATCACCTCCCATTCCCACTTAGAAGAAACACTAATATTTGATTTTTATTTTGAAACTTTGATTTCTTGAACCTGTGATTACACTAATAATATTGCAGTTTGAAACTAATATAGTGACTTAATAGGGAAATGTCTGTAAATGCTATAATTAAAAAATGCATTCTTCATTGATTTGAAAAATAATCCATGCTGTGGGTGCTGTACTTTAGTCTTGCATTTAAAGTCAGTAAGTTAATTAGTCAAACATTACCCAACATGTTTTCCATGATTGTATAACCTTTAAATACCTATTGTATTTGCAATGAGACAAAAATGTTGGCAATGTTGTGAAAAATTCAAGTCTACCAGCCCCTGGAGGACAAAGGCCAACCCTGCAGGTGTCCGCTTGATTTCCCCTGGCACCTGGCCAGTGGTGAGGTAATGGTCCATGATGGTTTTGTCTCCCTAACCTGGGGGAGTACCAGGGCCAAAGCAACATTCAATGTGAAATTCCCATGGAAAATTGCCAACTTAGCACAGTGGAGAAACAAACCGGTGCTCCCCTGTTCATATAACGCACCCTGTACAACATGCAGTCAAACCTTTACCAGGTGAGCCAAATATATAGCATCTAACTGTTGCTTAGTTTTGCAATTCCTGTCACAAATGTATGGATTTACTGGGTGAGGGTAAGGACGTCCAATGCAGTAGGGGGCGGCGAGACAAGAACCCTTGATCTAGGAGAAAAACAACTTTCAGGCAAGGATGAACTATGTATCACAACTTCTACTGCAGAGTCACTTACAATAGGTCCTCGGTTTTACGCCTCATCCGAAGGACAGAGCACAAGGAACTTAAGAGACTTGCTCAGGGTCACACACAGTGAGTCAGTGGCTGAGCTGAGACTGAACTGGGAACCTCCTGGTAACAAGATCCTTTTTTAACCACTGGACCACAAAGCCTCCTTGTCCATTCATAAACCCAAACACAGCTTTCAACACCTTACAATACTGTACTTGGCTTGTTTGTTTAACCATGACATTAAAGCCTAGATTTCCCATTGTCAATAAATAGGCCAAACTGTGTTAGTTCAAACTCATTGTCTGTGACTTACAAACTAAAGGGGAAGCCCCATACTAATGGCACTCATAGTTTCAAGGGACTTACCCACTCTTGTCCCCATTTCAATGTTTATATACGAATACAATTACCACCTAATATACAAAGAATTGCTCATCTAACCCCATCTGCTGCTGCCTTACAGTAGCATTTTTCACCAGCAGTTGTCTCTCTTGGTATTACAATTCTATACATGTTTCCACCTGAAGGCTGTTTCAAATTGGGTCACACACCATGTGGCAAAGGCATTACTAACTTCTTAGCATCAATATGTTAACACAGGAGTAAAACAGGACAGCCAGGTACTGTCTGCTAGATGTTGAAGTTGCTCTGGAGGTCCTGTGTGTTACGCACCTCACTGATAAGTGCACTTGGGAGGTGGAATGTCAGCAGCAAATTATATTCTTCAGATTGGTCCCCTTTGAAACACTTTCCCATGAGTTATGACCCTTCAGTGACTGTGGGTATAACACAGCAGTGATATTAACTTATGTATTGTTCTGGCTCTTTAGATTCACTTTGATGAATAATTTCCTGTTTCAGTCATCACATCTTGGTGAGCTTTTAAAACTCAGTCTTAAAAAAAAAGTCTTAAGCTTACAAATAGTGCACCAGAGTGTAACCATTAACCTGTCCTCCTGGAACACTGCCCCTAGTGGATGTAAAAAATACATCACATGACAAACCACAAAGAACAAATGAGATATTTCTTACATCCACTAGGGGCAGAGTTCCAGCAGGGCAGGTTAATGGTTACACTGGTCTATCAGAAGACATGTTAGCTGTATACAAGCCACAGGGTTCTAAAAAACAGAGAAGTAAAGGACCCACCAAAGAACAGTAAACCAACCGCTATCAGAAAACACTACAGACAACAGGAAGCAAATATTGACACACAACCGCTGGTCAATAGCCCAAAACCTGAAATTGAGTACGTGCCCACAGGTCAGTATACCACAGCCATCAAAAGCATAACCACAGACTTTGTTAAGTTTGACTGTCAAACCACCAACTGTGTTTACATTCTTTATTGAAAAAAATAAATTGGGAGATGAGTGTCATTGCATTTCAATCAACACAACCACGATTTCAACCTGCATATGCATATCAATTTTTTATACAATCACAAAGCTCAAATTAAAGAATAAAGAGCAATAAGCAGGAGCACAGTTAATAACTGATAGTCCATTTTGAATGAACAAAGCAATACCACTCTTCCAGGAATATCTCACTGAGAGCTCACACTGTCTATGATTTATTTATTTCTCAGCAGACGCCCTTATCCAGGGCGACTTACAATTGTTACAAGATATCACATTATACATTATTTCACATATCACATAATTTTTTACATACAATTACCCATTTATACAGTTGGGTTTTTACTGGAGCAATCTAGGTAAAGTACCTTGCTCAAGGGTACAACAGCAGTGTCCCTCACTGGGGATTGAACCCACAACCCTCTGGTCAAGAGTCCAGAGCCCTAACCACTACTCCACACTGATCCCCTCCTCTACCTCTCATCTCACTGAGAGCTCACACTGTCTACGATCCTCTCCTCTACCTTATCTCTTCACATTTATTTTATTTTCCTCTCTTCTACCAATTTTTGTATTCCCATATCTGTATTTTGTGGTTTCTATTTCTACTTGGTGTTATCACTCTTGGTTAAGTGCCTAACTAGCCACTCACACCTCTGTAAGCTTAATGTCCCATTCATGGATAATTAACACACACCACCTATCTCAATTGACCATCAAAGATGACATTGAAAAATATGGATTTTTAGTCTATTTTAGTATTTCTATATTCAGCACTATTGGGTGTTTTAATAGTTACGGACGTCATTACAAGCAGTACATTGTCCTGAGTAGTCTTGCTAGCTATGTTCTGTTTAAATCACTTGCATTGTCTGTATGTGCTTCAGAATAAATCCTGTGATGTCTGCATTGATGTGTGAGGTGGTTTGACAGTGTTTTTTTTGTTTTTTTTGGTTTGACCATGACATTCAAATTGTACCTCACATAAGATAATGTATATTGCTGTTGAATGAAACACAAAAAGATGTACTGCATAAATCACCAGTTATTTTCCGGTTTTTTTTTTTTTCTTCTTCTTATATATAAGTAGCATGGTTTGTGATTTTAGTGTAGTATTGCATTACACCTGTTAATTTTATTTATTTATTTTTTTGTCCCATAATAGTATAGTTATCTTTGAAAATAGTCCCACCCATTGTGTATGACAAGTTTTGGGAGGGGAAAAAACATGCAGGAAGTAATTCTAGTATGTCTAGTAGAAAAACCCATTACAAATCTGGCAGTAACTATTTATAGGAACGAGGGAAAGTCCTATCCAACTTGTATAAAAATAATGACTCTCAGGCAAGAGAATTCAGAAACAGACTTCAGACTAACAGAGTAACTTCTTGGTTGAGTTTAACTGAAGCATTTATTTCAAAGATGGCTCATTGTAAACTGTTTATTGTTGCTGTGGCATTGCTTCTAACTTTGAACATGTTCAGTGAACAAGTATCAGCACGTAAGTACAGGCAACTGCCATTTGAATTTTAATGTACAAAGCTGAGTGATTGATTGTTAAGCTTTTATTTAAACTTCAGGACTTTGCCTTTGGTAGCTAAACAGTAAGCAAATAGGAAGCACACTGACGTTGTATTGTATGGTGTTTAAGTTTTCTATATATACGTGGTTGAAATATGAACCTGTTGATAAATATATATTTTGTCCCTTTTTTAGAATATCAAGACTGCTGCATGTCCTATTCCAAAAAGCCATTGCCATGCCGAGGGATTCGGGGATACTCAATACAGTCTGTCAAGGATCTGTGCAATATTGAAGCAGTAATGTAAGTATTTTATATTTTTTTGTCTCTTAGTCATGTCTTAGTTTTGCTTTCTATAACTATTGGCTGTCAGATTCTATTGCAAAGGAACTGTTATAGTTAGTGCAATGGTTAGCATTGAGATATTATATCCCAACTCTTAGCTTTACTGAGATTGTCAAAGAAGCCTGGACTGAAATCAAATTAATTTCTGCATTCTAGTTTGTGTGCATGTCTTTGAATGCCACTGTAGAACAACTTCACCTTGGTTCTAGGAAAGGTGAGCCAACAAATACATATTGAGTAAAATAAAAAAAGGAATAGGTAATATTGATTTTATCACTGAAGATATGTATAGAAATACATTACAGGATCTCATTGGTCTGAAGAACATATTCACTAATTACATCACTTCTGTCCTTTTACAGTTTTCACACCATTAGAGGCAAGAATATATGTGCCGACCCTGCTCAGAAATGGGTGATGGACCGAATCTCATGCCTTAAGTAAGTTCATCTTTCATGTATTGATATATACAGTACATTATGTTCTATAATATTGAAGTGTGTCTCACCCACATTGAGTATTTATTAAAATGTGTGAATTAAGAAAGTCTGCATTATTTTGTTGACTTAAATGAAAAAAATATCATACATCAAATCCAATTGGGAAAAGTAAATAGCAGTGTTTAATAGTCTATGCTTTTTTCTTTTTGTAGTAACAGGGTGAAGAGAATGGCCTAAACAGAAGTCCAAGACTCACGCTGCCAAGCAAAAACTAGAAAAGTTATTTAAATGAATATGTAACTATATTTTATGTTTATTAATTTAATATAAATGCTTTACAATGGTTTTTTTTTAATTGTATACAAAATGTGTAACAATATCTTACTTTGTTAAGGTTTAAAATATTTAATATAATCTGTGCTATATTTACATACATTTATGCCTTGAATTAGTCAGATGATCTTGAGATGTGTATGTCTATGGATCTTCAAATTGAAAATCCCTATGTATTGTGCTGTGTAAATGTGAAAAGGAAACTTCATGTTAAAACTCTAAAATTATTTGAATTTATATTTATATTATTTATATTACTAAATTATATGTTTTTTTCTGTGCTGGAACAAATATGTATCTATTAGCTATTGTCTCATAAAGCATATTGCTTTGTTTAACAAAAAATGTGAAGTTTTAAAAACTTAATAAGTGTGTCCTCAGTGGTTTATATCCACTCACTATTGTGGAATGCATATCTGCTGTGCAGTACTGAATTCCTGTTGAATTCATTTTCATCCAACATTTTCTGCTAATAAATTCTAAAATATGTAAATACTGTATTGCTGTATATTGCTTTATTTTCCCAAACAAAACAAGATGATTCTTTCAAAAGCTTGGGAAAATCCTTTTTTTCTCAATTTCTGATCACTGTTATGATGTTGTGACTGGGTGGATGGTCCCTATTTTTACTTAGAAGTCAAATGTAACTGTAAACATTGTGTTGTATTGTATGTTGTTGAGATATTTCATCTTGGGATTGCTTTATCCCCAGTTTAATAAGCTTCCTAAGCTGAATGGATGGCCAATTGGCCAGTTAGCTAATTGAGACAATCCACCTGGGAAGCAGGTGGATAGAGTCAGTAAACAAGCCTCCTCAGAGAGAGCTGCAGGCTGGAGTATGGACAGGAGCATCAGTCAGTTGCTGGACAAAGCAAACAAATAACAGTTTGAAAAGGAAGGGGCTTCTTTTTCTGGCCTGGGTGAAAGCCACTTTGCTTTATTGTTTTAACACAAAAAACGAAATAAAAGTTTATAATACTGTATACAGATTTTTTTGGAGATTGATAGCATTAGGAATCCTAGGTGTCCAATGATATGAATACATGAATACATGTTGTGCGATATTATTATAATTAAAGAATGGCTGTAACATAGTTTTTACATCTTTTTTTTGTTACGTTATACTGTAAGCATACTCCTGCATATGTATTTCCCTGACTTTGTAGCTCTGTAGCTTGGCATGTGGCACGAAAGACACCCATGCCAGGGAGTGGCTGGCTTTTCAAAACTCAGATGTGTATGCAACTGTGATGATAAAGCTTTTGTTTTCGCATAAATTGTTTCTGCTTAATAAGCATAATTGAGCCTATGTACAAAACATAATCAAGTCAATTAAAACCATTTCTAAATGGTTCTAAAACCATTTACTTTTGTTAAAGGTGATATGCTATAACTTTAGTTAAAGTGTCACAGAATGCCTAATAACACTGTAACGGTTGCTATAAGTGGGTGCCAGGTAGACAATTTTAGAACTACCAAAAAATAAAACAAATAAAAATGTTGGTGCAACTCATTACTAGAACTCAGCAACATTAACAGGCTGAACCCTACATAAGACAATTCCAAACCACGGTAAATGGAGAAACAATTACAGAACTTCTGTGCTTTTATTAATTTTACAGCAAAGTTAAAGATAATCCTTATAATAGAAAACAGTGTAAAGATTTAGATTTTTTAATCAGGCAGGCATTCTGTTTCTCAAAGGATCAGAAACTGCAAAAAGCAAATAAACATATACAGTATACTGTATTTAAAAAAAACAAACAAAGAAAACCTCAGCCACACATTTTATATAGCGACATTCAATACCCACAGCCTCCAATAATCAAGCAGTCAGTTAATAACTTTTAAGTTAAATCTAAAAAACTGGTTTAAGCAAGGGTGGTTTAAAGTCAAAAAAAGAAAGAAAAAAACTGACATGAGACGCTTCTCACTATGCAATGACTGAAGGCTCCCATTCATCAGCATAAATAAACTTAAGGTTGCCTTAATTATTTTAGCCAAATGCCAAACTCTATATAGTGAAATAGGGGGATTTCAGCATTGAAGAGTATGGTTTTAAAAGGTGTTCGACACAGTGCAGGGGAAGCCTAACGCTCAAAAACAAAAAATATTTACTCTGTGCTAAATCAGTGAGACCAACACTACTTAATAACATAAATTGTGACTTCCTGTTTACAGTAGTCAAGCAAGACAAATTCTGGTATTTTGCTTAATCGGATTAAGCAAGGAGAGCACTTAACCCTTTAAGGACTGTGATGGTGTTAACATGATCATACTTAAGTGGGCTTCTAGTATGAGGCGCCATTAGGGACATAATTCACCCACTGATATTTACATACACTATATACTGAAATGCATATACTGTATACAGGGGCAGCAGTGTGAAGTAGTGGTTAGGGCTCTGGACTCTTGACCAGAGGGTAGTGGGTTCAATCCTAGGTGGGGGACACTGCTGCTGTACCCTTGAGCAAGGTACTTTACCTAGATTGCTCCAGTAAAAGCCCAACTGTATAAATGGGTAATTTTATGTAAAAATAATGTGTAAAAAATAATGTAATTGTATGTAAAAATGATGTGTAAAAAATAATGTAATTGTATGTAAAAATAATGTGATATCTTGTAACAATTGTAAGTCGCCCTGGATAAGGTCATCTGCTAAGAAATACAAAATAATAAATACAAAATAATAATACTGAGACGCATACACGCTATACTGAAATGCATACACTATATACTGAAATGCATACACTATATACTGAGACACATACATTGTATACTGAGACACATACACTATATACTGAGATTACTTTCTCATACACTCTATACTGAGATAGGTCATCAGTTACGTGAGCTGTAGTCTCCACCCACATCCACCATTTTGAAGATTACATACGAGACGGCAGGTTGAAGAGTTTTCTTGATATGAGTTTATTTATTTATTTACAAAAATACATGGTGACTCGCTGCCATTAGCTCTGGTAATGAGACGGTTTACTGTTTTTCTCGATTGTTTGTATATTTCACTTAACAGGAATTTGGTTTGTATTATGTCAGGGATGGGCAGCTGCAGTCCTGGAGGGCTGGATCATTTGGTTTATTTCAATCAACAACTGAAGACCTGAAAGCAAAAGGTTAATTTGACCAGTTATCTAAATAAATAGTCCAATCAAGTAATTAAGATCAGAGATGGAATGACAAACAGAAGACCCTGCGGCCCTTGAGGAGCTAGGCCCACCTGCATCCTATAATCTTTGTTCATCAATTAAATCTACCTTATTTAGCCATCAGTCACCCCTGTCTAGCTGTCTTGTCTTTTTTCATTTCCTCCTCCTCTAGAATCTCAACCGCCTTTGCTTCGGTCTCCCCTGGGGAGTTAGTGATTCCACTTTCTCCAACCCTTTGTTAAGCGTCGCTTCATTTACCTCATAGAGGAGGGTTCTCCATGAGTCAGAGGGTACCCCCGGCCAAACCCCTCCTTTAGCATGCATGATTCTTTGTCTTCTTCTCTTTCAGGTTCTGATACCTCTATTTATGTGAGGGTCCCCAAGTGGTGGAACCTCTTTTGTTTGTTGGGGCTCCTCAAGATGGTGACCCCGCTCCTGTTTGTCAGGTCTCCTCAGTGACGGAACCCCATTTTATTATGTTGGGCTTTTTGAAGAGACGGAATACCCCGCTCTATATGTCCTAATATCTACTAACTTCATGTTTCTATTTCTGGTTCGCGAGCCTCTTTGTATGTCGGGTCATCTCAGAGACGGTGACCCCTCTTCGTACTGTATGTCAGGTTACCTCAGAGACGGTAACCCCCCTCCTGTGTGTTGGGTCTCCTCAATGACGGAACCCCCCTTCTATATGTTGGGCCTTGAAGAGGCAGAGCCCCTCTCTATACATGTTTTATATGTTACTAACTCCATGTCTTAAACACTATATCAGGTGGCCTGGCTCAACCCTATGACCCGTATTATGTTGTCAGTGTGTGAGTGGATGGAATGCATCCGCATTGGATGAAAAGCAGATTAAATAAGTCCCAGTACCCAGTACCGGCATCAAAATAAGTCCCGGTACGGAGTACCAGTGAGTACCGGCAGAATTTCACCCCTAACTAAATGTATCAGGTATGTTTTTTTTTTTTCCTTATTACTGATAATAATGGAATGAATAACTATTATTTTATTTATAAATATTTATTTTCAGAGTAGTGTCCATTATTGCTTATAAAGACACAGAATAAACATGTATTATGTCATTGCAATCACTCAGGTAAAACAATGTCTTGTAATTTGCCCAAGCATCAAAACTTTCAGGAAGTATTGTAAGGTCCCTGGGATCATAGAATAATGCGTTTTTATACATGTATCTCTAAGCATAATACATAATAAAAAATACTTAACTTAAAAAAATTAATTAAAAAACCCCTGAAAATTGTGTTGAAAAAAAAAGTGAAAAGTTTGTATAGGTCTGAAGTACTTTAGTGAATTTTTATAGATTTTTATATAAGAGAGTCAACTACAGCCAAAAAACGCCTGGTCCTGTTGGTGCATCCCACTGAAAAATGATTGGTCTTGAAAGGGTTAACTGCAAAAATGCAGTGAAGGACAAAGGGTGGACAGAAGCTAAACATATACAGTATATACATTCAATAGTCCTCTTAACAGTTTGTGGCAGTTCAGGTCATTGCCATGCACATTGGCACGTCAAGGTTTAGACACAGTTCCTGATAATTCCTTTAAACACATTTTGATGAAAACAGAAAAACATACGTGTGGCGGAGTGTCCCACCCCTATATATATATATATATATATATGCACACTATTTTGTTATTATTTGTATTGTTTGCGGCGCGGATAAAAGCAGCTCGAAATTGTTATTGTTTTAGATTTTAGAAACCTTGTGAGGATGCTTGACTGATCAGCTACTGATTATTTAACTAGCTGACAGTGACGCATCCTTACTAAACTCATGCAGACAGTGACCATCTCCCGAGTTAATTCATTAATTAATTGTTGCTAATCGGGAGATGGTCACTGTATATAGACTTGCAGCTCTCTCTCTCTCTCTCTCTCTCTCTCTCTCTCTCTCTCTCTCTCTCTCTCTCTCTCTCTCTCTCTCTCTCCTTCTCCTCTGTACACTCTCCCCGAGGGTAGAGAGCTGCAGATTTATATACAGTGACCATCTCCCAATTAGCAACAATTAATCAATGAATTAACTCGGGAGATGGTCACTGTCAGCACGAGTTTAATAAGGATGCGTGACTGTCAGCTAGTGAAATAAATCACTAGATGATCAGTCACGCATCCTCACAAGGTTTCTAAAATCTACAACAATAACAAATATGCAGCGCTTTTATCCGCACCGCAAACAATACAAATAATAACAAAATAGTGTACATATATATATATATATAGGCAGGACACTCCGCCACAATACGACATGCCAAATCTTCTTTCATCTCCAAGTTACAGACGGTTAGTCCATTTACGAATCCACTTGCAGTTCAATCCTCTTCATTGAAAAGTGTTTCTGGTAAGCTCATCTGTTTCTTCAGCCCACACAGCACATCACAATCTTGTTTCCAGGTTTCCTACTGGTATCTGCTCCTTCCCAGTATGCAGGTCAGATAAGATCAAACCACTTCCACAGGTAAAAAAAAAAAAACATGTTCCTTTGCTCCCCTCTCTCACCATCCATAAGACCCAGCCTTTTAAAGAGTTTTAAAATATTTTTATTTAAAGGAACAGTCTGGCTTTACTGACCTAAAGCGTTATGCACCACAACACTTTATACAAATGGAACACTAGGTTTTTCCAGTTAAATTGCACAACTTCTTATTGTTTCATCAGCCGTTTGTTCCTTTCCATTATGAAACCCCTTGCTTATGTTGCCCCTTTAAATGGTAAAAAAGCATTGAAACTCTCTGTAAACATTGTGTGATTATTCTGTGTTTAATGCAAATTCTGAATCAACGCAGGGTTAATAACCTCTTAAAACCAAGCTGTACATAGCTGGTGAAGTTTGCAATCATCAGCCTTGTCGTTCAACCTTGTGATGAGTAGCTATAGCACTTTGCTGCCTGTGAGAATTTAACAAAACTCATATCATATGACGTTGTTCTTAAGTGTAACTTCTTGTTATCTGGGTTTCTGCTGACATTGGTGAAGTGAAGAAGAAATGCAAATGTTAACTATTCAATGTGCTTTGTCTCACACCATGCATCATGCTAGGGAAATAAGACCACATTTGGTCAAGGAAATTATGTAAGATTGCTGTATATCTGTGCTGTACAAAGTAATTTCTTTGCACAGAAAAAATTAACATCTCTGATGCCATGAAAGCTCAGTTCAGAAGAAAATAACATCTACACTGAGCCAGCTCAGAACACCATCAACTGAGGCCTGTGTGTGAGATCACTGATGTATCACCTTTGATTTGCTTTGCTCCTGTTTGTGTTATGATTCCTGAATAAACTTTTTGATTGACTTTATCTGACTGATTGATTATTTTTTAAAAGAAATCTAACCCATCTTACACCAGTGTTCAAATTAATAACCGTATAATCAGTATAGAACATGTGTTCATGTCTGCTTTGTTTCCTGTGGTATAAAGCAAATTTAACCTTCCTCTGAATGGAACAGTGGAACTAAGCTGTGTATGGTCTGAAGCTACCAGAATAAAATGTGCTTTGTGCTTGTACTCGAAACCTGTGTCTGGAATGTATGTGTTGTCTTCTGTCCTACCAGCTGAACAGTGCACAACAAACTTTCCAGAAATCTCTAACTATGCAGTTACAGATATTTTTACAGCATTTTTTGGATAGTACATTTAAATGAATTTGTTGTAAACTGTCAATTTGTTCTGGAAATTTTATAAACAGGACTTCTCTGAAAATACTTCCTCTTTGACTGTAATCTAACATCCTGGGTAACTTTTCAGGCAGTTTCAAATCAGGCTAAGCCAGAAGCTGCATTTGTATTCAGCTTTATAACAAGCCACAGGGACTTTAAACACTTTATAAGTCATGCATATGTTTGACTTTTGACCAGATGAAAAAAAATTGATACTGTTTCAGAAAGATGCAACTATGATGCATTTAGGAGCTTACATTATCCTCCAGGGTTATTTGTTTATTTAAAGTTTTTATCATCAATGTTAACAGGTACTGTATAGCCTTGTGGATATGAAGGGGTCCTGGTTTTATCCTAAAACCTGATAAAGCTAGATTTCTACCCCTCAAATTTTTCAATTAAGTTTAAATCCAATTTCACAAGAAATTGGAGTTTGAAAATAAAACGATAGTTAACCTGACAGGTACCTTCATTAATGGTATAACTACTATGAATCAAGGACACTTTCTTTTTTGTAAAACAAATAGCAGTATTTCTAAGGCATGTCAAATAAATATTAAATGGATAGCTATTATATTTGTTGATAAAATAATGCCCAATTTCACCAGCCCCCCTTCCCCCACCCCTCTATCAGAATCAGAACCCCTAGTGCCAACCCAAACATACAGTACTCAGACATCTTAACATTAGATATCCTTGCATTAATGGTTCTTATTCATTTGTAAACTACATTGAGGGCCCTATTTAGCAAATATGTACGCATTTGCGTCTTATACAACAATAACTAAGTCCACATTTTTTTTGTATTGGTCCGTCTGCGTACCTGCGTACCAGTTATGTGAACCCCGTCTATAAGGCTTTGTCTGACCTGCCTGGCACTTGCAGCATCTGCAGCCTCCAACACTGCTGCTTCAAGTTCAGCATCTGCTTCCCTCAAACCCTGTAATCTTTCCTCTGTAAGTTCAACATCCATTATGGAGAGCTGTGTTATGTAAAACACAATGATATTGCTAACCTTCTGAGGAGTGTACTGTAGTGTTCCCCCAGAGACATCCAAACATCGGAATCACATTTTGAGGATTCCAAATGTTCGCTCAATTACAGTACAAGCAGATTTAAAGGTACGGTTATACCTGTGTTCAGCAGGGGTCGTGGGGTTGAGCAGCAGTGTCAGTAGCCACCGCTTCAGTGGATACCCATTGTCCCCTATCAACCAGCCTCTCAGACTGTCATCCCGCTGAAACGCAGCCGCCACCTGCAAATTAGGAGGATAAACAAGTCATGAGTGGAGCAAACGATAGTTTGCATACACATTTGTGATGTAGTTGTTTGCAACACAGATCACATACGACTTGCATGTTGACAGAATAGGTCCCCTTATGATTTACATAGAGGTGCCTATTCTGTGTTGGTGCGCATACCTTAGTGCAACAGGCAAACAGTGTACTCTCCGCACGTCTCCTTCCAGGTCAGCCTGAAGTAGTTGGCAGATGTCAGTGATTGTTTGTCTGTAGAGGTGAAATTGCTGCATACATTGTGTCAGACAGGCTCAGAAAAGACGACTTCAAAATATTTGGGGAAGTCTCCTCCTCCTCCTCCTCTCTCTTTGTCTGGCCACGTAGAAATTATCATTATTATTAATTTCTTAGCAGACGTCCTTATCCAGGGTGACCTACAATTGTTATAAAATATCACTGTACAAAGTATCACATTACAAATTATTAGATTATAAAATATCACTTTAATCCAGTGTGCACTCCATATTTCTTGTATTTCTCTTTTTTCTCTCTCTCTTTTCTTTGCCTGCTTCCCAATGTTGTCTTAAAGTAATCTAATTGGCTTGTATTCAGTTGTAGCTCACACTGGTGCCATGTTGATATTATTTATTAATGGTAAGCATTTAGTCAGGCTTGAATACATTCAGCTGAGATAAATAGAGGTGAATGAGAAGGTTAATGGGAAACTAACTGTATAATGCTGCTGTGTAGTCATCTGTTGAGTTCTGTGTAAAGCGTTTGTTGACTGTCACTGGGTCAATGGCAGGGCTTTTGAAAACTACCAGGGGAGCTGTATGACAAACTAGCACAGCAGCAGTAAGCAGTGGTAATGCCTACAGCTGTGGAGCTGTCTCAGTTGCAATGAAATGTTTGGCTTGAAGGCATTTTAAATATGTAGTGAAGCAACAAAACAAAACTGGCTTGGTGATTTTTTACTATTGTTTTTTTTTTTTTTTTGTTATGTTTTTTATTTAACCGTTATTTAACCAGGAAGTCACATTGAGATTCAAAATCTCTTTTTCAAGAGAGACCTGGCCAAAAGGCAGCAATACAGAAACAATCACACACATAGAACTACATAGATTAGCATGAACATTTCAAAAATAATAATACCATTAAAAAGTAATGAATCAATACATTTCATTGGATTATTTGAAACTTTAACATTAATTAAAATAAGTACATTTATCAGAAAAAAAATTTCCAACCTGATTCCAAAATCTCTTAATGATATATAATCAGACAGTTTTAAGTGTTTTTGAAGGTTGTTCCATGACCAAGGGGCAGAATAACTGAATGTCTGGGATCTATGTTGGTAAATATTAGTACTGGTCATTACCAGAGCACTAAGATAAGATGGAAGTTTTCCCAGAATAACTTTATATACAAAGATATACCAGTGCTTCAGTCTGTGTGAAGAAAGTGAGGTCCACCCCATTCGCCTGTACAGCTCACAATGATGAGTTAAATATCTAGAATTGGTTACATTTCTAAGAGCTTCATGATAAAGAGAGTCTAGTATCCTCAGACTAGATGAAGCTGCATGCATGTAAAGAATATCTCCGTAATCAATCACTGAAAGAAAAGTGTGACATACAAGTGCTTTCTTTGCCTCAAATGAAAATAATACAATATATGTAAACAGCTTACAGTACATCAGTGTTCAAACAAGCTTTATCTTGTAAAGGCTCCCTCTTGTGGATACATTCTCTGATGTTTTGGTTTACCACACATCTCCAGGTAGGGTTCATACAGTTTATATATACTGCCAGAAGTCTTTTTGGTATTTTTACCAGTACAAATGTTATTGCCAATAAGAACCACCATAAAGACTGCTGCCAGTAGTTTATCATCAGTCCTGAAGAAAGAGAATATGGCTTCAAGTTTAGAAAAAAAGAATATTTTCTTGCCTTAGTGCCGGTAAAATCAGTGTATATAATTTCTAATATACTACTCTGTTGGGTTCAGAATACACACACAATAAAAAAGTATTTTCCTTTTAATAGTTAGAATTTCTGATATGGAATATGTATAGTATTTATGGTTCATTGTGTATTATATATTACGTGTTTATATGAGCAATTATATCCAGGCAAAATCAAAAGTGATAATTGGGTCACAATGTATGTAAAAAAATATAATAGAACATTTCATTGCCAAGACCTGGAAAAGGACACATTAATATATATATATATATATATATATATATATATATATATATATATATATATATATATATATATATATATATATATATATATTACTCAATTTAATACAAATAAAACAATTATGGGTGATTTACAATAATTATTACATTCTCCATTAGCATGACACAAAGGGCGGGCAGGGGGAAAAACTAAAAGTAAGTGTTTCGGAATGTTTCCCTGGAGCTTGTATGCAGTCACAGAACAAAAACATGATAGGTTGAACCACTTACTTGTGGAAAGTCCTTGTTGCTTCAGCCTCTATAAAAGTAACACATTCTCCAAGGTAAATCAGAAAAAACACTGCAGTAACAAAGCAGAGTCATTACTTGCTGGTTTATTCTTGTTACTGAAGACTTTGACAAGATGGTTCGTTATAATCTGTGTGTGGTTGCAGTTCTGTTTCTGGCTCTGAATTTATTTTGTGAACAAGCAGCAGCTGCTGGTAAGTACATCATCTATTAAAAATGATTAAATAGTGATTCAAGTTGTAGCTAAATGGGTAAAACATTAACAAATAAGGAATTTAAATAGTAGTAGTTCATTAAGTGTATATTAACAATAACACAGTAGTTACACATGTGTTGTGTAATTACAGTACAACTATATTACACAATTAAAGATGGAGGCAGGTTCCAATGCCATTTGGTGTCACACTGTGTTCCATGTGTGTTTACAATGATCCACATGTGCAATTAAATTCTAATCGCACTGCAATTAGATACATAATGCAAACTGAATACATTTACACCAGAAAACAACTTTAAATATTACATACAATGAAAATGTGTTATTTCCGTACTCCCCTTATTTTTCTCTCAAGGTTGCTGTTATTCCTATTCCACAAAGCCACTGCACTGCAGTCGGATAAGAGGCTACACAATACAGACCAGCAAAGATGCCTGCAACATTGACGCAATTGTGTAAGTCTTTTGTATTACTTGTCTTAATCACAAAGACTGTATATGGAGTAAAGTCAAATTGACATATCATGATATTTGAATAGATTAATTCTTGCAAATAATAAATTGTTATGCAAATAATACATTTTTTCAATGAATAAAATATTCTTTTTATTGTAGGTTCCATTCAGTCGGCAAGCGTAACATTTGTGCTAACCCTCTGGATAAGTGGGTGATGGACAGAATTGAGTGTCTAAAGTAAGAACAGCTCTCCTGTGTTTTAAATAAGACTATAATATACATACTGGTAGTGATATAATATATGTAAATACAAGAGACAACTATAGAGAATATAGATGGTTATTTATAGTTTAATAAATTTAACGTAGATGTCTTTTTATAATGTTGTGCATCAAATGTGTGATCACTACCCCTCTCTTGAAAATGAATTTAAAATGTGTTTTCTTTGTGTTATAGCCGCAGAGTGGACAGGATAAATGGCAGCACAAGAAAATGAGAGAAAAGCTGTTACTGAAATTTCATGAAATGTGTACACATTACTCATTGGAGACAGCTATATGTTCTTTCACAGTTTTATTGTGATAAAATGTTTGTTGTAAACAGAAATGTTTCAAGATTTAGAAACTTTGAATATTCTTTTGTAAGAAAAAAAAACATTTAGTTTTAAAGCCTACTGTATCATAATGCATTTTTGTATATGTGGTATTTATTGGTAAATGGATTTCTGTTGTCCAGTACTTAACTCCTATGGAATAATGTTATTTAAAAACTAGTTTTATTGTAGATTTTTATGAATAAAAAATAAAACTATAAATCATAGGCCTGTTCAATATTTCCAAGCTGTATTGGATGAATGTCTTGTAATGTGTGTCAAATTCACATAACATATATAAATAAAGATATCTGCAACATTGACACAATTCTGTATGTTTATGTTACTTATAAATATATATTAATACAGTGGGCCAAATGGTAGCTTTCTATGCAAAATAAAGATGATATCTACCATAAAATAATTGCAAGAAAAGTCAATCATTTTCCACCACAGAAGGATACCCCACTGTAGAAAGGTACAAACAAACGAACAAACACTATGACATTTTTTAGTTTATAGCTGGTTAATACATTGTTTTATTTCAAGGCTTTTTCATTGCAAATACATTTCCAGGTATTGCACTTGACAATTCATTTTCTCAGTTTTTTGTGCCATTAATACACCACCATCCCCAAGCTCCACAAAAAGAAAGCTCACATCCTGAAAAAAATGAAGTAAAGAAATGATAACTCTACTCACTATAGTATAATAATAAAACAATATCTACGTAATTAGTGTGTAAACATTTAAATGCATCTTCAGCTGTATACTAAGTTTGGCCATAACATAAAATTTAATGGAATATGCTTAAGTCTTGATCTGTCTTTGTGGAGAAAAAAACACTACAAAGTGAATCTTTCAGAGCTGGCAAATGGATCTGATATACTCAAATGCTTCTACTGTGCTCAACACAATTCTGATTATTTATTTTTAATCTTTTTTTTTTTTATCTGGAAATATGAGGGAAAAATCTGTTTAACAGAATAAATGAATCCATAGGGGATAGTTTAAATAATGATAACAATTAAAATACTGATAGCATTTAACACAGAGTAAGTGGAATTTAGTAATCAAGTCGGCAAAAAAATAAAAAGTTAAAAAAGGCCATTTTACTTAAGCAGCTGTAAGTCTGTGACTCCTGGAATAAAAAGCATCTTAAAACAAATTATTCAACATGTTTTAGTTAGTACATTACATGTTCAATTTTAGTTGTACTAGTTGTGCATGTTATACTGCACACTGTATGTGGGTCACCTAACCACATACAGGACTGTATTTAATATTTTACTGAAGTGTCACACTTGCACCAATTTCAAAATCTTATTTGAACTAAACCACAGTAGTAACTCTTACAAAAGTTTACCATAGTAAAAGAATAGCAGTAAACATGTAATAAAGTGTAGTAAAAGCATGGTAAAGGACAGAGAGCTATGCCAGACCATGGTAAACTATAGTAAATGCCATGTATGAAAGATGCAAAGGATATACAGGACCTTGTAGACTGCTTTTTAGAATTAAAAGAGGTTTGGGAACTACTGTATGAAACTCTCCTCACCTGTTTATTAACAAGGGGTTGGACTTCATTCCTCAAAGAAGTGTTTAGGTTTAACAGGAATTGTGTGGATATTTTAGTATATTTATATATACTTTAAATGTTTCTGTATCTGTTTGACATCTGAAGTACAGTGTAAAACAATATCAAAATACTAAAATAAGTTTCAAACATTCTTTAAAATATATGGTAGTTTTGTGAATAGTGCTATTATTAGTAGTAGTAGTTTATTTCTTTCTTTATGTATGCATCTATTTATGTATTTGTTTATTTATTTATATTAGGCTATAGTTTATATTTAGAAGTTTCAAATGTAGGAATGTTTAAGTATATATATATATATATATATATATATATATATATATATATATATATATATATATATATATATTGGATTAAAAGTACAGCTCTACTGTATTGTAATTGCACTACAAGTTTAAAGATGTCTTTTAGACTGAACCGGTATGCAAATTAATTATTTTTAGGTCAATACGCGAAGGAAAACTCAAAAAGGAAGTTGTTCGGGGCTGACCTGATTACCTTTTGTGTTAGCAGAAAAACCCATGACAAAGTGTTGCTAATTTTAGTGACCTAACACCTCTCATTATTCTAGCCTATATAAAACAAGACATCTGCAGATGTAGTTAGACAAAGATTTTACAACTTTAATCATTTACTGCAGAAATTCATAAGATGAGTTGCAATCTTTTTGCTGTTTTTCTAATGTTGCTGTTGGCTTTTTTCTATATTGATCATGCAGCTGCAAGTAAGTACTGTACCTTTGAATTTACATTCATTTATGTGGAATATATCTTTTTCTGAAATGTATTTTTTGTATTAGTGGTAAGGAGTTGACCTTTTATAAAAAATAGTGTTTTTTTCTGATTGTATAGGGGATCACAACTGTTGCCTTGCCTATTCCAAAAAGCCATTGCCAAGCAGTCGGATAAAAGGCTACACAATACAGACCAACAAAAATTCATGCAACATTGAAGCAGTAATGTACGTTTATTTACTCATTTTGATCAAATATCTAGGCTGCAGAAGTAGTGTAAACAGTGTGAAATTCTGCATCTTAAAATGACATTGTAAACATTAATTATGATGCTTGTAATCAGTCATAGTGGTTCGTATTGCAATTACTCAAATGCTGTTTATTTAGTTGGTTTATATAAATAAGTCTTTGCTTTTACCGAAGTTCGTGAGCTTCTCTTTAGTTCTAGTTGCAGAAGCAGCGCCATCTAGTGCTCAGCTAGATGTATATTTCCTAATAAATGTACAATAGCTCTCTATGTTAATGGTGCTTATTGATGGAGAATGGTGTATTGTTATGTTCTTTGTAACTTGAAAGCTAACTCAATATAATGTATACTTTTACAGTTTCCATACAATCAAAAACAAACATGTTTGTGCAAACCCAAGAGATAAATGGGTGTTGAACAGAATCCAGCATCTGAAGTGAGTACAGTACTTCTAGTGTTTGTATAAAAGTAAATTGGTATTTTAACCCTTAGCAATCAGCAGGGCTGTTTGACAGGTAAATAAAAGCTACTGTGGACCATGTTGATCTGTTTCCAGAAGTGAAGGATTCATACTGTGGATCCTATTGTCTGAAACACAGGAGGTGAATTTGAAGTGTGAATGGCAAACTGACATACCTGAGAAAAAGTGAGAAGAAAGTATGGCAAAGAAACAGCAGCATATCTGAGAATATAGTTGACATATATAAACATGTTGATCAGCAGAGTGGAAAGACTTATTATTAGGGAACATGTATTTAAAACGAATCCACTACCAGTGTGAGATGTGTAATAAAATCTGTTTGTGTTTTTGTGTTTTAGGGTTGAAGTGGAAAGAATGTCTTAAAGAAAATATGCACTTTACAGTCAACAAGAAAGGAAATGATACTTGCAATACAAAATGTATTTTAAGTTTCAAAATGTTGAATATAGTATACACATTTTATACATTTCTATTTTTATATCCATTATTTTTTTAAGCAATAATAAAAAAAAGTCCCACAGTAGTTTGAAATAGCACCCCCAGACCTAAAGGTTTTACTAAACTGTGATTTTGTATTTTTTTTTTATGTTACTTTAAAAGTTTTAGTAAACTGTGACTTCTACATGCTCTGTTACTGTTACAACAACTTTCGACTCATTCTATTATTGTAAATTAGTGGGTTAATCCGTGTAAATTGATTATGATTGTGCACTACTTAATTCTTAAAATATTGTGAAATTATATTATTATAGTTTTGTATGTTGTCATAAAATAAATAACTATATAAGATATAATTTGTGTTCTTTCCTTATTTATTGTGTTCTACCAAATTCCCACTAGAGCAAGACAAGGGCCCAGTTTGTCTGCAGTAAAAGTTTAATTATTTTTGAGCTCCCGAGTGGCTCATCCAGTAAAGGCGCTCCACGTGGAGTGCAGGATGCGCCCTATAGTCTGGACATCCCCGGTTCAAGTCCAGGCTATTCCTTTGCTGACCGAGGACGGGAGCTCCCAGGGGGCGGCGCTCAATTGGCCGAGCGCCGGCCGGGGGGAGGGAGGGTTAGGTCAGCCAGGGTGTCCTCGGCTCACCGCGCACCAGCGACCCCTGTAGTCTGGCCGGGTGCCTGCGGGCTTGCCTGTAAGCTGCCCGAGAGCTGCGTTGTCCTTCGACGCTGTAGCTCTTGGGTGGCTGCATGGTGAGTCCGCAGTGTGAAAAAAGCGGTCGGCTGATGGCACACGCTTCGGAGGACAGCGTGTGTTCGTCTTCACCCTCCGGAGTCAGCGCAGGGGTGGTAGTGTTGAGCTGAGCCTAAAAATAATTGGAATTTCCAAATTGGGGAAAAAATAATAAAAAAATAATTGGCAACGACTAAATTAAAAAAAAAAAAAAGTTTAATTGTTTTTCACACAACTAAAATACTACATTGGTTTGCTTTAGTTATCTTGATTAGTATGTACATGTTTCACAGGCCGCACTTCCAACACCTCAAATGCCATTAAACATCAGAAATGAAACATTGAAACTGAACCATCACCTAGTACGGCTTCCATCACTATGATTGAACTCGTGGTGGGGTTTTCAAGATTGAAAGTATGGTTTGGTCCCACCCTGTGGAAACCAGGTACTAAATACTATGAGGAAATCAGGAGATACAGTAGGAATACAATGCAATATTCAACTGACTATAACATTAGTCTAGTAAAGCCAAAGCATTGACAGGATGGTACATATTTTTTTACATTTGTTCTTCATCGTTTCTCTCTCACCAATCAAGGAACAAGGACGGCCCAAAATTCAGTCATTCCAGGGGCTGTCACCCAAAAGCAGCTACTCGGCTGAAAGTACAGCAACCAAGTCAGAGTAGCTTTCTCTCGATCACAAATTTCGTTTTACTAGTGTAAAAAATAAATAAAGTTTGCTCCTAGCCCTGCCTGCCACTTGTACAGCTGCTCCGCAATGTTGTTGTTCATCTTTTTGGTTAATGGCCAACAAGCTTCAGCCGCAGCTTATTGTCGCCACCTGCTGTTTGTTTTGATTAAAGTTACTGTGAGTCCAACACTGATTCCTGATTTATTTATTTATCTTTTTTTTTAAGACTGGTTAAATCTCCCTGTTTTCCTAATGAATTCCCCTATATACCTGACCATACCCCTATCTATTCTATTACCATCCCCTATGCGGTCCCTAAAAAAATGATTCTGAATATTCAAAGCCCTCAACCTCTTCCCCTACCTCTAATCTCACTTTCCTATATCTAGCACATTCAACCATCAGGTGTTCCACAGTTTCCATAACCCCACATCTCATACACAACCCATTCTCATGCACTACAATTCTGTAGAAATGTTCATTTAAAGTTGAATGTCCTATAAACAGCCTTATTAGGTTAACTTCCTCATGTCTATTCCCTCCATACCATCTTTCCCGCAGACTGACTTTGTGATTTATACAATGTACGCCCTTTTTTTCTTATTCCACATATTCTGCCATTCATCCACTATAATGTTGTCTATTATTTTATAATACTCCCTTAACCCATAATGAACATCCATACCCACGTTCACTTTCTTCACTGCCATTTTTGCTAACCCATCTGCCCTCTCATTCCCCTCTGTTCCTATGCGCTGGAATCCACACAAAAACCACATACAAACCTAAATACACACATTCTGACAGTAGATACATTACTTCCTGTATTAAATCCCTTCTATTCCCCTTTCCTTCATTTTTAATTGCCTGTAGCCCTGATAATGAATCTGAAAAATTACTGCCGCCTCTACCTTAACCACTATAATCCATTGTAATGCCAACATAATCCCTATTAGTTCAGCCATCCTAATAGACATGTTATCTGTAACTACCTGTATCTGTTTCCTACCTCAAATTCGGAAATGTAATAAACTGCTCCAACCCTGCCATTATCTGTATTTTTAAACCCATCTGTAAAAATCTTACAATAATTTTCCCATACACAGTTTACTCATTTCCTCGCCAGTTCACAGAAAACCACTCTTTCCTCCTTTTCTTTAACTTTTAATAAATACAAATCAATCACTGGATTTTAAAAACACCATGGACTGCTAGTCCCACAATGTGTATGTCTTTCTGCAGTGTTGAAAACCAAAGGCGGAGCTTCGCCAGGGAGCAGCGGCGCCAACCAATGATGAGGCAGCATCTACCGTTACCCTGACAACCAGGCACTAATTCCAACAAGCTCAGGTGAACCCAACTGAGGAGGCAGATTGCAGAGCTGAACGACGGCTGCAAAAAATAACACACAACAAAAGAACCCCACCAGCGGGACTAACCGCACATTGTTAAAGACACACTTAATTTCCACATTTATACCGCTGAAGTAAACTGTTTTTACAATAGTGTCAAAGTTTCATGAAGCTACACAACAACAGATTTTAGCATTTTCATAGGGCTATTGCACTGAATTGCATGCACATTCATTAAAACAAGGATACCACATACAGTAAAATGAATATCCAGTGCTGCGCCACATGCCATTTATTTTTGCTTAAAACCCATGTTTTTGTGTGTCCCTGGAAGGTATGTTGATATCCCAGGACATATTCAGAGCTGGTCATGGTATTTCAGCAGGGAAACACGCCCTGTGGGAGCAGCATGATCGGCAGTGGCTGCTCATAGATAAGGATACTGAGAAGACTCTCAAAGAAAGCAATCAGACATATTTAAAGGTCTTTTTAAGCCCCGCTCTATGTGTTGTCATAAATTGTTATTAGGATAACAAACAGTAGCAGACCCATATTAGCACTAATATTGGACTAGTCCAGCGCTAATCGGAGATCTGTGAAACCAGCCGTAGAGTATATGACATCCCTAACTCCTAGTAGTTCATGGATCGGCAACTCTGGTCCTTGTGTGGTATAGGCTTATCTGAGGAAGACTGCATTAACAATGGATGTGTTTAGTTTAGACTGAGCACTTGGGCACCTCATTTACACTGTACATTGTCAATCTATTAATAAATGTGCATGTTTCATCAAACAACTTCCAAGTAAGTCTACCAGACACTTTTATTAGTGTGCATGTCCATTGAGACTTTTGTTGACAATATTTTGTGGGACTAAGAAGAACCCACTGTAACCCCAAACATGCCTACAATGTGAAGATGTTATGACACTACAGATGGAAGACAAAGAGAAATCAATTGCACAATTCTATCATTACAGCCTTGACCAGACTGCACCCAGCTACCTCCAGACCCTCATCTCTCCCTACACCCCCACTCAACCCCTCCGCTCCTCCTGCACTAGAAGACTGACTCTACCTCCTCTACGCTCCCCTTCCTCCAGAGCCCGCTCCTTCTCCACCCTCACCCCGCAGTGGTGAAATGACATTCCTACAGATGTCAGGACTGCCCAGTCCCTGACCACCTTCCGGTGCCTCCTCAAGACTCACCTCTTCAGACAGCACCTGTAGAACTCCTCTGTTTTTCCCCCTGGACACTTATCACTCTTCCTTAAATGCACTTTACTTGCTCTTATCTGCCCCCTATTTTACTGCATTTAATCCTGTACTTTAGATTACTGTAATCTGTCAAGTGTTATTTAATCTGTACTATTTTGTACTTAATTATATCCTGATGCAACTATCACTGACACTTATCTGCTCCATTATTGAATCGTATTTTGTCATACTTGTACTTGCTAGAACCAAAGTTATTGTATTTATCTTGCTCTTAATTGTATTATTACTTGTACTGTGATTCTTGAAATGTATTTTTGTTTACGACTGTAAATCGCCCTGGATAACGGTGTCTGCTAAGAAATAAATAATAATAAATAATAATAATACAGCACATGTGTTTTGAACTGAATATAAACACAGAATGAAACTAATATTGTTGTTTTTAGAAAGAAATCAAACAAGTTCAACAACCCATTACTGAAATTAATGTTTAGTTTAGTTGTATTATTGGCTTGATTATTGTGTTTTTTTCTTTGGCTAAATCTAAAATTAAGGCTAATGCTGGATTTTGGCAGGACAGATGTACTTTTAACAACATGTAGAATCCTGTAAGAAATTACCTTGGTTTGTCAGAATGGCCTGATCTTTCCCTTCATTGTATTGAAAATAAATTGCCATTTAGGTTGTAATATTAAAATAAAAAAAAAATTATGAGTAAAAGGACCGTTTTTGTCCTTACTGAATTTAATCAATGTGGTCCAGTGGTTAAAGAAAAGGGCTTGTAACCAGAACATCCCCGGTTCAAATCCCACCTCAGCCACTGACTCATTGTGTGACCCTGAGCAAGTCACTTAACCTCCTTGTGCTCCGTCTTTCGGGTGAGACGTATTTGTAAGTGACTCTGCAGTTGATGCATGGTTCACACACCCTATTCTCTGTAAGTCACCTTGGATAAAGGCGTCTGCTAAATAAACAAATAATAATAATAATAATAATAATAACGTCAGTAATGTGCAACCCAGACCACTGCTATAAATTGAGAATTAGAGCTACACTACAGTATCATGATGAAAAAGTTGATACATACAGATGGCTGTAGGGACAGACAGACGCTTCCATATATCCCCAGAATCATATACTCTGAATAACATGGCAGAAATGTAATACCAAATTTGGCAACCAGATAAGATGTGACATACAGATCGAAGTATGTATGGACAGAAAGACACACCTCATGTGTACCCCAAAGTCTGATATGCTCAAAAACCAAAGCTAAATAAAATGAATACCAAGTTTCATGGTGACTGGATAAGCAGTTCTCCACATGAATGCTAAGTGTCACATACATATGGATGGACAGGCAGAAATCTGATATCAATAACCTATGCTAAATCATTTTGGTTCTTGTTTGATAAATCCTCCAATCCTTAAACTTCAATGTTATAAATCGTTAATCTCTTCTCAGCCAGTCAATGTCTGATTCCTGAAGATTCTAGCACATGGGCATTTTGTTTTTCCACAGAAGAGACCAATATTTAAGTATCTGCACTGTAGAGTTTGTCAGTTAATGAAACAGTGAGAAACCTTTTTCTAAGAAAACACAACTTCAGCCTACATTTAATACTTGATCATTTTATAGCCAGCTTTTTATGATTTACATTTACCACTGCACTAGCCAAACAAGTTTTAGGATGGTATAATTCACCTGAATGACTATTTAGTTTATTCTGATTCCAGATGAAAAGGATGATTCTTAGTACTGTAAATTGGAGGGTTAGAATTGTTTTACACAATGTAAATGAATGTATTTATTAGACCCCACACATACCATTTAGAGCTGGTTCTATCATTGCCAATCAAGGCTTTAGTTCAATTATAGTTTGAGTCTACTCTTATTCTTTAAGCACCACACAAGATTCCCAAATAGTTTTCCTTTTAAAACATGATTTTACCTGAACTGAATTACTACTAATTACCTGGATCAAAACACATAGAAAGCAAACCCCCATTGTTCTTTGAGTTTTGTTGCTGGTAATTATGACATGGTCTTATTAAACTCCACACACTGAAACATATTAGGCACCAGGTGTTTAGTGAAATCTTAATCTCGACTGAAGGCAGAACATGTCGGTAACCTGTTTGTGCTGATTTATTTATTTTTATTTTTTAACTCAAATAATTGTTTTTTTCCCAAACACATGCTGCATGTCTATCCCTTATACAAGTTTACCAGTAAAAGCATAGCAAAGTGTAATCAAGTATAGTGAAAGCATGGGCTAGCATTGTAAAGAATAGTGAGGTATGGTAAACTATGGTAAGCACATAGCATAACCATGGGAAAATCATGGTGAAAATTGATGACACCACTATGTAAGGGTTTTAAACTGTAGTTCCGGGACCAATAATGACTTCTGGTGTCAAAATGGATAAATGACTTAAAAGCCTTTATATCAGTATGCTAAAAACACAGTGGACTATGTTAGATTGAGGGTAGGAAATGTTTGTTTGTTGCCAAGGGCCTTGATGACAGTTGATTCTTAAAATAAAAATGAGTCGGCATGACATTGCAATTATTAATCTGTCTTCAACTTTGCAACTCATAGAATCCTATAGCACGAAAGGAACAACATCCAGGACCCTATAAACAGTGCTGGCCAGGCAGCAAAAAGAAGGGAGGTCATGATTGTTGGGGACTCCATATTGAGAAACACAACAAGTTCAATTTGCTGTCTGGACCCCCTTACTACAACAGTGTGCTGCCTTCCAGGAGCCTCTGTCACGCACATCACTGAGAACGTGGACAGGCTCCTAGAACGAACAGGAGACGATCCGGTAGTAGTCATCCACATCGGTACAAACAACATTGGAAGAGACAGGTCAAGATCCCTGCAAAACAAATTCAGAGAACTAGGAAGGAAATTAAAAGACAAGACCAAAACTGTGGTATTTTCTGGTATACTGCCAGCACCTTGCAAAGAAGCATATGGACAGCTGGAAATACAAAATCAAAATGCATGGCTGAAATCGTGGTGTACACAGGAAGGCTTCATCTTTCTTGAACATTGGAGCACATTCTACAACAAGGACTATATATATAGGCGGGACGGACTGCACTTAAAAAGGGAGCCAATCTACTCGGAGAAAGGATCCTTGAGGAGGTTCAGAAGCATTTAAACTAGAAAGGAAGGGGGGGGGGGGAGAAAACAAAAAAACAGAAGGGAGACTACATCAAAACAAGGGCAACAACTCAGGTAAGACAGTTATTAAAATGTATTTATCTAAATGCTAGAAGTCTCAGAAACAAAATGTTAGAATTTGAAGCTACTGCACTAACAAGTAACTACAATGTGATAGGTGTTACAGAAACTTGGTTATCTGAGAGGGATGGAGACAAATATAATATTAGTGGGCATACACTATTGAAAGGACAGAAGAGGCGGAGGGGTAGCGCCACCCCCTCTGGCTCTCGGGACGCCACCTCCACCCCGTCTGGCTCACGGGACGCCACCTCCACCCCGTCTGGCTCACGGGACGCCACCTCCACCCCGTCTGGCTCTCGGGATGCCACCTCCACCCCCTCTGGATGCCACCTCCACCCCCTCTGGCTCTCGGGACGCCACCTCCACCCCCTCTGGCTCTCGGGACGCCACCTCCACCCCCTCTGGCTCTCGGGACGCCACCTCCACCCCCTCTGGCTCTCGGGACGCCACCTCCACCCCCTCTGGGTCCTCCAGCTGGGGTGGCAGCAGCTTTTGTTGATGCTGCCTGCTTCTGCCCATTTTTTTTTTCAAAAAAGAAAAAAAAAAACACACAAAAAAAATTTGCTAATCACAAAAAAAAAAAAAATCCTGCAGTACTGCTCTGAACCTCCTGGCAGCGCTATATCCCACTTCTCACACCACATGTGACAGGATGGCACAAGAGATGAGGCCCAGAGACAGACTGCAGTTCAAACAAAATAATTTTAATAAATAAAAGACACAAAATAAACAGGCACGAGGGCCAAACAAAAAGGTTCTTAAACACAAAGTAAAACTTACAAAGAATAAGGCTTCCAGGCTGAGTGTTGCCTTCACTGGATTGCAACATGCACAAAACCCAGCACAGAAAGAAAACCACCCTTGCTTCCTCAGCTATCTCTCTCTACTGAGGCGCTGAGGCCTCCTTTTATGTCAGGTGGCTGGGTGTTAATTGATTGATAATTGCTCCCACCTGACGCAATAAACCTGGGCAGGGAGGAGAATTTAACTCCATCCCTGCCAATATTTACAAGGGCAGAGCCCTGCTCTGCCACAGACTGGTTGTGCATGCTAGACTAAGAATGCTTAAATATAAAGCTTAATTGTACCCAAAATGAATGTAAATGTATGTGTTGGCATTTTTCTTTTGGTACTGAAAGGAGTGCTAACTTTTTCCCATGGTCTTACCTTGCAAAAGGAATATTGTCCTTTCTGAACAAGAATCAACCCTGAACCAACCCACGCACATGTATGCAAACCATAATCAAGCCATTCAAATCTGGCCTCCAGAATCAGACAGCAGCAATTTCTTTTTTGCTTACTAGCATTATTCTAGGAAAGAACAACAATGTTTTGTTTTCAGAAAGATTTTTTTAAGCAAAATATCCCCAGGCATGTAAGGCAGAGGTTAAAGAACTAGAAATGAATACATTACATTCATTGTCTACAGTACCTCTTCCACTGATGCCAAATTGGGTTTAATGTAGAGAGCCTGAATATCCAAATGCTGTTGCAGAAAAATAGTACCACCAGGAAGAATTACACTTTGTGTGTGGTTTGGTTTTGCAGTTTCTTTTATAAAGAACAGCTTTTTCTTTTATCCTATAAGATTACTTTTTAAAAGTTCTTAAGTAAGCCCCTATAAAGCCAATATAGAAGTATTGCTCGGTGAGGTGGGTTTTGTTCAAAGACATGTGAGTGTTTTTACCACATCAACACGACCAAACATTCATAAAATGATATTTACTGTATACTGTGTATGTCAAGAAAAGGAATTAACACAAATAATAGGAACGTGCTCTGTCTGGAGCTGATGAACTGTGTACTTTATTTAAGATAGCTGTGTTTTAAAACTAACCCTGGAGATTAACTCACGGTCAGTTTTTACTGCCATTTTACTGCCATTTAAAAAAATGTTGATATCAGTTGTGAACATTTTAAATATAAAAGGTATTATATACATGGCCAAACATATACCATCATTCTGCCTTAGTAATAAATCATTAAGATTTCGGGCACTTTACTGGATAGATTGCATTCTGTGTAATATCACATTTGTTTTGCAAGTATTTGAGGATAGGACTATTCAGGGATAGCATGATACCAAAATTACTGAGTGGAGGTAAAATAGACAATAAATACCCTAGCGCTATTTTCTGTAGTCCTAAAAATATTATCTAATTATGTGGTATTGCTGCACTTGCTCATTTTAAAAATTTTGAAGATGGGACGATTTTCAATTAAGGTATACCGATTTTTGATAACCATGGGATCTGAGCGGGGTGAAAAGGGAAACAAATGCCCTATACCTAGTTGTTCTGAATGTATGTGTGCTTTCCCAAAACTTGCTGGAGGGTACTGTATGACAAACATAATTTATGTAACCATCTGGAAAATTAAATCCAACTTAATAGTGGACCTAGATAGAGAACGATGACTGGACTGTGGATCTATTTAGGACTCCACACCCTTTCCTTGGAGGTGCGTAACTAATGGTCAAAAATCCAGTAGGTTTTCAAGCATTTGGTCCCTATTATCAGATTTCATGTAGGACACTTACTGTTACAGAACATTTTTTCTATTGCATCCTACTAACTACCCTTCCATCAATTTATTTTGTAACTTTTTGCTTTGCTGTACAAAAGCCTGGCTGCTGGTGATACTCTGTAGACAATGGTTGGTCGAGGGGTGTGTAAAGTAGTAAAGAATAAGAAGGGAGGAGTTGAGGAGAATTATATGAAATCAGGTATTGGTAAATTGGCTGTACTGCTGCACAAACTGATTTATTCTGTAAAGCTCACAACAGGGGAAGCTCATTGGTTCTGATTGGGCTAATTTACCATTCCAAGTGTAACAAATAGAGACAGCTGCTTGGAGTTGTGGTGATTGCTGTTTTCCACAGAGTCTAAGAAAAGCATCAGTCATCACAAATCCAAGCAGCTGTTTCTTCACTGTTTTCATTTGGAATGGTAAATTAACCCAATCAACAACAATGACCCTCACCTGATTGTCAACTCCTGCTTTCAGTGGCATGCTCAATCCGAATGATCAAATAATCCTTCCATGCAGCATTTACAGGTGACAACCAGTGCATCCGAACCTTGCAACTCACTGTTTTGCAAAGCTTCAGCCTGCAATATCAAAAGAAACGTTCCTGTAATTATCAGACAAGTAGTTTAATTAATACCACCCCCACTCGACCTCTCCGCTCCGCCTGCAGTAGAAGACTGGCTCTACCTCCGCTACACTCCCCTGCCTCCAGAGCCCGCTCCTTCTCCTCCCTTGCTCCACAGTGGTGAAATGACCTTCCTACAGATGTCAGGACTGCCCAGTCCCTGACCACATTCCGGCGCCTCCTTAAGACTCACCTCATAAAACAGCACCTGTAGAACTCCTCTGTTTGTATCCTGGGACACTATCACCCTTCATTTAAATGCGCTTTATTTTGCTCTTATCTGCCCCCTATTTTTACTGCATTTAATCCTGTACTTCAGAATACTGTAATCTGCCAAGTGTTTAACCTGTAGTATTTTGTATTTAATCATATCCTGATGTAACTATCACTATCTGCTGTATTATTGAATTGTGTTTTGTCACACTTGTACTTTGCTTGAACAAAAGTTATTGTATTTATCTTGCTCTTATTGTATTACTTGTATTGTAACACTTGAAATGTATTTGCTTACGATTGTAAGTCACCCTGGATAAGGGCGTCTGCTAAGAAATAAATAATAATAATAATAATAATAATACACCCTAGTATACCTGATCTGCTCTACAGAGGCTTGTCGCAGAGCAGGGCTCTGCCCTTGGAAATACTGGCAGGGATGGAGTTAAATTCTCCTCCCTGCCCAGGTTGATTGTGTCAGGTGGGAGCAATCAATTAATTAATTATTCAATGATCACCCAGCCACCTGGCATAAAAGGAGGCCTCAGCCTCCCAGTAGAGGGAGAGTTCTAGAAGGAGAGGAATCAAGAGTGGTTTTGTGTGTGCTGTTCTTTTTGTTTTTGCAATCCAGTGAAGGCAACGCCCAGCCTGGAAGCCTTATTGTGTAAGTTTCATTTTTGTTTATTTTGTGTCTTATAAACCTTTTTGTTTGGGCTGGTTTATTTTGTATTTTTTGTACGTTAAAAAGCTTTATTTTGAACTTTTCACACTGTCTCTGAGTCTCAACCTTTGTCATCCTGTTACATTTGGTGTCAGAGTGGGATAGCATCACCTGGAGGCACGAGGGCCAAACAAAAAGGTTTCTAAGGCACAAAATAAACACAAAATGAAACTTACACAATAAGGCTTCCAGGCTGGGTGTTGCCTTCACTGGATTGCAAAAACAAAAACAGCACACACAAAACCACTCTTGATTCCTCTCCTTCTAGAACTCTCCCTCTACTAGTAGGTGGAGGCCTCCTTTTATGCCAGGTGGCTGGGTGATCATTGAATAATTAATTGATTGCTCCAACCTGGGCAGGGAGGAGAATTTAACTCCATCCCTGCCAGTATTTCCAAGGGCACAGCCCTGCTCTGCCACAAGGCTTTTAACTTCTGACTTTTTAAAAAGTTACCAGGGTGTGATGACATATAGAAAAAGTTATACATTTGGAAATAGCCAACTGAAGTATTGGACCCTAAATTTAGAACAGGGATAGTATTGCATTTTTATTCAGAAATTCAAATAAGTGGAAAATGTGATGAAGAAATATTTTCTAAAAACCAATGCTCCCTTTGGATGCACTGTATGGATGAAAAATGCTGTGCAGGGATTTACTGCAGCTGTAAAAATTAAGTTGAGCCCTTGTGATGGGGAGCCCTGCCCCTATGTATATTTGTGCGCTATATATAGTGTATTATTATGATTTATGTATTTTATATGACGGCGAAAAGTAGTGTTATTATGTATTATTGTTTGGCAGGACGAGTGAGGTGCCCTCAGCCATTATTTGTTTTGTTTTAAAAATACCTTGAGAATGTGTGACTGTTAGCTACTGATTATTTAACTAGCTGACAGTCATGCAGAACAGTAGCTCTCTGCACAGTATTGAATCTGACACATACCAAACTTTAGCACTGATAAAAATGTGAAACACAAAACCAGTGTCTGAATGAAAACACAAAACAAAACAAAAGTTTTCAGACAGTTTTTATTACTGATTAATTAATTTTAATTACTTTTTAATTAGTGACCATTTCCCCCCCAGTGTAAACACAATCCAACAATTTAATTTCTGGCAAATCAACATCTTTTCTTCTTATAGCCAGGCATGGTGTCTGTGGGCACTGTGGGAGCTTCTCCACTCACAGCTCTGCAAGAGCACCTCCGTCCTGACTTGTGGGTACTGGGCTTCTCACAAGCAGAGACTGCCAATTTGTTCGCACTACAGTTCTCATTCTCTTTTCTAGGTTCAGTAACTTGCTTTGACTGGAACACAGTCTGTCCACCAAGCACTGTCAGCTAAAAATATACAACTGACTAAAACAGTTATTGCCCAGCTGATATAGGCTGGCATCTTAGTCATATTTTCCAGACATGATTAAATGTTCCATTTCCGTCTATTATTTTATGCTTTTTTAAATGTATATTCTATAACACAATGCATGCACTTAGTAAATCTGGCTGTTTTCAGTTGTGTTGCAGTATTTTACTTCCTCATTCCCCAATACCAGTATCTGCACCTGTGAGGAAAGCATGCATACAGGTGCCAACCAAAACACAGCAGTCTACTTCTTTATAAGTTATTGATGTAGTGCTTTTTTACATATTGAATAAGTTTGTTTAGTTTGAAAATATCAGCTCTATATGTCTAAAAAGCAATCAGTTTACAAAAAACACAATTTGAGGGTACTAAAAGGCAGTGAATTTAGTTACGTTCTTCCCTGAGCTCTGTGAAGCTAATGTAAGTGATAGCCTCGTATTTCATTTGGTAGAAACAGGGGCATGTTTATTTTGTTCACAAGGTAACAGAGTGGCTTCAAGACTAAATATGCAAGAATATGTGTTACCCAGGAAATATATTTTAGAATACAATTGTGGTTTAATTGAAATATTGTGAAATACAGCTGCTTTGTTTTTCTTTGTGGATCAAATGTCCATATCATATGAACTCAATGTTGGTATTTTTATTTATCACAGATGAATGGTCAATGACACAGAATGGTTTGGCATGCTTAGCTGGTGACATGAATATGCATGCCATGTGTAAGCACCTGTAAATACAATGATATCCAACAATAATAGAGAAGGCCTGCCTATGATTCAGGCTCCAATTTGTATTGTTAAATTATTTGCCAGAGACCATTTTACACCTACGTAAAGTTTACAACTTGGCATTTTCATTAAGGGAAGAGCAATAAATTGTAATCCAAGGAGACATGTGGGCTTATCCTTTCAGAAGAGATTGAAATAAGATCCTTGAATCTTCCTTAGTAAATTAAGATTGGGAGTGCCCATGGCAGACTTTCCAGTTGCACCTATGTTTGAAATGCCAACCCAATTATACTGATGCTTCTTGCAAATAATTCTATGTTGTAATTTACCAGAGCAGAACATGACTAATACCCTAAAACACGACAGAAGAGATTCATGCAAATTTTGCACTTGTAAAGGCCTCCATATCATTGTTTGTACATTTTTTAGGCTTTTACAGTACAGCACAATAAAACATTTTACGTCTTTGGGCAGTCTACCAAATGCCCACTCTATACAGCTGTGAAAATACACCCAGTGAGGTGGGATTAGCGTGCACTGTAATTTAAAGTTAGAGTGGTCTATATTCCTAGAATATACTTCTTTGGTGTGTGCCTACACTGTTTTCCAAGGATGAGCTCTAACTCTTCAGGTGTACGGTGATAAAGATATTGAGTCTGGGGTCTAAAGCACTTGCATCAATCTGCAAAGTGGCACAACCCCTAATCATGTAGACACAGTCCAGTGGAAAAGGCGCATTAGAACACCGTGCTGCTTTTTCCTATCATAATCATACTGCATGATGACATGCACTGAGTACCACAGACTTGGACTGACCACCCAACGAAATAGAGAAAAGGTTGCTAAACTAGATGAAACAAGTCGGTTTGAACTCAAGCACCCCTGCAGCTATAAGATGTCAAAAGGCCTGACCTTTTATAATTAATCTAAATCAAGACTTACCCTTTAACTGCCAGGAACATACCAGTTTCAGTTTCTACCAAAATCTGAATTAGTCATACAGTTATACTGTAATCCATGTGTTTGTATAGTAAATAGTTGATAAACTGTACATTTTATATTTTCATAGTATTGATTTGGTGTTTAGAAAATATGGTGGATTATCATTTGTGATATATTGTATACTGGTGTTTAATTAATTTAGTCTAGGCTATATATGCACTGCATTGATGTTTAGAAATACATTCTAAAACATAGCATTGCTAATGTATACTGCTTTTGGATGTTTAGGTACAGTCAGTTGAAACCTAGATGTACATTCTTAGATGTCCTTCTTAAATACAATGGAGTACCAGTAGTAGCACTGTGTTTTGTTTTCTGTAGGTTATACATTTGATTTAATGCAGATTTTCTTTCCACCAACATCTTATTAAAACACCCACATCATTTTTTTCAAAAAAAGACCTCAGACTTAAACATCCCTCATTCTCAATATGTTACACATGCAGTTGCTATCACTCTTCTGTATTAGGAGCTGTTCTTTCAGTACCACAAGGTCAAGTATAGGGCAATGTAATACTGCTTTGAATTGTAACTGTCTCACGATACAACCTACAAACTTCATGTGCCTGAAAATTACACGTTTAAGATGCTCAATGCACTGTAGCAACGAGATTGTGTCATTTCCGTTCATTAAGTTACTATTCATCGAAGCAGTGTCGGTTTGCTCATTCTGCTTTCTCATTCTAGTATCTCTAAACACATGTAAATCTTATTTACAAGTGGAGTAGGACAATATTTGCATGATAACTTGATTCTTTATCACCCAGTCTAATCTAGATAGCCATTCCTAATTGTCATATACTTATGAGAAAGGGAGCCACAGCACATGTAAACAGGTTCTTTATTTATTTATTATCAGGTATTTGCCCGTTGTTATAGTAACTCAATATTAAAAGCAGAAACCTGACCTTGACTGTAAATGAATTGATTTCTCAGGATTGACTAAAATAAGATTCTGAAATGCGTAACATAACCAGAAACGAGTAATGTCTTTAACACAAAACAATAGTTAACATGCAGGTTAGCGTCTAACCTTATGACATTTTATTTTTTAAAGTTTGCAGCTTTGCCAAGACTTCATTTTGGCAATGGTTCACATCGGCTACGTGACCAAAAGTGAGTACAGAATTGTCTCCACCCATCTGCCTGCTGCCATTCATTGAAAATCACAAATGTCATTATTCCTTACAGTTTATATGCTGGTAATGGACTAGTTGAGCATGTTTGGTAAAGTGCAGATTAGAGAGTGACATTAGGACAAGACTCCTGCGAGGACTGCGGGGATCACAGGATTGCCACGGTATGGTAATACATTTTTCTTTATGTTTGCAGGAATGGATTGAAACGGAAAAGAAACTGCAAGAAACGGGTGGGACCGGTGTTGTAACCAATTCAGTACCCCCTAAGAAATCTGTATCCACCTCAGCCAGTGACTCATTGTGTGACCCTGAGCAAGTCACTTAACCGCCTTGTGCTCCGTCTTTCGGGTGAGACGTAATTGTAAGTGACTCTGCAGCTGATGTTCACACACCCTAGTCTCTGTAAATCGCCTTGGAATAAAGGCGTCTGTTAAATAAACAAATAACTGTGCCTTGACATGTAATCCGTGGAGTACAAGCCATCCATCAGGTCGTTAACAAATTTCTGTGCAGAATGGCTAGGACACTTCCGTACAAGTCCTGCACTGATGAACTGTAAGAATAAATGAGAAAATGAACGTTATTAGCAACTAAAAAGATACTCATGAATTATTCTCATGAAAACTTTATAAAGTTTAACAGTTTATTTATTTAAGGAATCCTTAACAACCATATATATATATATATATATATATATATATATATATATATATATATATATATATATATATATATATATATAATACACTAAATAGGAGTGATATGCCCGCGCAGCAGTTGTCGGCGGCATTTTGCAGTCATTTACTTACTTTTCCGACAGGACGGCATGCTTTCTTTGTGATGTGTATAATCAGTTATAGTTTGTTTTCATTAAAAATGTCTTTGACATGCGCAGCTAAAACAATCTTTAAATAATGAGTGCTTAATGTATTAACTATGCGACCTACCTGTTTATAACCGATTGTGACGATTTCAAAGTAGCCTATTTTTTATATATTTTTTGGATTTCAAAACTTGAAAGTTGAAAGTAAATGGTCACGAAAGTTTTCACGAATGTTGTTGCTCGTGGGCTGTTATGGCTGGAATAAACACGAGTCATGTAAATGATATTAAAAATGCATAGTGTATTACATATAACATTATTGTTTACAGATATTTGCTTATATATTTCTTTTATATACAGTACACACACGATTGGTATGGACAGTGAGAAACACGGGATAATAAATTAGACAGCTGACAATAGCTTAGTCTATGGCTGTAGACATAGGATTACAAACTTCTGCAAACCCACTTTCTGAGATATGGAAAGGGCTAGACAAACTGAACTGGAGACGGAAGTCCTTTTATCTACCCACAAAGCTGCAGTGCAAGATTATTCCCAAAACTAACCCAAAAGTTATGTCTCAACCCTGCCCTAGAGATAGTGAAGGACCACCCATTGGAGGCCAAAGGTATAGTTCAGTCTTCAAGCCCTTCCAATTCTACTAATTTGTCTGAAAATAAAATTGTGCCAGTAATTATGACTAGTTATTCTAGATTTGGAATGTTAATGGAATGAGAGCCCTTTATACACCATTTCCATACAGTAGGTTCACAACAATGGTTTTATCAGATTCTATTTTGTTGTCAAGCCACTGGGCCATTTATCCATAACTGTATTAAACAACAATGAATAGCCTACTTTATAAGTAGCAGCCACAAGTTAAATATTTATTATTTAAATTGTTTCACCTTTAATGGAGCTATCATAGGTTATGTTTGCAATTGTAACTTGTCTATTGCCACATTCCTTTTCCATGTGTATTGAATCCTATGTAGGCCCACTTGTGCAATTTTGCTCATAAGGTCCCTTTTCCTAATGCAAGGCACTAAGCAGCTACCACACACTCCACAAGCACTGTACAAGAGAATGCCATTATAGAGCTTTTAACATCATGAAAACTTGCTGGGGTAAGAATTCATATCGGCAGTGCATCACACAACACTGTCATTCACGTTTGAAAATCTAGAGTATTAATACCAACTCGGCCTGAAAATAAACTGCTTCCAATCCACAGACAGGCAGGAGACAGCTGAGCACACTGAGACTAAATATATCCTTTGCTTGAGTCTGTCATAATCTGGGGATGTATAGAGGTTCCCTGTCTGTCACTTATACACTGTACATTTTGTCAGTACTTATAACATTTCCAAATGAATACATTGAGCTGATGTTTTCAAATTGAGCCAAATCTGTTGCAGTATGCCTGGATTAAGTGGCTACAGAAACTGTGGAGCCTGTTTAATGAGAGAAATGGCATAGCAGTAAAAGTATAAAACTGGAACTACACAATAGTTTGCATTCAGAATAGAAAGCATGCAGTTAGCTGTACACTTGCTGTTATGTCTAGTTTGCAAATGCCAGGGACACAGCTTACAAATCTGAGGTATTTGAACTATATAACTGCTGAAGGAGTGGTTTAAGCCAAAATTAACTTTTGTTCAAGGAAAGTGAGGGAAAAGGTGTAATTGTAAATGCGTGGGTAATCAAACTGATTTTGTATCGACCTCTTTTTCTCTTTTTACTTTTGTGGTCGTCCACATTTGGGGGACTACTTCTAACAGTGTCACTATGGTTATGTTTTTGTTTGTTTGTTTTTTCAACAGGTAAGGGTTCTTACCGAGAGTACCACGATTCATCTCTTTTTATATATATATGAAAGAAGACTAATCAAATTTGACTTTTATTTGTGGATGTACAAAGTCAGGAACAGTACATTTATGATTTAGAAATACAACCAGCTCCTGTGTAAAACAATATCTCCATTCAGGGGCTATTTTCCCAGCTGCTGTCTGCACATTAGATCCTTTTTTTTCTTTTTTCTTTTTTTTTGGCTGGAGCATTTCAATGTCGATATGGTTAAATGTTCTACTGGGCAACATCCAGATTACATACTTACAATTATTCTTTATTTTATATTTTTCCAACATACACTGTCTGGAACTATGACAATAAGATTGTATAAACTGTTGTAGTTTAAATGCCAAGGTATGAAGGGCAGACCGGCTGAAACATTTTACCTTAAAAAGGAAGTCCACAGAGCACTAAATGTAAAATAAATAATAAACAATATTGAGAGATGTTCAAAACTACCAGTAATTCAAAAACAGCCTCCTTATGTTACTATTTATATACACAACATTTGGTCATATCATTTTTTTTTTTTTAAATATATAAATAAAAGAGATGCAATCCCTGTAGAATCTAATGAATTATACAGATTCAGGCGGCTTTTGTATTTTTGGTATACAATTTTCATTGCATATGTACAGTACTATTAAAATTATTCAATTTACAAGTGTGTGTCGGGTTGATGATGAGTGAGGGGTGGCTGAGAGACACACACGTTGAAAACCCGTACTGTTTTTAGCATCAACGCTTACAATTTGTAACATGACTGCATCTAGACATTTATATGCTTCAATTTATGTGTGTAGTTAGGATATTTAATTTGATTTGAGGAGTGCCTAGATGCTTTCAGTGCCAAACCGGTATGTTGTGTGAGGGGTATTGCTGCAGAACAAAGGCTCCCGAGTCCCACAGCAAAGCTCACACAGTGTAGTGCTGCGTGCGCAACTCGTAATAGACGTCATCGTTATATGCTAAGGCCCGATCAATGAAGCGTTAAGTAAGTTGCGCTCTGTGGGAGCCTTCATTCTGCAGCTATACATGTTGTACGTGCAAGCAGGAACTGACGTTTTGGTCTTCATTTTCCTTTTCAATAAAAGGACGGCAGTAGAGGTGAGAGGGTAGGCTTGCTCTTGGAAGTTGTAGGTTTCATGTTGGTTTGGTGGGGATTGAAAGCCAAATAAGGAGAAGACCATTAGGTAATAAACAAAACTACATTTGGGTTATCTATATTGGATGTCGGGGTAAAAAAAAAAAAAATCTAATTTACAGTACACTACTGCATCATCGTGCTGGTTGCAGCATGTGTGTCTTAAGAGTACTAAAATAGGAAATACAGTAGGGTTATAGTATAATCAGCATGGTGGCATATATTTAATTCGGCGCATGCAGTTATTGTGAGCACGTATGAGTTGACAAGCAACTTCAATATATTTTTTGTGTGTTTAGGAAATTCACTGTGGTGTGTTTTTATTTGTATTCTGTACAAAATCCCGTCATCTGTTACAATTTTGGTGCAAACTACAACGGTACTGCAGTCAATTCGGAACAGATATACAAAATGCGGAATTAAAGAACATAGCTAAAATAGTAATACAGTAACATGTTAAATTATTTCGTTACTGTAATTAAATTAGCTGTATCTTAATAATCTACTTGTAATTTTATTCATTAAAGCCGGAACAAAACGCGGGTTACTTTTGGCACATGGCTGCTAGATTTGTCTTGCTCGCAGGAGGAAGCACATACAAGTTGGGAGGCGCTGTCATTGACCTTGACAATGAAACTGCAGTCGGCAGTTTGCAGACTACACTGATCTTCAAGCTGTATATTTTGTTATTTTAAACATTTACAGTGATACCGTTTATGTCTTATTCAGAGCAGAGAGAAAGTAATTTATAAAGCACGTTTGCTTTGGTAGTGTACTGTTATGTAACACGTTCTTTTGTCCTTAATTTCTGACATCCTTGAACTTATGATGGCCGCCTTCTGTAATGATTTAAGATGCTTCAGCGCAGCAATTGTTCATGATATTGACATTATTAATACTTTTGCAAAAATCTTCGTTGTAATTAGGGAACATAATGTGCTTTTTGATTATTATTATTATTATTATTATTATTATTATTATTATTATTATTATTATTATTATTATTATTATTATTGTAAATATAACGCATCAAACAATTAGTGAGACAATATTAATTCCATTTAGTACATGCATCCTTAATGATATTGTAAAAATATGGTGTATGTAGCACATTCAATTAACTGTTATTTACGGTTATTCTTTCTTGAAGATACGGTTGTTTTTACTAGTAGACTGCATCATTTTAGATGTTTCAAAAACGTTAATACTGGGCATAGCTCTTGAACTTAAGTGACAAGTCCTTGACTATAAATGTACCCTACCTTAAAGGAACATATATTTACAGCGTAATAAGTACAGTTATTGTAAGTTTAATTAGATTACTGATTTATATAAATAATTGTGCGTTAACTGAGCAGTGAACCAATTCAACTGAAAATCGTTTTTTTTTTTTAGTTTAAACATGCTGGCAGTTTCATTGTATCCAATGTACTTAAACCCAAAGTCCCTTGCCAGAGTGGAATAAAAATTGAGCTAAAAATAAAATGCCTGCATAAGTTCTAGAGGTTTCCAATGTGACTCTCACATGATTTGTAACAATCTTGGGAGAAAGATCTAGAGCTTTGTGTGGGGATTAAAACTAACCCTGCCTGTAGTGAAGCATAAAATATTTAATTTGAAAGCAAAGCATCTTCTAAATGATTAAACAAATATGACTTTTTTTTTTTATTAAATTCTTGAATGGCAGTGACATTTTTCTGAATAGGTAAGGAAGGAAAATACATGTGATGCCGGTGGGAGTTTACAGTGGTGTAAAAAAAATGCAGTGGGTACTGTGTATATAAAATTGGTTTATTTATATTTGTAGTTGCATTTGTCTTCCAAAATATCCAACTCCTTGAGTGACATGTAATTGCATACTTTAATATAATTTTACAAATAATAATAATTAATAAACCCTTCTGTCGGCAGCCTCTTTGCCCCTGTTCTCAACCCCCAATCTGGCACACTGCCAGATTCAGTAGGCCAGCGTGTGCACCTGTTTCTGTCACTGTGTCTTTAACACTAAGGTAAATGTCCTTTCCAAGGTGAACTGGGCCACTTGACTGAAATCGTTGGGCATATGTAAGAAAAGTCAATTCATATGATAAAAAGATTCTGGAAATTTCCTATTATGTATTATACAGCTCTAATTGTTCAAACCCTGCATGGACATTACAGGAGATTTTTATTTTAATTTAAATTTTTTTTTAATTTTATTTTATTTTCCCCCCATAGCACAGTGACCTTCAAACTGTAGATTTGCTAGGGCTGTTTTTTAAACCTTCAGACTAGATAAGAGTAACAACCTAAGTTTTCTCATTCAATTGTATCTTTACAATAAAGAGACATTCACAAATTATAAACAAAATAGTGTCTGGCGAAATTCAGCAGGACTAGAACTAGGGGGTCTAGTCAGAGGGGCAGCCTATAAGATGAACAAAAAAATAATCATGTTTTGTGAAACAAATATTGTGTCTGTTGAACTGACTATATGTATGGCCTTGCATGGGGCTGCTGCAGATACTTACCATATGTAATTAAATTACATGGGAGTCCGGGGGTAGCTGAAACAGATACAACTGAAGCAATATTACAAACATATGAGGAAGTACCAATGTAATGTTAAAAAAAAAAAAAAGTAGGGCTTAAAAATCTCTCTGTCAAAACAACAATGAAGAAATGGAGAATCTTCTTTGGGTCTATTCCACGTGCGGTGTGTTACAGCAACATTAAGTACTGGAATCACCCTTATGGGTTTTTAAAATTGTAATAAAAATGTTCCTTTAGGAATAAGAGTTTGGCTATACATGTATAACTTAAACCAAATAAGTGTTACACCACATTTTCAGCCTACATTACAATTGCAGAAGGGTGTGCTCCAAACTAACACACACGTAACGTGGAATTGGCCTTTGATTGTATAGTATGAGTATAAACTGTTGGGGGAAATGATTATAACCCGGGGGGGGGGGGGGGGGGATTACCCTTTTGTGTGTTGAGCAGTTGCTGTTTAGTCTGAAATGTGCACTGTCACACTGTATACTGGTTAAATACTGTCATGGTGGAATTGGTGTATTGTGTTCATGTAAGGCGGGTGTGGTCTGATCTACAAAGGCTGTTGCACCATTCATAGTGACATTTCCTGGTAAGAAAGAGTGTATGATGCAGTGCTACAATATGGCTTCCTTCTATCTAAAACAGACATGTGGTCTGTCGAGTTTCAATGCAGATATCAGGTCTGCCATTCATTTTATTGAACAGGCATTATCAAAAGTTAACTTGGCTCTTTGAATCCAGTTTTTGTCTTTCTTTTCAGTAGCTCGTAGGTGCAGTATCAGGATGCACAGTGCTGTGCCATGTGGTCACACATTTGGTGCCAGGGCTTTTATTCTCCTTAAAGGAACTTGAGCCTGTTTTTCATATGTACAGTCTGTACATTTATTCTACACATGTTCAGTATTCATCGTTATAGGAATGAAGTTTAATATAAATAAATGTAATTCGGTTTATTCTGCTTCCGGCTGGACTTGCAAATTACCTTTCATCTTGTTATGTATTCAGAGCCGCTTCGAGTGAGATAATAAGGTGTCAGGTTATTTCCTTGTTTTAAATTATTATGGTAAATGACTTCCTGTTAAACTGCCACACATTTTTTTCTCTGCTGACATTTACCAGTAGTATGATTTTCCTGGTGAGAAATGCAGCAATTCCAATTGTTCTTTGTAATCATTTTTCTCTTTTGCTAAAATCATGCTTCCTCTTCAATGCAGAGCTACATCTTCCAGTAGTTGTATGAATGGGATCAGGTACAGTAAAGTATACAATATAATGATAGTTTCCTGGTTAATACTTGGCAAGTGGATTGTTTGGCCATGTCATCTAGTTGTTCACAAATGTCTTTACTTGTATTTTAATTGTATGTTTATCAGCATGGTTTTCTCATTACTTAAGAATTCTGATAAGGCTGTAAGAGTTGCAGAACATTATGACCTGTGTTCCTAGCTCACTCTACCAGTCTGACCTACGGATTTAATGCAACCGTGTTTGTGACTTGATCTAATAGAAGCTGTAGTTGAAGTGGTCGTTCATACAGGTTGATCTTGTTACCCTCAAAGCTTTTATTTTTATTTTTGGTTGTGAATGATTTAAAATAGAAGCTCACTATTGAACTAAACTACATGCAAAAGGTTTACTTCTGAATCAGGTTGCTTTGTGTAGTTTGCTTTTTGTGTGCAAAAGGACTGAGTCCAGCAGTAGTTGACATTGAAGTTTAGCAAGCAAACCAAACTCTGTTATTTTGCTAAATGGATCGAGACCATCTGTTTAGGTGGACTCAGTATGGTTAGTTTCCCAAGCAGACTTTGTTCATACTCCACATCAAACGTACCGTACCGAGTGTGGTCCAAAGTCTAAATGGACCCAGTGTGAACACAGCTGTAATGTTACTGGTGTGTTTTTTTTGTTTACTCCAACTATAGCATCTTTCTTTATTATTTTCTTTTAGGTCCTGTAATATTGTTCACCTTCCCAGAAGTTTATAATGGATACAGCACGATCAGCCATATCCAATTTGGTAAGTTCTTTTAATCTGTGTTTTGTACAGTAAATGCACATTGTGTCATGTAAATGAACCTTTGGTGAAGAATAATATTTGTGTTGTCATAGTGTAGTGAGTTAGGTGTTTCTGAGTATCGGTCTTGCTAATATCTAGAAATATTGTGTATCACCTGTGTTTTGCTATTGCGGTACCAATTGATATTACTTTTTCCGCTTAAAAGATCTCTCCAGAACTTTTATGTAGGTTGCCACGATAGCAAAATTACAGTTTTTGAAACCATTTTATTTCTGTGATTTTATAGAAATTTACGATATTTAAATTAGTTAAACCTTTTTGTATTACAAATTGCAGTAAAAAATATATTTTTATTTTAATATAACACATGTTTATTTTGGTAAGGCTCAAATGGTTTTAGATAATTTACTATAAAGTTACCAGGTAGAAGAATTCACTTTGTTTTAACCCTTTGTGGTCCCATGTCGGACCAGGTCTGACATTACAATTTTCCCTTTCCAGTCCGATTTGTCGGACCCTGTCCAACATCGTCAAAAAGATGTAAAAAATAGGTCTCTAGTCGTTTTTTTCTTTTTTTTACATTTTATTGGCTCACAACATTGTGTTCTTTTGACTTTTCTTGTTCAAGTTCCGTGAGGAACCAAGCACATACACCCGCTTCAGCCTGGCAGAACATATGGAAGGTGACAGTAGCCAAGTGGAGATGAAACTGTCAAATTCTGAGATAGACAGTGAGGTTGGAAACTCCATGGGAGAACCCAGGGACCCTCGCATTATGAAGCCAAAGCACAGCCCCAAAAACATCTGCTTTATGATTGTTTGTACTCTGCTCATCTTCCTAATAGGTAACTAGTGGGTTCAGCAATCAATAAATAATTGTGATTAATTTAGATATTTATTGTATACGTTTACTGTAATTTCACCATACTATATGAGCAGAGATTTAAACCCAGGGTTTTCATTCTCTTTGGCCATTGCACAATGTCTTTAAACTTAAGGGGTTCATTCCTCTGAACAGTATGTGTTGGTCAACAACACTGTAGAAATAAGTGTACTAGGCTTACTAAAACTGGTGAAAAAACAGTGTATAGTACATTTATAATTTTCAATGAAATGGTAGCCCTATGCACGCAGTGGGCAGACATCTACAATGCAATGACCCTGCAGTTGAGAATCACAGCAACATTCAGTTTGATTCATGATTTAAGGCACCACAGATGCACTGAAAAACCCAGAAATGGAATTCGATACAAAATTAGGAAATAATGAGAGAGTCTTTAAAAATACATTTAAAAAATGATGGCCATAAGATATTAATCACACTTTTTTACCTTTTCTTCTTTCATGCCAGGCTTTCTTCTTGGTTATTTATCGTATCGTGGGCGAATGCAAACAAAAGGGCAGAGCTGTTCTAATGCGGACAGCAATCTTTGTGGCACCGCTGAAGAACTGCCAAGTAAGGATGATAGTGATACCACTCTGGAATACACTCAGCCTTTCCTGGAATGGAAGCAGCTGAAAGAACTGCTCAAAGACAAGTTTTTAGTATCAAGTTTTATATCCCGCATCAGGTGAGTTGCTGTAATTCCATTGTTATCTTTAAATCGCTTAACCTTTACATATACCTGTATACAATTTAGATTGTATTTGTATAGACTACTACTTCTGCTATGTCATTAATAATATACTTGTAGATTTAGAACTGACAATTGGAAATTCATTTACAGCTTAACCCAGAATATACACTGCACAATATTTTGCTTCTCTTTATAGCTTTCTTTGCATTTAAGACTTAAGAAGTACTGTAACATTCTCTTATTGTCCCGTATTAAATAGTTTTGTTTAAAAAGAAAGCAATGCATTTTGTTAGCATTCTATTCTGATTTATTTTTCTCTCTCATTCAAGGGACTTCTCTGTAAGCCGTGAGGCTGGTTCTGAAGGTGATCAAAGACTTGCTTTGACTGTGTATAACGAATTCAAACGCTGTGGGCTGCATAGTGTCTGGAATGATGAACACTATGTGAAGCTTCAGTCCCTTGGCAGGTCAGTATGTATGGTGTTTTCAGTTACTTTGCATATACAAGGTATAATTCTAGTGATGAAGCTAATATTACTGTACATTTAAAAAAAAAAAAAAAAAAAAAAAACTGGGTGAGGTATACTTTAAGAACACTTTAAAAAAAGCAAATCATCGAATGAACTATACCTTTTACTGATATGCATATGTTATATGCACCTTTGCATGTTCACCAGGGTCATTTTGTTTGTTTTGACATAACCATACAGTGACTATTTTTTTATTTTTTCATTTTTTAGTACTCCAAACCGAGTAACACTTTTGGCTTCCGGAACAAATGAAACTATTGAAAATCCAAAGGGTTACCTGGCTTACAGTGCTGCAGGCCAAGCTACGGTAAACACACAGTTATTTATTATGTGCTCTTCTTGACAAAAACTTTACAATGTTTTTGAGTATTTTAAAAAACCTTCATCTTGAAATTGTTTTGAGAATGTTGGTTTGTAAATTCACAACTTGCAAAGATAAGCTGATATAAATGAATTTGTTTTCTGTAGGAATGTTTTTAAAATCCAACATGGCAGTGTTTATTAGCTTATTGCTTGATTCAGTTAAGTTGTAAACAAAAATATAATTTGATAAATTTGCACTCTAACTACCCCTGGCCTTATGAATCTTGGCTGCTTCATCAGAATTATTCCCACTGCCTCAGAAAAAAAGTTATGCCATGGTGTTTTTCCCCTACACACATTTAATCGGTAACTCCACCCATTTTTGTTTGATGCATTTCCACCCCTCCTCCCCCATTTCCACCCTTGTAGTTACCCCTTGAACCAACATATTGTTTTGCCTCTTCTAATTGGCCCCTCACACAAGTGAGTAAGGCAAATGATTCTATAACGTGAATAACGCATTTATTGTATTTCAGATTTTTATTTTGTTCCATGTTTGTTTGTAACTTGATTGATCCAAGTTGTTTGACCACTGTCTTTATTTAACCCTGAATACATTCTATGCTAAAATGTCAATTAATATTTATGCCTACCTTTTGCAGGGTAAATTGGTTTATGCCAATTATGGCAGGGAAGAAGATTTTAAAATGTTAAAATCTATGAATATTAGTGTGAATGGCAGTGTTGTCATTGTTCGAGGTGGAAAAATATCCTTTGCTGCTAAGGTGAGTTCACTTGCCCTTGCTGTTCCGTTTTGTGAAAGAAATAATTAATGTAATAACTGATATAAGAGTGTTTATGAAATTGTGTTGCCTATCAAAAGGATTTTGTAGATGACTGTTTTATGATTTCTCAAAGTTCCATGAGTGGTGTTGTCCAGTAAAAAATAAAATTCACTGCCAAGTTGTTTTAACCTCTGGTAATTTCAATGATACTGGCAACTCCCTTTGACTGAAAAGTAAAGATGCATTTCCCCTAACATTATGCTCTTGGGGAAGGGGGAAGGGGGGTGGGGATCATTTTTCACAGATGTAGTTGGCATTGTGACTTGTGAACTGAGCCATGACTGTTTTATTTATTCCTATTGTAGGTTGCCAATGCTCAGAAAGTGAAAGCAGCTGCAGTTTTGATCTACCTAGACCCTGCTGACTATGCCAACATGCCTGTGGACACAGATGTGTTTGGTCATGTGAGTGCATATTCATTATAGAGAATAATATATGGGTCAGAATATATTATCATATGTCGACCAATGAGAGACATACTGTGTGAATAATGTTTTCTGACCTGTTTGCTATTTTATATATTCTATGTTTCTTAAACTGTACAAAAGTTAATACAACAAGCAAAGACATTGTTCAGTCTTCCCCATTTAAGATGACATTTAAAAGGTGTTTGCCCAAGTCTTATTCAGGTATCTGGTGTTGTCTTGTTTCTCCCACTGAACGCAAGTAAGGCTTTGAGGTTTACATCAAGTGTTTTCCCTTGTTTTTAAAAGAGCAAGAACATGAAATTACATGTCTTTAAAGTCTAATGTTATTGGACTGAACCTTGTTTCCGAGTTCTCATCTTTATTTTGGATGTATCTCTTCTTGGCTGTACTCAGCTTGTTGTAGTGAGAGTGATAGTGAGCAAGCGATCAAGAATATCTTTTTAATTTCTTTGACAGGTTCATTTGGGCACTGGTGACCCATATACCCCAGGATTTCCTTCATTTAACCACACTCAGTTCCCTCCTGCACAATCCTCAGGGCTTCCCAGCATCCCAGCTCAGACCATCACAACAAATTCAGCTCGTCGGCTGCTGAGGTAATGCTACATTTCTTCACATTTCCCTTGTAGGGTTTTAAATTGGTACTGTACCCCTTTTCTACAAAACTCCACCTCCTATAAACAATAGAGGTATGCCAAAACTATTATCTTTAAGAAATTTGAAGTAGGTATTAATTTAAATGGAAAAGAATTGCATCTATTCAGTCTTGAACAAAGAAGACTACACGGCGATCTGATTCAAACATTCAAAATCCTAAAGGTTATAGACAGTGTCGACCCAGGGGACTTTTTTGACTTGAAAAAAGAAACAAGGACCAGGGGTCACAAATGGAGATTAGATAAAGGGGCATTCAGAACAGGAAATAGGAGACACTTTTTTACACAGAGAATTGAGAGGGTCTGGAACCAACTCCCCAGTAATGTTATTGAAGCTGACACCCTGGGATCCTTCAAGAAGCTGCTTGATGAGATTCTGGGATCAATAAGCTACTAACCAAACGAGCAAGATGGGCTGAATGGCCTCCTCTTGTTTGTAAACTTTGTTATGTTCTTATGTTCAATGTGTAAGATGAAGCAGCATGATTTATTTTGGTAGCCTACAGGCTAAAGTAAAAAAGCGTGCTAGGTGTTCATTTGATTTTACTACTGTACAACTATGTAGGCATACTGTACAGATTTTATATTTTTTCATAATGTAATTTGTAGTCTACCCAAAACACATTGGTGTTATTTCTACGCAGTGATTTATACATTTTAAATACACTGAGCATTATAAATGTACGTGTGTGTGTAAGTTCATTATGTTGGACAAACATGTCTGGTTTAGCGAGGGGCTACTGTATGATTTATGAAAAGCTTTTTAATATACACACTTTTATTTTTATTTGAGGGTGAAGGTGTGGGCCCCACTATAGAATCTGATGGGATTAAACTATTTCATTATTTATTTGAAAGAAATGTTACACGACTCTTGCAATACTAGAGATCTCGCTAAGATGACACAAAACAAATATTTAACTTGGTGCATTGTGTCTTTCGTCATTTAACATATTTTAGTACATACAACAAAATGTATACTTTTGCAAATTGTCTCAACGAAAATGCAAATTGTGGTATGTTTGCGCTGCGACTGGCCCGTCTTGGTACATCTACCCCTCAGTGTGGAAGTTAATTGCCACTGATTAGTATTCACTTGTAAAGGTGGGGGGGGGGGGGGGGGGGGAAGGGCAGCTTTTCTTATTTTGAAATCAACACATTAATAAATGGGTATGTTTTGATTTATTAAATACCTGACGACAAATGATGTATTTTCAGAGTAATTACCTTTAAGTATCCGCATACCCATTCTAATCACTATATATTGCCTGTTTATTTTACTTTCACTTGTTATAGAAGTAGGTACAGGGATTGAACAAATGTGCACACATTACTGAATCATGTTGTTAAGGCCCTCCCTGACATTATACTCTATAGTATAACATATTTTCTTTGTTGTTCTACTAACTCAGTTTCCAGCCAAATTGTGTGGTGGACTGTTATCTACTGGCACGCTAATGTTGCTTGTGATCATGCTAATTTTTTAACATGGCCTCCAGGGACAAAAGAATCACTTTGTCACTGGTCATTTATAATAACTGAAAAGAGAGATGCTGTTATCAACCTGATTTCTTTCTTCTTTAATCTCCTACTGCTTTTGTTTTATGGCTACTTTATTTTTTTATTTTCTTTTTCAACAGTAAAATGACAGGACAGCTTGCCCCTTCAGAATGGAAAGGAACATTATCTCCACCCTACAATTTGGGTAATGATGATAATGTTCAGGTGGAAGTGGAGGTGAACAATGTAGTTGCTGAGAAGATGATCCACAATGTATTTGGAGTGATTAAGGGACTTACTGATCCAGGTAAAAAGGTTTTTATAAAGCTATCGGTTGTTTCAAGTGGCAACATGTTACCTCAGGAATAATTACACCTGGTCAGCGTCTTCGCCCAGTGTTTAGGCCTACTACTGCTGGCTGCGTGTAAACATTCCCTGGTAACAACACACTGCTGTTTGATCATTCCATGTATACCGTGAATTTATACAAAATGGGTTTAACTCTTTGCCAGGTCCGACCATCATCAAAAATGCATTATTCACAGGTCCCTATTGGTTTTTCTCTGAAAAAATACGAGAAAAGCTTTCAATGGCTGAGAAGCTGGAAAAAGCTTGAAACAAAACCTGGTGGTTCTGAGCAATACACATAGTACCGTCACCACAGACATAACAGACATAAACCAAGGTTGCTGCTTCCACATCAAGCACTCAAAGAAAATCGCAAACATTTGCTAAGCTTTTTGAGATGTAGGAATAAAATAATGACTTGGATAGCATTATTGAGGAGTTTGGTGAATAATCGAGTGATCAGGAGATGGATTTATCGGTATGTGTGATAAATACGACAAACAAGGGATGGGGCAGGCCTTTTTAAACCTGTTTTACTGTGAATACAATTACTTTATTCAATTTAAACAGCGCATGTTGTGTAATGTTGTTTTTTATATTAAATAAATTGGACCTGACAAGCCTGACACGTGCAGAATAAATGGACTGCAGAGGGTCAAATGTTTATACGCATCGATCCACTAGAATTTCTTGGAAGCAATACATTTGGTAATTTAGGAAACCTGCTGTGACAATGGTCCAGTTATGAGTGGCCAATGAAAAAATGAATTAAAATTTTTTTCTGCCCAAAAAACGGGCTACAGACTGCAAAGCATGCAGACTCCTGCCCTGACTGCCATTTGGGATAGTCCTGTGTCCTTTTGCTGTAATCTTAAGGTCACCCACTGGCGTTTGCCAGGATCTGTTTTGACTAGATATTGGCAACTGGCAACATTTTATTGCAAAGTAATGTTCATGCATGTGACCATGGCCATAGATTTCCTAGTGTTCTTTTATTATGAGCTAGAAAAATGTTGAAACCACATTCAGAACTTCAGTCTAATTGCACAGCTGTTTCTCAGTGTTTCCTCATTATTAGGTGGTTTTTTATGTCATGGAAGCAGTTGTAAGATGTGGCTCTAATTTTCCCGATAATGCCATTCCATTACCAATTGCATTGTATTATTTCTGTTCGTCTTTGAGAGAGTCTCTTTACTATGGCTTACAATAACACTATTAAAAAGGGGAAGCACTGTAAGTATATGGCTCAATAGCTTGTTATTGGGCATGTGTTTATTGGGCAAATTTTGACTTGAAGGAAATGACTAGACTGTTTTTGAATCTTGGGCACGATATTGCAGTCGGCAAAGTTAAAACCCTAACTTAATACAAGCATTTTTTTATACTTTTTTTTTTCTCCCCAGAACACTATGTTGTGATTGGAGCTCAGCGTGATTCTTGGGGTCCAGGTGTTGCCAAGTCAGCTGTGGGAACTTCTTTGCTGGTGGAGATGGCTAAAGCACTTTCAGACTTGGTTGTAAAAGGTCTGTGGAAACTAGCTGATGGGTTTAATGTTATCTTGCCTTTGCTGTGTGTTTTGTTATTGTAAAGAAGGTAACCATGAACAATTTTGCAGATGGATACAAACCCAGAAGAAGCATTGTTTTTGCAAGCTGGAGTGCTGGCGATTTTGGAAGTGTCGGGGCAACTGAATGGTTGGAGGTGAGCTTGCCTAGATAATTTCAGTCTTGTGTTTTTAAAAACCAATCGAATTTTAAAATGTCTTCATAATGAATCTTTCCTGCAAGTCCAGTTACAAGTTGTGCAGTAACTCTTATTTGTTATTTTCATTTAGAGAAGAAATGTCAATTTTTGCTTTCAAAAACACTTGTGTAGGTTCTATAGGTGCATTACTGGACTCATAGTACTGGGTAAAGATTCTGTGATCATTATTATGTGAAGATGGCTTGACGACAAACTTGTAGAAGTTTTTATTTTTTATATTCATCACATAGATCAATAACCTCATGTGGTGTTTTCTTTTCTTTTTTTTTTTTTTTTAGGGTTACCTGTCTGTGTTGCACCTGAAAGCTTTTGCTTACATAAACCTTGATGCTGCAGTGCTGGGTAAGTTTAGACTATAAATTAGAAAGAGATCATTTTAAAATAGTTTAAGGGTAGACGGTTTGCAACTGAAATATCTAATATTTTAAAACACTGATTTTGTATAAGGAAGTATATTTATGTATTACATTTACTACATTATTACATTTATTTTTTAATATAATGCATGCATTTTTTTTTTTTTAGGATCTCAAACTTTTAAAGCGTCTGCCAGTCCTATGCTGTACACACTTCTTGGAAACACCCTAAAAGAGGTAAATCATTTCATACCAATACTTCATTTTCATAAATGATCTTTAACAGTTGATCTTTAACAATGCCTTTTTACCTGTTGGTGCTAACAAACAGGCAAGTGAAAACTGTCAAATTTAATTTGATTAAACACGTCTGATAGAATTAATTAAGAAAAGGAGGTGTTGTGCAATGAAGAAAACTATTTACTCATCATGTTTCTCTTATTGCATTCCACATAACAGAAATTAGGATCAAAACATAAAACAGAAGAAAAACACTTTCATTGGAAGTTGGACCAGTGTTGGAAAGCCTGAGGCTTTTTGAGTGTCTTGTGTCTATCACAGACAGGCAGACCCCCAAATTCTAACCTGCTTCCCAAATCTGAAGCAGTACCTGCAACACTAGGTAGAGGCCACTATTTTGGCAGCCTGGGTTGCATGTGCATCCTAATTTTGCTGTCAAGAACTGTAGAATTTTAGTTAGGGGGTCAAAAGTGGTTATTTTATTTATGTATTTATTTTTATACTTAGAAATCCAACATAGGTGGAGCTCCTTTTTCCACATGTCATGACAAAGTGGTAAATCTGTTAAAGGCCAAAGACGTGATACAGATGTCATAGTTATATGTTATTTCTTGCACATGTTCAGTCTAACAATCTATACTATTAAAGGTAGTTTCTAATTTTAAGTAGGGCATGAGAAAATAACTGCAGGTACCTTGCACATTTGTACTTTCAACGTGCTTCTATTTGCTATGACAGCTCGTAAGATTTATAGAGACCTCCTTGACACTGGCAAGGGAAGTTGTATGCATCTTTGGCAAGACTTGGGAATCGGTCTCAAAATGAGACCAACAATAAACGTTGTAGGTTAAACACTTTTTTCATGGAAGATGGCCAGAGTGTTAAAGAACAAGCAAGATAGCTCTTAATTAAATAAAAAATAATAATAATTAAAATCCTATTGTTGGCAGGAAAAAAAAAACAAAAACCATTTGGCTTTTACACACAGAATGCAAGTCTTATTCTTGAATGCATATACTGTCTTTTTTAATACTTTTTGTTATGCATCCTATTTGTATAGCCTTTTATCCTTTTTTTAATCATTTTTTTTGTTTTTTGTGTCTTAACCCTTTGCGATCCATTTATTAATCGCACGTCAGGCACGCCAGGTCTAATTAATTTTCACACGCGCAGTTAATTTTATACGCGCTGTTTAAAAGTATTTTTTTTCACAGTCAAACGGGTTTAAATGGCCCTGCATATCAACAAAGCACACACTAGGCATCTCCAGCCCCGCCCCACCCTTTTGTTTGCTATAGCGTTCAGCTATGTAAGAAATAAATAATAATAATAATAATAGGCGTACATACCGATCGATCATCTCCAGATCACTCGTTTTATCACCAAACTCCTCAATAATGCGATCCAAGTCATTATTTTATTACTATAACATCTGAAAAAAGCTCTGCAAATGTCCATGATAGTCTCAGTGCGCTGACGCACTTAGCCAGCTTGTTTACTATGAACGCCCATTATCTGATACCTGATACCATGTATGACTATTCATGAAATACGCCTTTTTTTTTTTTTTTTTTTTTTTTTTCCCCCCCCGACTTGTCTCGGCTCCTGTCGCTACCACTCGGCAATTGAATGGTTTTCTCGGCTTTTTCCGGAGAAAAAAACGACTAAACACCCGTTTATTGTGTTGCTATAATGATGTCGGACCCAGTCCGACAAAGGACCTGTGAGGAATAATTGCAATGTCGGACCCAGTCCGACAATGGACCGCAAAGGGTTAATGAAAGTTTGCTGTCTGTTTAGGTCAGCTCTCCACTGGACAGCAGTAAGACGTTGTACCAAAATGTTGGTGGCGATAGCTGGGAGAAGCAAACGTAAGATATTTAAAGTTTTTATTTTAAATAACAAATGGCATTTTTATTTTTAGTAATTGTATGTATGAGGTGCTGTATGAGACAGGGATATAGTACATGCAACCTTTGGGGTTTTGCATATATACAAAGAACCGCTTGGCTTATTGTGCTCCTGGTTTATTCTTCAGTGGAAGTTGGCAACTTTTATGTCTGGCCATATGAAACACTTTTGGAACACAATTCTTTTTACATTATTTTAGAGAAGAGCTTGTTCAATTGTGATGAAACTTTTGTATGAAAGTTCATGATAGTGTTAGAGTGTATGGGGTATATGGAGGCATCTGTCTCCTAAATCAGGTATTTTTACTTGTGTATAACTAATATCCCAAATTGAAATGCATCAGATTTGACATCCTTTTTAAGATTAAATTACAAAATGAGCCAACAAATGATGTAAGGTTAACAAGATATATATTTGGTGTATTCTCAAAAAAAAAAAAAAAAAGTAAAAAAGTTCTGTATAATCTTAAACCAGATAAAAATGTTGTTTTCATAGAATTGTCCCAATGACCATGGATGATGCGTCTTATGCCTTCCAAGCATTTTCCGGAATCCCATCTGTTTCATTCAGCTTTACGGTACATTTTGAAATGACTCTCCTAATTTGAAAAATCCCACCATTTTATTTGGTTTTTCCAAGTAGTTTTCATAAAACTTATAAGAGTATTCAATATTTTCAGAATGACGGAGATACATATCCATACTTTGGAACAAAGGAAGACAATTTGAGCAATCTGAACTCTCGCACAGGAAACAGGATAGACGACATAGCCAGAGCTGCTGCAAATGTGGCTGGCCAGATGGTGTTAAGGCTGACCCATGATCATCAGCTCTCCCTGGACTTTGACAGATATAACGGGGAGCTGTTCTCGTTTGTACTTAAGATCAATCGATTTGCTAAACAGTTGAAGGTAAGAAATGCACAGTAGCAAAGATGTATTTGTTTATTTCAATTGTATTGGAGAACAATTGAATGTTTTGTTTTTTATAATACATTCAATATTGTTTTAGTATAATTATTATTGTCATTAATGCTTTAAGTGATCTTGTTCGCTTGAACTCTTGGTATGCCTATAGCCTATTTTTGCATATATGAGCACAAACATTTTATTGAATTTAGTTTTGTACCCAAGAAAAATAAAACTGAAAAATCCACTACAAGCAGGTATATTTTCTTATATGTCCTTCAAACGCATACCCAAAAGTTTTAATGAGCTTCCATGATAAATTTAAATATTTAATAATAATCCATCCATATCTGGAGTTATTGTTCCCTAAAGACTCCCATCGTCAAGCGCTTGAAATGTCATATAAGGATCCAGAAAGCATAATGGTTTTACATTTGTAAATTCAAGCACTTGTAGTTTTGTCTAATGGGTCTGTTCTCTTTGCTTTTCTAGAAAGCAGGCTTGACTGTAAAGTGGCTGTCCTCTGCTCGTGGTGACTTTGACCGAGCTACAGAAACACTGAAAAACAACATTCTCAACAGCGACCTGAACAATGCAGGAATTTGTCGAGCCATAAACGACCGGATCATGATGGTACTTTCTGTTGCATAGCCCCCCCCCCCCCCAAATTCTGAACAAAAAACAAAAAAAACAAATGTTAGTTATTTAGGTAACGTTAGTACGTTTAGTTAAGTAGCAGTGTTTGCTTTTTTCAGTAACAAATGCTTCCCCAGGCATTATTGTGTATTTCTATTTTTTGATGTGACACTTGTGCTGTTTCATTTGATTAATATGTAGCGCCACTCCAGTTCAAGTTCAGTTCTTAAAAACTAGTGTTTTTGTTTTAGTTTTTTTCATGAGGAACCAAGACTGCTACTGTAACTAAGGACAGTGGTGGCATGCATTACTGATATGCTGTGAAAACCCTTCTGTGCACCTTGTTTATGACATGCAGAAACTAGAATTTGCAAAAGGGTGCGAGTTATATTCTGAAAACTGATGTTGGCAATTGACCCAGCCAATCTTCATCTGAGCCGACTTAATTTAATGAACTTATCTTTTTTTTTTTTTGTTTGAATAGGTGGAGTACCATTTCCTCTCTCCCTATGTCTCGCCAAAGGATACTCCCTTCCGCCACATTTTGTATGGCTCCGGTCCCCACACTTTAATGTCTCTGCTTGAAAACCTTAACCTCCTAAATAATACCATCACAAACCTCAACATGGACGTCTTGCGAAATCAGCTAGCCTTGGCCACCTGGACCATACAGGGGGCTGCCAATGCTCTGTCAGGCGATATCTGGGACATAGACAATGAATTTTAAAAGCTTGGCTGGTATCCAGTGTTTTCTCTAAAGGCAAGCCGAGGTTGAACCCACATAAAGAAAAAAATAAATAATAATCCGCTTGACATTTTACAAACAGGCAAAACTGATTTTAATTTAGCCTACAGACAATAAAACATGCTTATCATTTTTTATGACATAATTGCTAGGTGCTCATGAAGTGTTTTTTTTTTTTGTCCGATAATAAGAAAGTTAAAGTTTCATCTCCCTTTGGAGAAAATGCCCAAGTTGTTATGCCTTTGAGAGAACACTGGAATTTAGATATAACTAACATTCAGTGCTGTGTTTGTGTGTTGTTTTTTTGTTTTGTTTTTTTTTGTATTGTTTGAACTGAAGAGTTAGCAAAGATTTTAGCCAGAACTAGGTACAGGAAGAATCAATAGCTAAGGTGTGTAATCTAACCTTGCTTATGAATTGTTCAATTACATTGTTGTAATATCTTTGGTGCATTTTATATTGTACGAACAGTCAAAGTCTCATTGGCCACTGAAACGTTTTCATATCTGGCTTTTGTTTTTTAAATGTTAAATGTGTCGTTTATATGCATGTAGCTGAGCAGTGCACTCAACAGTTGGCTTTATTTTTGCCAATGGGAGCATTGCAAAGGTTTGCCTTTGCGTTTCTTGAAAGCCTCTATCTACATGTTTCGTGAATAGCTAAAACATGCTGGGTGGTAGCTATCTGGTAATAAGGATCGAAATGTAAGAAAAGTGTAAAATACACCTACCAAGGCAATATGTGTATGTTACAGAATTGTTACAGAATCTCAGTTGTTGTTTGAGCAATCCGTTTTGCTTTTTCCAGACAAACTGACATTTTGTTTGAGTCTAATCTCTTTGTATGAAAAGTGAAAAGCAATTTCTGTTTTCAAATTTACTGATACAGAATATGAGCTTTTATTTCCTGCCAGCCAATGTCATTTGGCTAGAAAAGAGGAAAAAAAATCTGGAAAAAAATGTCTTCACCGTCTAGCACTGAGATATTTATTTGTGTTATTTATTTATCAGTGACAGGGTTCACTATAAATAGTATTTTTTTAAAACTATTTCTTTCTTGTATAAGATAATTATCGGAAGCAGTGCCTTCCATAATTATGACAGTTATACTGTCGGTTTAATAAAAGCAGCATCTGCTACGGAAATACACTTGTTACCAAAATGTGTTGACCAGAAACTGCAGTTTCATGAAACAAATAACCACATTTAATTGAGTCTAGGTTTGCCTGTGAACTAAATGTGAACTGTTGCATCTGTCTTCATTTTTTGAAATGCTTTACCTGCTCAAAAGACACAACTGATTTGCACTGGAAAATCTTCCTTACTTTGCTAATCTTTGAGCAGCTTATAAAGTTAAGCTAAATAATTGCAGTATGCATTTTTAAATCATGGTTTAAGGTATTTTTTTTATTTTTTTGTTATATATATATATATATATATATATATATTATATCATTATTTAATTCTTAGCAGATGCCCTTATCCAGGGCGACTTACAGTCGTAAACAAAAATACATTTCAAGAATCACGATACTTGATTATAAATTGATGATACTTGATTTATAAATTGTGTTGCTAGTTCCACCTTTTATACCTTGAACACAAAACAAGGCAGTTTTTAAAATAGCTTGCGGTTTCTGGTCAAGCAATTTTGGTACATTTATATTTCTAATCCTAAAAACATTATCGGGAGCAGTGTCTTCCATAATGTAAAAAAACGAAGGTAGTTTTTGCCTACCACTGTGTATATATCGGGGGCAGTGACCTTCATATTTCACACTGAAGGTGTATGTAATTATCGGGAACAGTGTTTCCCATAATGTCTGTATATTGTTTGCATTTACAAACTATTGCAAGGCTTGAAGTTGTTTGTCTCATCAACATTAACCTAAATGGGTTAGATTTTCCTCTATTTCTTTAGGACTCTAATTCCAATAAAGTAGTCGACTTTCTTTCTAGATTTATATGGCTTACCTGTGCCTTGAGTAAACTTGTGTTCTACAAACCATTGGCAAGAATCCTTGAAGCGCAACTTTTGCGATTCCTTTTAATTAAGTAACCCTATTGATCTACTCATGTTCATGTGATGTTTTGAATGCATGTTGGACAGTTTTAATTGAACAGTTTAATCTCCATTTAGACATAGGTTTGACTGGTAATTGAATATCTAAATTGCTGAAGTTAAAGTGTGTGGGTGCATGAAGATGCATAAATACTTGAGATTTTTATTTTTCTTATGAAAAATGTGTTAAATGATATGGTATTTAATCACCTGTATCTTGACAGAAAGAATTGTAATGTCTGTCACACGTTGAAAGAAACAGTATTTCTGTGTGCAAGTCTTGTCGAAAACTGGGTTTGTATTGGGGAGCGGGGAGAGAAACAGATAATGAACCTGCATGATTTACATTTAACAATTTCTTACAAAAGGTTTTGTTGACTTGTTCTCGTGTGGTATTTAATTTGTAATGTTTTTACAACGGAAATGGTTGGACTACTGTTGCAACATGAACTGTAATCTGTTCTGTAATTGTTTTGCTTCTTGGATTAAGCTTATGTTCTTTGAAATTATTCAACGGTTTTGCTCTTGGAGCGTTTGATCTGTTTGTATGGCAAGCTTCTTATTATATCTGTATGCTCTACTATTGCTTCAGTTAAAAATGTATCTGTTAGAGATAAGATTGTTTAAATTTAAAGTTATGCTGTGAAATGAAGGGAAGTTGGGTTTTTTCTTTTTATAAAGTGGTGGTTGGGATTGTGAAAAGATGGGCAAGGCTTTTTGTTGTCTGCAATAAATGCAATATATAACAATCAACCGTTTGTGTTTTATTTTATTCAGGGTTGGGATTTAGTAATATTAAAAGCCATGGTAAGGTGATGGGAATGCATAATTAACGTGGTAAGCTGCAGGCGTAGTGGTTGCATTTACTAAATCCAACTGTGGTGCAAGTTAAGAGGGTACAAGAGTGACCCCTGCTAGCTTCTTAAGTGAGGTAATGCAAGCATAAATACATTTTATATAGGGTCTGCAACAGGTCTTAAAGTGGTTAAAAGCTGGGGCTCCAGTGCACTACTTACTGCATTTGAGCCCAGCCTATCAGCTTAATCTCTCCAGTCTGCATAGAAAACACTGGTGTACACAGGAAATCCCAGTTATACACTGTGGGTATAACGCCATATATACTGTGAAACTGAATTGTGAAACGGTACCTATTTTATGCAGCCTACTGTCTAAGGGTCTACTTAAAAGATTTAAACAGCTATGGTGGCAAATGTTCTTTTTTTCCCCCTGTTTTAAACATGTAAAACTACATAAATTCAAGGACTTCTTTCCACTGTAATTTAAGTGTTTAGAGTTGCTATATAAGGAATTTAATAAATGTCCCGGGGGTGGGGGTGTGTGGGCACCAGGGCAATTGATGTACAGTTACTGGTGGTGCCCTTGTTCAGTTCTCTTGAAGTTGCAGTAGGAGGGATAAGCATGTACAGTAATATGCACTTAACGTGACAACATTGATGAAATGGGATGTGTAGCAGTTAATGCCAACACCATTGTCATAATCTATATATTGGAGAGAAAAAAAAAAAAGATTGCTATTAATGACATGGTCCTGATGCCTACCCTCGTATTTTGTATGATTGCTCGTTCGAATACTTCCATCACCGGAGCAAAAAGCTAAAAGCTAGGTTTTCATCAATTTTCACTCCCAAATTGAAATGCTGAATTCAAGTTTAATTAACTGATATGCCACCATTTGCACGTGTAAAAATGTAAGTTTAACATATGGACACGTGCTCCATATACTGTGTATATTCTCAGTAAGTTTTGATGAAGAATATCCTAGCTAAGTTTTATCGCAATTGAATAAACACTTCAGATTATCATGATAATATCCATTCCATTGTGAAAAGAATCACAAATAAGCGGTTCTGAAGATGTATGTACAAATGTTAGTGTGACAAACAGTAAGGCAGACAGACAGCCTCAATGGATACAGTTAGGCACTATTTTTGGTTTGGTTTCTGATGGGGAGGTCTTGCACAGGTTAATTAGGATTATCATCTATGTTTTAATGACATGATTTTTATCAGTGAATATACTGCACTTTGCAGAATGCACAACACAATAATATTGAAATATGGCCACACGGTGGAGCCACATTACAAATACTGTAGATGTAAAGCTTTCCTTGAAAATATTACCAAATGCTACTGTGGTTTAATGTGACACTCATGAACTACATTTACCAAAAAATACTACAATGGGCTTATGTGGAGGAGTATGCACTGTAACTTGCAATGCCGTTGTACCATAACTTTAAAAAGCTCAAGGTAAAACTACAGTATAAGAATCCGAAGCAGGCATTTTGACTCTTGCATTCTTCAGTGTACACAGTGATAGAAGAGTGGTATTTGAGTGTTCTTCAGTGTTTACCTTTATGCCATGTTATTGTTTATTTGTACTTGTAACTTTTTCATTTATTATGTTTACATTCATCCTGAGTGTATTTGCTCTGTAATTGATATATATTTTTTCTCTGTTTATGCCGCTACCTAATGTATTAGTGTCTCAATTAATTTATCATCTGGACCCTAGCAAAACACAGCGCTGCTGAAATGATACTTTCCATCCGTATTAGTATGGGGACCCCCGTACAGAAAGCAACAGCTATGTTATTTTGAGAGAAGTATCCCTTAGGTGCTTATCTAGGGTGAATGTGGTGTTAAGTGGTAGCAAAGTATGCCAATGCAAGATTTTTGTACCCATGTCAAAACAACATTTTGCGCAAGTGAAAAGGCCACGAAAATATACTTGTTGTCAAAACAAGTTTGAAAGTAAAAATGACTGATAAAATCAATCAATCAATCAATCTTTATTTTATATAGCGCCTTTCATAGTGGACCACCATCACAAAGCGCTTTACAAGATGCAGTAACAACACAAAAATCCATAATACTTTAAATAGAGAAATGCATAATACATAATACACAGTAAAAAAAAAAAAATGTATATAACAATACAGTGAAAATATTGCAAAAGTGCATAATACATTAAGTACAGTGGAATGGGATTTTAACAATTTTGTTTCAAAGTCAAAACACATTTTTAGTCATGCAAAGGTTTCTTTGACACAAATTACACATTTTTCTTAAGTCAAAAAGACATTCTAGTTATAAAAAAAAAAGGTTTGACAAAAAATATTAAGGTATATTACTTAAAGCATGTTAATGCACAGATTATTATATTACACAAACATTTTAAATACTGTATTCATTATAGTAAAAGCCAGGCATACTGTAGCACATGGTGCTAACAAAACACTAATAGCCAATGGACTCCCTCTCAATGATGAGCAACATGACAGTATATATGTGTGTCTAGCCTTTTTTTTAATATATTTGCCATACGCTACACGTCTATGTCTGAATCATCTGTATTGTCAGACTCATCTGTATCCACACCGGCAACTTTATGAGGATTATAACAGTCCTCACCAGCAGTACACATGCAAGTCTGTCTGGAACAACTGCAGTTGCGCTCACGCTTGGCTTTTTTACACTCACATGTAATGAGTTCCAAGAGTACTTCAGGTATCTGTGTCATTAGTGTTGGAAAAATGTGTCCATCTTTATTATTATTATTTGTTTATTTAGCAGACACCTTTATCCAAGGCGACTTACAGAGACTAGGGTGTATGAACTATGCATCGGCTGCAGAGTCATTTACAACTGCATCTCACCCGACAGACGGAGCACAAGGAGGTTAAGTGACTTGCTCAGGGTCACACAATGAGTCAGTGGCTGAGGTAGGGTTTGAACCGGGGACCTCCTAGATACAAGTCCTTTTCTTTAACCACTGGACCACACAGCCTTTGTCATGATGCCAGCCATTTCCAATTGGGGAGGGGATGTCAGGCTGAGCCTCCAGGGCATGGTTCCAGATAAGGGTCAGGTAATTTGCGTGCTTGGTATGTTGCAGAAGACTATCATAAGTTGGGGGGAGGGCTGCATTCCAGGCCTGTTTGCGACAGAAAAGCTTATATTGCACACCATTTACATCCGCTGAGTCAGCCGCTGGGTCATAGAGAACGGTTATCAGAAGTTCTACTGATTTCAACTGTGCAGGAGGTATATCCACCGCAGTGCCAAACTTGGTAAGGTACTACGATTCTTCCTGACAAGCTGCCATGGCTTTAGTTTGCCATCCCTTGCAATACTGCTGGTTGAATCAGACCCAGTGTTTGTACTGCTGGCAACATTGTGCATAGTTGTTGGCCAAGTTCAGCTGCTAGTGTGTGGGTTGGTATAAACCTGGCTTTATCCATCACACCAGTACGAAACCAAAGCTCTTGAGTTGCTTCCAACTTGTAAATAAATTGTACACAAAGAACTGCAACATCGGTGTTTGGAGACCACACCATTACATGAGGGTATTCCTGTGAAGCATGGGCAGAAGTGTGGAGTAGTGGTTAGGGCTCTGGACACTTGACCGGAGGGTCGTGGGTTCAATCCCAGGTGGGAGACACTGCTGCTGTACCCTTGAGCAAGGTACTTTACCTAGATTGCTCCAGTAAAAACCCAACTGTATAAATAATGTAATTGTATGTAAAAATAATGTGATATCTTGTAATAATTGTAAGTTGCCCTGGATAAGGGCGTCAGCTAAGAAATTAATAATAACAAGAAGTAGAATCTGAGTATCTGCTTCTTCGTGTGATGAGAATAGATCTTTTTGGTCTACACCACCTTATGAAGTGACTATGCAAGCAATGAGGCCATCCTTGAATCCACCTGCAATAATCATTTTGTGATCTGGGCCAGGTAAGGTTTCTGCCATAGCACACTGACAGGGATTTTGCAAGATGCTCTTTATTCTTGGGATCTCCAATTAACTTACTGTACTGCGTTGTGATGGGTGTTTTAGGACCATGGATTTTGATTTCATTGTGAGGATTGTCTTTGTGCACGCTCAAAAGCTTTAATTGAGTCTATACGTCTGTGGCAAAGTGGTTTACAGTGATCAACAACAGACAGACAACTATAGTGCAGGTGCAATGGTGTTTTATATTATAATCCAAAGTCACTTGACAATGGTAAATAATAATGAATGGTAGTACATAAGGCTGTGTACTACACAGTTTAACCCAGGGGTTCAGTCCTGAAAAAATAAACACGGTATTAAATACACACACAATATACAAACACGGTCACCAGTCCAAAGCGAGTGCTGTAGTGCTTGTGGTGCAAATGCAATTTATCATGAAACCAGTGCAGTGTTGTCCGGGTTTTGTGCTGGCCTGTAGCAACAGCTCCGGATCGTGTTAGCCGTCTAATAACAGCAAACAAGTATAATTAGACACAACAAAAACAAACAAAACACTTAACGATACACAATACGGTTCTCCTTCCGGGTTAGCTTTAACCATAACAAAGGAACAGATCACTTCACTACGTCCCCTCAGATACCGTCAATCATTACCCCTTGGTTAACGATTGCAACCGCTCCTCCAATCCGTGGCTGCCACATCATTTCCCTTCCGGGTTGATAATTTAGTGTACCATAGTTCCGCCCCCTTTCTAGATGGCCGACTTCCGCCTTACCCTGGGAATGAATTGTGTGGCCATCCAGTACAGGGCACTCTGTTCCCTTTACACAGCACCCTCACAGGTTGGGAGGGAGATTTATCACCAAGAATCATTCTGTCTCACATATCCCGTTGCTCAGAGTGGAGCCGAAGAAACATTTGTCTTAATTTACCTTTCCTATTACTCCCTCCTCCCAGGAAAAATAATCTGCATTTTGATGTTCTTTCCCTGCACGGTGAATCATATGATACATGAAGGGCTGCAATGCCAGATACCACCAAGTTATCTGGGCATTGCTGTCCTTCATTATGCTTAACCACTTGGGTGGGACATGGTCTGTGACAAGATCGAATGAATGTCCCAGCAGGTAATATTGTAAAGAGTGAGTAGCCCGTTTAATGGCCAAACACTCTTTTTCGACCATGTAGTAGTTGCACTCCCGTGGGAGCATCTTTTTGCTGAGGTATAGTATAGGTTCTACTCCGTCTACCTTTTGGGACAAAACTGCACCCAAACCAAAATCTGACGCATCAGTGTGGAGGATGAATCTCTTGGTGAAATCTGGTGTGATGAGAGTGGGGGCCTGGCACAGTTTACGCTTAATAGTATCAAATACCCCTGACGTTCTACTGACCACTTAATCAAATTTGGTGCGCTCTTTTTGGCGAGGTTAACTAAGGGATTGACAACTGTGGCATAATCGGGGATGAATATACGGTAATAACCAACTAGCCCCAGTGGAGACGTCACCTGAGCCTTGCTTTTGGGGATTGCTGCGTCCACCAAAGCCTGGACTTTGGTGACAACGGGTTTCACACATTCCATTTCCCATTATGAATCCCAAATATTGAGTCTCTGTTTTGGCAAACGCACATTTTCTCAAGTTGGCTGTCAGCTGGGCAACACTTAGAGACTGCAGGACAGCCGTAACCCTAGCCAAATGCTCTCGCCAGGTGGAGCTGTAAATAACCACATCGTCAATATACGTTGCTGCATATTCACGATGTGAGCGTAAGACCTGGTCCATCAGTCTCTGAAAGGCAGCGGGCGCACCATGTAGCCCTGAACAGCCCTTCAGGAGTTGAAAATGCGGGTTTCTCTCTAGAACAGCGGGTTAAGGGGATCTGCTAGTATCCCTTCCTCAGGTATATATACAGGATTCATCAATGGATCATTTGATTTCTTTACATCAAACATGTTGATACGCTCTTAAAGGTACAGTGCACTATACAGTTATACAATACTCAAATGTTTCTGAAACCAAACACTTATAGTAAAAAAGACATGAAATGTAATGAGTATAATTATTATTTTTTTTTTTTTTTGCTTCTGTGAGATATGATGACGTGTGTATATGCTCAGGTAGTAGCAGGAGGACACTTGAATCAATGTAAACAAACTGGAAAGCAAACAAAAAAATCTTGTGTCTTTTAAAATAGGGAAAAGAAAAGTATTAAACAGTCACTTAAAGGAATTATATTTTAGTACACAATAAAACACGAGTGTGAGACAAATAAACACACAAATAAATGAAATATTGATCTTCCATATATATTGCGGTTGCTTTCAGAGTTCAACATCGTTTTACATGCACATCTCTCCTATTATGATTGACAGTGATCACGGCAGTTAATGGCATTTGTTCTGCTGCCCCTTTAACTGCGAAAATTCGAATGAAGACACTTGCTCCAGATTGCTCCGCTACTGAAAATGCGACTTGTCGTGTGGTTGGCACTGTCCCTTTAAGAGTGGGTTTATGGTTTTAACATGGAGCATGTGCAGACAGACTGCTGTGCTGAGTGACGCTTGTAATCCTCCCTAACACGGGAAGAGAGCGAGTAAAGCAGGGAGAGTGGGGGAAACAGTGGTCTGACAAGTGAAAATAAACCAGTTCTTTGAGGCAAAATAGTAATCTTTTGACAGGGGCGCTCACAGCAGAACCAAACAAGCACAAAAGGATTTCAGACGCTACAGAGAAAACAGACATCCACTACGAAACACAACTGACAGGTATGTAGTAGCTGTAATGTGACAGCGAGTGTAGGTTCATATTTATTTTTTCAGTTAAGTTTTCAGTTTATTTAGTTCCCATGACTTCACGACAGCCACTAGCAGACATGTCACGATTTACGTGGTATTTACTGTTGCGGCTTATCAGTTAACATTAAGTTCATGTTACGGGCCAGGACATTTGCTGATGTGGGCATCGATTTAGGGTATCGACTGCGGTGTCAGGACTAATTAACAATAGTAGTATCACAGTACATTGCATGTTTGTGTGTAACTTATTTTCATGCTCAAATACACGTGGTTGCTATATGCTATAGTATTACTATAAGGATTGATATCGGATGTGTATTCATTTATAATGACCAAGAGATTACATTGGTATTAATATAGTGTTTGACAATTACCAGGACATACATTGTACAGTTTGCTGAAAATTGGTGCAAAAGCCTTTTTTTTTTTTTTTTTTTTTTTTTTGCATGATTGCCGTAGATACAGGTATTGGCTAAATTATTACAAACACCTGCTATTTGTAAACAAAACAAACCAACCAACAAACAGACTGTTTTGTTTAATGTGTTCTCCTTCGCGTAACAAATTAACTTGTAGAAATAGCATCCCTGACATATATATGGAAAGCTGCGTATTCGTGTTGCAAGTCAGTTTCAGTAATGGGAAAATACAGCATATGATTTTCTAGAGGGCTGACAGTACAGCAGGTGCTCAGTTGGCAGCTGCACCCAGGGATTCATTCTTGATATTACTACAGTATGAGTTCAATAAGACACACCTGATCTCGTTGTCTACAGTATACACTGGGGCTAATCAAGCATAGCCTATATATCAAAACCGGGGATGGGTTTCTATTGTGAGCACTACAAAGTTTATGTCTGGTATTAAAAGTTGTGTAATCAAGTTTGCATTGAAATCTTAATAATAATAATAATAATAATAATAATAATAATAATAATACTGACAGTGAGATAATTCAGATATGTGTACCTAGGTTATAAAAACTAAACATCAAACAGTGCATGTAAGTCTGTTTAGTTCATGTGTGTAAAAATATGTCAAATGCCAGTTAAGTGCTTTTAAAGGATGGCAGTATTTAGACCCGTCACCGTTAGTTCAATTGAAAAGACACCGAAATGTTTGCATAATAATTTCTCATTCAGATAATAATTTTATTTTTATCAAATTTTACCCCCCATTTGAAACGGCCAATTCAATACGTAACCGCTTACGAAGCCAGTAAAGATGCACACTGCTCAATTATTGCAGTATCGGCACGACACAGACGTTGAAAGTACTTTTAAATGCTATTTTTAAAGAAGACCTTTTCCCACCAGTTGGTTAAGACAAAATGCTAAATCCTTCTCAGTGAGTGGTTGCCAGGCTCCTGCCACCCCTTGAGTGATCAGAATATTGTAGTTTCTCTTAAAGCACTGGCAACACTAGGCTGCACCAGTGAAGTTCAGGCTGGACAAGATAATACAGAGCAGATGGGAAAGCTAATCAGCAGTGTTCATTTGATACAGAGCTACAGCGTGGTGGTTTAAGTGCATAGTAAGTTACTAACAACTGAACGATGATTCTGTACAAATGTTTTGTACTGCAGAAGAACCCATTTACTGTATCCTAAGCACCCTGTTGTATAGGCTCTAACCTGGTATCTAGAGGCAGTACCTGGTATAATGATAGCAGTCACTTTAAATGTGTATGCGTGTGGAATACATTATTAATGGTGTAATGATACCTGTTCACACAGATGCAGCTGGTGGAAAAATGCACCTGTTGGTTGTTTTTTAATAGGCTTTAAGTTGGAAGAGTATGACATTTGGCAAACATTTCATAAAAACTTCATTTTTAACATAAGTATGAATCTATACTCAAGCATTCAGCGTTGAATTAACCTGTTTGCCAACTACTGTACCCCCCCCCCCCCCCACCCACACCCCGACAGAATTTCATGAAATGATAATAAAAGCCATGAAAGTGTTTAAATGTATGAAATGATGCTTTATGGTTGAAAACGTGCCGCTCATTTCTTTGTTAAATGTGCACCTATTACAGGTACAGCTTTGCAGATCAATATCTGTTTAGTTTAGAAGCTAGTCGGCTTATAACTGCTATATAGCCAAGCCAGGTAATTTTGATACTATGAAGTATGATCATTTTTATATTTACAGTCAGGGAGGAGTAATTGCACCATAAATCTATCACGGCAGGTATGGGGAGTGTCCTGTTACGTTTAAGGGGAGGACACACCTGGCTGAAACTAATTGAGGAGTTTGACTGTACGCTTAATTTGTAGTGTCTGATCCTACAGTGTAGGCTATTGATGTAGGGAACTGCCATGTGGCAGGAAGGGCAGTTCTCCCTCGTTGTTTCACGTTTTGATCATTTACTAATGTTGGCGGTAAATTGCACATGCACTTTATCATGTAAGGGTCCTTCACCAGTGTGAGATACTTAACATATTTTGCTGTATATAAAGTGCGAGTTCTGTTGTAGCTGTCTCAGGCCTGATTGATCTACAGGGTGGGAAACAGGTTTACAGTGGGGAGCACGCATATGTCTCTACAAAAATTAGAACTATAACTGGACTCTCAACAGTGCACAGAAATGAATAACACCACCCAGGAGGTATCCATGCAGAAAAACATGGTCTTGTTATATTGTTTTACTATTCCATCATAAGTCACCTCAAAATCGAAACCGGCGCAGAGTTACACTTCGGAGTGGTTTGGATTTGGTGGGCTGCAGATACAAACAGGTGGGAATGATGTTTCTATCACTTTCAGCTTGACCCAGCACCCTGTAATGTTAATGACATCTTCCTGATTCAGGCACCACAAGAGGAAAAGATGAATGAAACACATTTATTGAACACAATTTCTTGGTACATTTTTAAATTGCTCAAGTTTCTTTTTCATTATTGCAGCAATCTGTTGTCGTTGAATACATTTTGAAACCAGTTGGAAATCTGGATATCATTTCGATATGATGATTTCGCCTCTTGGTTTGTACAGTGGAAGATGTTTTTGAAGACATTTGTATTAACTACAAGAGGCATGTGCAGTCATTAACACAGGTTTTGTTATTTGGAACTGCTTTAAAAGATTTTCACCCACAGCTCACCTTCCATCTGGTCGGCTCCTTTTCTTAGATACTGTACAGCATAGCAGTGTAATATCTCAATTGATCCTTGAGGACAAGAAATAATTATTTTTGGCTAAACCTGTTTACAGCCTATACGTCAACTATTTACTGAGAAATCTTCACAAATGTTTTTACTGTACTTACTGTAGTAGAAAAATGTTGGCTTTAGCAACTAGTCACCCTTGCATCACCAGACAGTTGCACGCATAAAGTCTAGAAATTGTCCTTAGCTACTGTCGCACAATTGAAGTATGAACCAGCTTGTAGATCACTAAGACTGTAGGTCCACTCTACCATCTACGGTATACTGTTCATTAGTCATGAATTACTAATTTTATTGTTAGTGTTGCCTCTTTAAGGAACCTTGAACTCTGCTGAACTGTAGAATGTACTGTATTGTTGCGTTTGTAACTCTGGTCTTCACAGTTAGTTCTACATGATGACAGTTCCAATAGAATCCCTGATTTATGACCGTTCGCCCTTAAACTTGCTGGGTTGAATGATCCTTCCCCCATTAATAATGTTTATTTTTGGCATCCCAGCTGGTGCTACCCTTGGCTTGCTCACATAAATCCATCTTCAAATTTATGTTTATAGTCATATTGACAGAATCATAGTATTCTGTGTTCCTATTCCAATAGGATTTTGAAGTTTTGTGGTGTATAACTACGACAGTACTGCTGTTGATTAAAGAAATTGAATCTGATTCCCATTGAGTCTGTAAATGTATATTTAAACATTTAAAGCCTTTTCTGAGTACAGATATTTTTTTTAGGTAAAATCTCATGGAGTAATGTCATTGGCGATGTTTACATGCATGACAGTTTTCCTCACAACGTGTTTGCCGTACTTTTCAGGAAATGTGTTCTTATGCAGTTCTGATTTAGGAAAAAAAATTGGCTGTACCAATGCAGATTATTCAATTCATAGTCATTTAGGGGAGGGGATATTTAAATGTCGTGTCTGCTTACTGAGTAGGAAAAAAACGACTCTGAATATCGTGAGGAGAGCTTCATGCGTTGCCATGAAGATAAAAACATTTTAACAAGAGAAATGAATTCACGTGTTGTCACACACATTCTGAATTATGCCGCGCATTAGCTACTTGTTTGTCTGGTTACCTTTCCAACACAAACACACACACACACACACACACACACATGCACGGATGCACGCACACACACAATCATATGAAATATAATTTCTACTAAGTACAAGTTTTACTACTTATAATTTATATTTGTGTGTTTCATTAACACTAGAACCGCCTTTTACAATACACGTTATTTTGAATATAACCTACAATATTCTATATATATATATATATATATATATATATATATATATATATATATATATATATATATATTATATATAGACAGTATATATACATACTGTATATATACACAAGCTTGTTGTTATCTCTGCTGGACCTAACAGCCATCAGTTCCTTCGTTTTGTACAAGAAATGCACCGGGGAAAATATCAGTAGGAGAGACTTCATCTTGAAGCTAGCCACAGCACTTCGATCAGAAAACTGCAAAGCTGCAGGATGCAGCAGCTCAGCCTGGATTCTGTGCTGTGACACACACAAGAGAAATCATGTTACTTTGGTTTTAGATTAACAACTACTTTTGTTTTTACAGTTTTGTATGTACATAAACCTGTTTACACACTAGTTTCTTTTTAAATGTTTATTTTATTATAGTTTTTCATTTTTTGAAGTAGTGCTTTATATGTGGTAAGTTAGAAAATAAACCCTTTTATGTTTAATTGTTCATTTAAATACAGCGTTTTGACTGTGCAGATGTTTGATATGATGTGCTTGAGTAAAACTTTGAGTTGTATCTGCTGGTTTGTCTTTCATTTTAATACTGATGATGTTTAAAATGTACCGTGATAATGACTGCCGTCGATGGTATGAGTATAACCGTATAACCATAAATGTACATTGTGTGCGTGTGTGTGTGTGTGTGTGTTTTGTATGGCCTTTCTGATGGAGATTACCTGAGATTAAGTCAGAAGAACGGGATCTTGACTGCTGAAATCTCGTGAGCTACAAGCACGATTCCTGCTCCGGTTTACATGGGTTAGTACAACTATTTTTATCGAGAGAAAGCAATTGACCCTGCCCTTAAAGTCGCGCTGCCTAAAGGACATTCTTTTGCTGTTTCACGATGTATTCGTGTGACAACGTTACAAAGTATGACTGCAGAGTCGATTTTCAGGTGCATGTAAATGCAGCCATTGTTTAAATCACTGAAAGAAGACCAAATTCTTGAATAGTGTGTGTGTGGTCTCTTTTAATATATTTTTTTTGTAAGATGGAGCGACCTGATAACTGAAGTTGACTTCAACTTAAGCAGAATTTGCAGAATTTTTTAATATCAAGCACAGAATTAAAAAAAAAAAAATCTGTATAAATTTAGATTTTGTTTTGCGCATATGTTACTTACCATGTGACTTACAGCACAAGCAAATTGTTAATAGAAGCAGTACAAACATAAATATATTGGCTCATTAAACACAGTTGTTTAGAAAAAGGAAGTAGCAATCCATTTCATTTTAAAGTATTACATTCAAATCTCTGTTTTAGTCTCAGACAGTGTCTCGTTTCACTTTCAAGCACATTTCTTGTGGTGCAAAGGTGAATGCAGGGGAGTCAAATGCAGGGGAGTTGTTCAGTTATCAGCATGTTAGTCAGCAGTCACTTTTGTTTCTGTTTGCGGTTGAACTGCGCCTGGGCCCTGTATCTGTGTCTTTGGTTGTTGCGTGGGTGTGAAATGTGCAATAACTGCTGCCTCCAGCTTCGTATATGGGGGAAGGTTTGATAATCCTGCGTGTAAAGGCAGGCTGTGTTGTGGGGACCTTTTGTTGCAGTTTTTTTTTTTCTCAACAATTACTTTGTAGCCTGTAAGCCCAAAGATCAATACATTTAGACTTGAATATGATGTTGTTACAGTTTATGAACTTATCGGTTTATAAGAAGATGATTGTGGACATGTCTCTGGAGGATTGGAAAAATATTTATTCTGTGATTCTGTTCAGCTACAGTAATAAACTATCTTTACTGACACTGGGAAAAGGTTAACTTAGTCATGATTATAGTGGAGTGATGCCTTAGCTCTCAAATAATAAAAAAAAGTGAACATAACCCTTTGAAGCACATAGAGCCAACAAAATAATACACACACAGCCACTTTATACAGTAGGTCTCACATTTTCTTGCGTGAAAGATGCGCACTTTGTTGTAAATTATATTTTTCGCCACTATTGGTGAACAAAGAGATCGGCACGTTTTGTTCACCTAATGTGATTTCTTCAGAGAGATGCTGTTACAAACCCATTTCCTGTTTACCAAAAGGTGATTTTCTTTCTATGAAAATGGTAGACCTACAATACAAGATATTCTAGAAGTATTTTCTTTGCTCTATTTAGTGTAAGGTTTTTATTTAAAGCAAATTACAAAAAAAAACCCCAAAAAACATATAGTTGCATCTCCGTATAGAATTAACTAATTTTGCTTCATAGAGTCGAATGAAACCTACTGAATAATGTTACGCTAACATATTGAATTACATACCGCTTTGTAGTTTTCCATGTACTTAACAAAAAATTGACAATTTAAAAATGTGACATTTCAAAATCTGACATGAAATACTACTGTTATGGTTTCCGGTAGATAATTTTTTTTATTTTTTTATTACGTCTCCATCATACGGGCACTTTAGCACCTAGTTAACTTACAATTGATTTGAATCAGGGTTCACTTGCAAATAAACACATTTTTTGCAAGTTACCTTCGGTTCGTTTCACATCAGAAAAATTCAAGCAAACTTGAGCTTCTTTCAAAGTGCATTCAGATGCGTTTGTTTGGTTCACTTGCAGCATCATCCAGACAACAGTTCTATTGGTTAAAAAACTATTACGGTTCTATTCCACTTTCCAAACACACTCGCCTCTCTCCTTTTTTTAAAAAATTTGGAATCGGCTTTACTTTTTCTCATTTTCTCCCCAATTTGGAAAGCCCAATTATTTTTTATTTCTAACCGGCTCACCGCAGCCACCCGCTGACTCGGGAGAGACACCGATACACTCAGCTCTCTTGCTGATTACTAGAGCGGAAGTTGGAAAACATTTTCCATTCCATCATTTCCAACATGGAGAATAATTTACGTGATGTGGTTGTGCTGTTGTCTGTATTATTTTAGTTTATTTGGTGCTTACAATGTCAAATCATTGCAGAAAGAATGTCAAGTATTTGACAATTCTTTTGTACTTTTTCATTCAACCAATTGCAATGTATCTGTTAATAATAATAATAATCATAATAATTATAATTATAATAATAATAATAATAATAATAATAAAAGCTTGTTGTAAATGTTGTACGCGTGACAGTGTGGTGAGATACATATGCAACAGGAGCTAAACTCTGGCAGAGCTGCGCAAATGCAAAAGTGACTTGGCACAATGCTTTCCCTGCTAGTGTATATGGCACAATTATAATAAAACCAGATGTAATACATGTGCTGAATCATTAGTCAGTTATCATTTCGTACTTTTCTTTGTTTGTGACAGTTTTGCTATTATGCTTAAAGAACACGCTTGCTGCCATTGTAATTAAATCTCACATACTATTAGCGCCATTTCTTTGAATACTACCCGGGTTGCGCCAGTTAGTAATCAGCCCCATAGTATTTTTTCTGTGCTGTGCTGTTGTGTACATGTGACATTATGGTGTCCTTGTCTGGTTTGCATGTGTGTTTTTTGACAAGCCCTGCGTTGCGTATTTGCGACGATGGTGAGACACTTTCCTCACTTCCTCCATTTGCTTCGCTGTTGGAGCAGTTCGTTTCCTAGTGAACTGGAACACATTTTGTTTTCACTTTGCTAAAAGTTGACACACAGCAAACAAACGTACGAGTCCCCTTCCAAGCGAGGTTTCACATATCACTGCCAGTGAACCGAACCGCACTTCAATCCACATCACAGGGTCAAACGAACTAGGTGTGAAAGTGCCCTCAAATTCTGGGTGATTAAAAACTTTTGGCCACAGCTGTACAATAGTAACATAATAAGGTAATGAGTGTTGGATGATGCAATACTGTTGTGTAAACTGGTAGACCCTGTGCCTGAGACAAGGTATCAGAATATAAAAAATATCCATTTTTCCCTTAACTAAGTCTTTGAGGGCTACATCAGGAATTTAGAATTTGAAACCAGTTTTGGACCATCCTTCATTGTACTCTTTAAGTACTGCATGCTTTCTGTGTGGTAAAATTGGCTAGTTTGATTCTTGGTACTGTAGTTGAGATGAGGCAATGGGTCTAGAGAGATATGCACAGTTTGCTACTTCTAGAGCTGGACATGTGAGATGTGTGCAGTGAATGTAAGATTTATGGAATTATTTATTACAGTAGCTGGGAAACATTTCAGGCAGTTGCTTGAAAACCACAATGTCGCTGGTTTGTGGCTAGCCGGTTACAGAGCCATTGAGAGCACCAGTGTATTTCAGCAGTTAAATTAAATTTGCACTTCACTTCACATGCATTTAAAGTATGTAAATGCATGTGAAGTGAAGTGCATAATATGTGAGCATGGGGTTGCACAGAATTAGTTCACGTGCTGGGATTCAAGTGAATAATTAATTAGTAATTGAATCTCGGCACAACAGTATATATAGATGCACAAAGCACTCATTCGGGGTTGTGTGTTCGGTGAGTGGAGAACGGGTGTGGAGAGGAGAGAATTTAAAAAAGTAAACTAAACTAAGAAAAAAGTAAATATAAGTTTCTTTGACTCACTGTGTTTGTTTGTCTGTTTGTCCACTGTTTAGTGTTAATCTGTTTTGTTTCCCTACAGCCAGCCTGTTCACAAGTGTGTTTATATATATATATATATATATATAATACAGTGTTTGCTCCAGGACTTATGTTTGTTTTTAAATATGCCAGCAGAGTTTACTGACCTTTTGTTTCTGAATAAAAAATAAAACTGTAAAGCTGTACAACCAAGGTGTCTCTACAATACTTGCTGTCACTTTTGGGGACAATATTGGGAAATGTGTCACAGTGATGCTGGTGTATCACTGAGTAGAGGATATTAATTGTATCAAATCACATTATAACAGGGGTTTTCAATCTTTTTAAGCTGCGTACCCCTTTCCTAAAAAGTCCACTGAGATAAAATGAAAACAGAAAAAAGGTCTGTACAATAACATGATACAACAAAACGCACAAGCCTTGGAGTGTGTGATGGATACAATTATAAAAGATTATAACGGAAAAAATATATATTATATTTAGTTTTGGCTAGAAATAGTCCCTCAGACAGGTTTCTAGTTTTTGGAAACATCATCATTTTATTGTAAAATATTAATTAATTAAAATCAACGAAGCCTCCGTGCTAGCCTCAAATCACTCAGAAATAACATAGGACTATCCCATGATAGCAAATGGCAATCATGTATTTTTACTGATAATAAAATTACAGAAAAGAAGGCAAAGAAAAGTTCACTATCCACGCATCTCTACAGTTGACCTCATTACGAAAACATATTATTGGCATTTTTAAATTATTGGTGATTAAAACGTACAGAACTGATGCTAATTAAAAAACAATAATAAAACGCTTACCCAGTATGTGATGGATGTACCTGCTTGATACCACACAAATCACTGATGATGGCAGGGAAATTGGAGAGAGCTTCAGTCGCAAGACATTTTTGGCGTTTTTAATCTCTAACGGTATTTCGTCTTGATCGCCCTTTGCTAGTAATGTTCTAGTATTGAGCCAACAATCCATATTTTTTCACTGGATTGAAAGCTAAACACTCTTAACTCTCACACCAGACGTAACGCATGGCAATACTAGACCGCATTGCAATACTTTGGTTTCTGATTGGCCATACATTCTGTATTTTGAAATGTAGTAAGTTACAATAAACTTTAATTGGGTCATTGAAAAAAATAAATATCGATTTGCAGGCACGAACGCACACAGGAAATAAAATGAGTTAAGGACTAGGCTTTTAGTTTTTTAAACAGTTTTAGACAGTCGTCTGAAAGTGTAACAAAACCTCTTTCAGTTTTTGCTACAGTAGTTTACTTTTAAATAAGTGTATAACTTTGTTAATATTTTATGGTTTTAGGTGTCCAGATTTAAAGAGCAAATAAAAGTTACTTGTGTGTCTGTGAAACCAGTCTTAGAGATCTAGTTATGGTGTGTTTCAATCCAATTATCACAGGTCTGAGATATAGTTATGATGATGTGAGATCTCAGTTAATTACCATAGGTTTCATAAAATATATATATATTTATATGTTTCTAAAAATATTAAGGAACCAAAAATGTGCTTGCAAAAAAAATGTGCTTGCAAGAACTGCGATTTCAAACAGTTTATTTTACAGTTTTCAGAAGTTTGTTTCTTTTGCAATTTCTGTAAACATTAATGCGATTTCTACAATAAGATGTATTTTTTTTGTCTTGCGTTTTTAAATATTTTTTCAATTATGTTAACTGTTGCTTGATTAAAATAAATATAGATAACAATAAATAATGTATTGGCATTTACTTGAACAACGTAGCTTGAAAGTAAAAGTACAGTACATAAATATCAATTAATAGGAATATGAAATTGAAAAACAAGTTATAGTACGACCACTTGCTGTAGAAATCGCATTAATGTGACCCTGGAAAAGGGTCAAAGTTATTAACGTAGATTGTATACTGTCTATTTAAGACTTTCAATATGTAATACTGTGTTGTAGCTCAATTTTGCCAGAACGTGTCACCACGAGAGGCAACTATACAGCTGGTGAGTGCGTAGGAGTAAAAAGTAGAAACTAAGCAAATGCAGAGTTAACCCATTAATGCCTACATTTTTTTATGCTATATATCTATGTATGCACCATGTCCTTTAGCGCCCTAAGAATGAATGTGAAGGAATTTTACATTTTCTAATGTTTGCATTTGGAACAGCACATTTTGACTCTTGAACTTGAGTATTTTCAATTATTACAACTATGAATATGATTTTTTCTAATTATGTTAGCTAATTTTACCAGTTTTATTTGTAAGTGCTTTAGTAGCTTTAGCAACTGATAGGCATTCATGGCTTAAGACATTTTGTGTTCAATATAAATTATGTTGTAAAATATAAAAATATGCACAGTTAAATCAGTAAATAATCTTTTTAACAAAACGTTTTAACAAACATTTGATACAGCTAAAATGAGATATTTAAGCTGCTGACAACGGGATTCAACTGAAGTTACAGAAAATGACTGGTATGTACTGAAATACTAAAACAAAACAGCTTTTTTATGAAGTGAAAAACAGTTTTTATAGTATGGAAATCTGCTAACCCTAGTTTTGGTGGCAATGAGAGTCCATACGCTGAAAAAGAAGAGTCAACGCATACAGTAAGCTTGCAGCTACTGAACATTTGCAATAAAAACGATTAAGGCTGAGGCGATACATCAATGTATCGATGCATTATATCGTTTGACAACTATCAATAGTCAAACCTGTGCGTCATTTTTGTGTAAAGGAAAACTTTTATTTTTTATTACATTTGGAATCTCTATTATTTTTTACATTAAGCGCAGAGCTTCTCTGCTCCCCTCAGGTCTGACTCCCTGAATCTGCATGCGATTGAGCTCACCTTCTCCCCCCCTGCCCCTCCCCCTGTGAATGTTTACTGATGGGATTGCATCTGTGCAGGAGTCTTCAAAGTAACAGAGCAAGTTAAGAGCATTGTGCTAAAATTACAAATACTGTGTCGACCGATCTACAATGCTTTTCGATGTTTGACAATTGTTTTCTAGATGGCAAGAAAGAAAAGTAAAGAAAGTAAAGTTTGGGATACTTCGCTAACACAACTAATTTGCGCGACCATTTAATGAGATGCAGAGGTTGCACTAGTCTTTAAAAATGTGCATTTGTAAAAAGCATACCATCTCAAAATCTGTTTTCAACCATAACATCTGCGTTTTTATATATTGCATCAACATAGTTATATTATTTTTCACTGTAACTATTTCAGATTAATGAAGTTAACATGCAAAACAGTACACAGTATACATAATGGTAGTAGAAATAGACAAGCTTACCATGAAATGTTTTCTTTTGAAAATCCCCCATTCACGACGTAAAAATCAGTGTTGTAGAACATGTACCAATGTCTCTGCGGGTAGCTGTCAACATCAGAACTATTTACAGTTTTGCTGTTTAAAAGTTATTTAAGGTTTCTTTTAGCACCCAAGTCAAAAAATGACTCGTGCTCTTTCCAAATCAGAGTCTTAATATTTCTCAGGAGCTTCCATTGAAATTGTCATGTTTTAGGTGATCCTCACATAAACAAGAGCGTTTGCTGGTCTGCCCTCTATGCTGACACCCTGCTCTGCTGGTACACTACATGGGACCTCCACGGAATTTTTAATTTTTTATTTTTTTTAAAGGGTGCAGGGAGCAGTGGAACAATTTTTACATGTTGCATTGCATAAAACTACTTCGTAATATAAACAAAATTATTGGATAGGGATGAAAAAGGGAAATGTTGTCTTTTACATCTGTGTTTTAGAAACATTAATTTAACATATTTAATTACTACTGTATATGTATAAACTGATGTCATCAATTTAATATGCATAATAGTTTTTAAAGCGTTACTTGCAATGTTACACAGTAATCCACAGCTCCACATGTATTACTGCAGTTTGTTTTTTTTTACCCTTTCATAACGTCGATGAATCGAGGCATCTGGAGAACGATATATCGATAGTGAAGAATTAGGCATCGCCCCAGCCTTAAAAATGAGTTATAGCAGTAAGTTGTGGTATTACTCACCTCTGTCTTTTTTGTTTTCTTGGGGAAAAAAGTGTAAATCGATGATTGATTCGATAATCGCTTCATCGTTCGGCCTTCATCACCAACATTGCTTGTGAGCTCGAAACTAATTGATCTATCTCGATTCAAGTTGTGTCCATGGAAGCATATTTCTGGAAATGAAATGCCCTCAGAGTACGAATGTCTCACTCAACTTACATACGTAATGAATTGTGGAAATTGACGCTGTTTTACTGGAAGAAAAAAAAAAATTTGAATTACGAGCACTATAAAAAAAAAAATCACAAATCATTAATGACTGTTTAAAGGATTTTTTTAAAAGCCCATTCTGAAACCCCCTTTTAAAGAGGGTTTATTAGTTTATTCTCATTTGCCCAAAGTACTGTTTAAAGAAGACATTACCAGACAGCATTTTTTAGTTGAGCCAACGTCATTTTGCTCATCAGGTCAACGCTGGTATGTTGACATTGATTCATTATCCCCAGATGGGCCAACGTTGCACTGATGTTATATAAAAGTGCTGTAGGTCGGACCAATGTTGGTGCAATGTTGTTTTTTGGTGGTTAGCAGCCTTCTCATTTCCAGCCAGCGGCCGGCTAAATTGCCGTCTACTTTGCCAGGTGAGCCGCCTAAAATAGTTATTTCAAAAAGAAAAAAAAATGTTTTTACAGTGCTCGTATGTTCCTGTCAATAGTATTCAAAATGCTTATTTTGCCAGTAAAATAGCGGCAATTTCCACAATTCATTACATATGTAAGTCAAGTAATACATTCCTTCACTGAGGGCGTTTAGTTTCCGGGCTTATGTTTCCATGGACACTGTGAATGGACCAATCAGTTTCGAGCTTACAAGCGATGAAGGCCGAACTGTACAATCATATACCTGAGTCAGTAACCGTACAGACATTATATACCTTTTTTTAACAAATAACCTATGTGTTCTATGTAAGAATGTCTTTTTTCAGTCAAAGTGTACTAAATACAGTGAGTATGTTATAGCATTGTAAAATGTCTTATGCATTGACTTGGAAGATCGATCTGAAACCTAGTATGTACAATTAATTCAGGAAACGATATTCGCATTGCACAATTAATGAATATGAGTGATTTATTTTATTTTCATATGCTTTGTCTTGCTGATTCAGTCTTTATTAAACAAAAAATATCACTATATGAGTTACAAGATGTACTGGTCAGATCTTTCGCTGCATAAAACTGTAAAACTATGGTCAAGTAATACTGACATTTACACACATGCAGATAAAAAGTACAAACACAAACATGCAAGTACAAATATGCATAAACACATACTGTGATTATCTGTTTAAATAGGCACAGTACTAAAGGTGATTGAAGACAAAGGTTTTCATTTTAGAAGACTATCAATTCCCTTTTTAAGAAGTTCAAGGCAAATGGGAATGTATGTTCAAACGTATATACAGTACGAATCGCTTCTTCCTCCTCTTCTGTTGATGTTACACTTTCCATGTCTTCCCAAAATACAGCCATATTTTCTTTGTATATTAGGCAAGAGCAGCAACAGTGGGGTAAATGTAATACTAGAAAGTACTTTTTTTTTTTTTTACCCGGGAAAGGGAACTGAGGCTTGGGTGTAGACACGCTGGTGTTATTTGATTCTTCTAAGCGGTTGATTCTTCAAAGCGGACCAATATGATTACTGTTGCTGAGAATGAAAGCTTTGTTCCCTGCAGTGTAATGGGTTGACCACTAGATGTCATGAGTTCCCGCATATATGCACAGGGATCACACAAAGTATTGTTTAGTTAGTTATCCATGTTTGTTTGATTTTATTAGCGGTTGTTTCCCCACTGCACTGTAAGAAAAATAAAACCAACACCGGTTTTAAACTGTAAATCAAGACTCTAGCCTGATCTTTTACACTGCCCTCGGCCAAGTCAAATTACAATTAGCAAAAGCGTCTCCGCGCGTCAGCAGTTTAAATACAGTATACAAATGTCAATGGTGCTCAATGACTGAGGACAATACATCAAAACAAGTATTTGTGGGTAAGCAACTTGTTATATGATCACGATTATGTTAACTTAAGGCTGCAGAATCTTATTTTACTACAGTATACTTGAGAAGCAATCATCTCGTGAGGGTGCCTAGTTTAACTGCCCTGTGGTGTTACGTGTAATGGCCTTTGAATTAAAATGACATTACAGTACAGTATTTTACTGTCAGGACTACCACTGCATTTAAACATCTATGACTTACTTATTTTCTGTTACGATGCAAATCTCAGCTTTTCACTAAACGGAGATGCAAAGCGCTGCAATCTCCCCCACTCCTCCTCCTCCTCCTCCGTGCTGCGCTGCAATCCCACTCCCTCTACATGCATATCACACAGTAACACTGCTGTACTCAGTACGTATTAAATTAATGTGTGTTCACTTTATTGAAACACATTTTCACTAACCGAGAACACAAAAAAAATACCTGCACAATGCAGTGGCGCAGTCACCATTTGATTACAAACAATGCAGTGTTTCCTGCATTAATGCACGATCCACGCTGCATATGTGCCTAATCGCACGAGATGTGATCATATTCTAATTCAAAAACAGCTTTATTGGCTGTACACGTCATTGCACTTGATCAAGTACCATATTACATGTAGTCAATTTGCCCCGAAATGATTCTTATAAGCGGATTGCTTGATTCTTAGAAGCAGACTATTTTTACATAGTATAGGAATTATTTTGTCCCAGTGGTTTTGATCACTATATGCGGTTGATTCTTATATCACTGATTCCAATAAACAGAGTGAACTGTAGTAATAATAATAATAATAATAATAATAATAGTAATAATAATAATAGTTCTTTTTCATGCTCTCAATGAGTTTTGCATTCTACTTTTTCATCTTTACTAGTGGGGGAATTTCTCAAACAACCACAAAATCAAATGCAGTTGTCCCACATTATACCGCCCCCCTTTATAACGCCACCCTCGCATACTGCCAGCTATTCTCTCTGAACAAATGTCACCAATATAAAAACAGTCCTATTTGTACCCGTTATATCACCACCCCGCTGTCCGCCACCCGCCAACTTCCCAAGCCAAGCAAACGTAAATGTAAGCATTGTAGCTTCCCTCATTGTAGTGCCAGCGAAATAATCATGGTCAATTAAAACAACAACGTTATGCAGTTAACCTTTGACTCACTTTCCTAATTCGTTGTTAACTGAACATTCATACTAATGTCATCAACACTCTCGCTCCCAAAGCAAAACAGAAAGTGCAAAATGAGGAGTCGATCCTACTTTTAACACCAGAGAAAAAAAAAAAAATCTGCATGTATGCATCTGAAAATAAGAAAGCAAGTCAGCAAGACATCGCAAATGTTTTCTCGTCTAAATGAGGCATATACTGTTAATCGAAGGACAATCAGAGACATTCTAATGGAAACAAACAAATGGCTTACCTTGATGGAACGGGTTGATTTGTTTAACCTGAAAAAGGCTTGAAATAAGTCTAAAATAAGTGACTTTTATAAACCACAGTAAATGTTAAAAAAAAAAAGTACGGTAAGAGGTTTGTTAGTTTACGTGCAAGTTTTGCACAAATGAAGGCTGAATTAAAGTAAAGCATCAGTTTTGTAAACAGCAGAATATTTTTTTTAATTTTTCTTTTACTTTTCATTTAAAAAAAGTGTTTACTTGTACATATTCAGCGTTTTTTTTTTAACTACTTAAAGAATGAAAAGTATAAACTGTTCCTCAAAAGTAACCATGTATGTGTCATACAAATGGGAAAAGATGATAAAACATCACTAGTAGACCTACTGTTGTGTTAAGAACTAGTACTGTAGTTTTTAAAAAAAGATGAATGTTTTATTAAAATGGCCTACTACTGTATAAATATAATATAATAACAATAATATAAGTTGCTGGTTGTTTTCTTTTTTTTATTGGCAATGAAAGATTTATCATCCAGAATTACACAACCACGGTAACCGGTCAGTTTTATATATAATACAAAATAAATGTCATTCAACCCTATAATGACAAAAGCTTTTTTGACTGTGGGTTCTCAGGTTAGTAAAAATGATTTGCTTTACATTTTTCCTTATATCGATGTTCTCTTTTTCATTGTACAGTAACTTCACATGCAGCTGCAAATGTGAAACAGATACTGCTGGGGTAAGGTTTGGTTTCAAAATGTTTGGTTTCACAATATGTGTAGTAACTTGACAGTACTTGCACATTTAAGTTGTACCTTCTTTCCTTTGCTGTCTTCCACAACGAAATCCTTATGGTCATGGACACAGTCTACTGGAGTTTTTGTGCATCTAGGCATTTTTTTACATTTCGCCACAATTTTCGAATTCTGTTTTAAATTCTCTTGCAAGCGGAGTCTCCAATAGAAATGTAGGAATTTTCTGCCACTCAGTAGTTGGGGTGGGTTTAAAGTATTCAGAACGAATCAATAACAGATACAAGTCAGGAAGGAGAGACACTGACCAACTGCCCTGGAAAGGTAGTTTTTTTTCTTTTTTTAAATGGGAAAGGGGTGAAGTCAACGTGAATTGAGTAACCATTTCCAGTGTTTTTCTGGTGTTTTTCCGGTGTTTATTGGCTATACACCATTTCATTTTATTTGTATTGGGTGTTTTATTGTTTTTTATCGGTTAAAAACAAAAATCGGAAGCCCTAGTTATAGACCAACGATGTGGTATACCACTAGAACATGTTATACAATGAGTTGCATTATATGAGGTACAGTATGTTAAATGACACTACGAAGTGTATTTTAACACAACAAATGTTGGTATGTGTTCTAACTATATAGTATATTAACAAAGGCACTCAAAACTGTACCCCTGGTTTGCTTAGCTGACTATGACAGGAAATTAAAGCTTAGGCAATATTTATCTAAATGCAGCCACTACTAATCAAAGGTTAATAAAACCAAGCATCCAACAGTATGTTAGTCTCTTTTCTGTCTGTATATATGAAGAAGAAAAACAAAGTTCATGTTTTAATGGTTTAAATGGCAATGTTATTTAGATCCATCGCGATCTATTGATCCCCAGTTTTTTTTTCAATGTGATTAGCCTACTTCCTGTTCTCTCCTGGCTTTAAGGCAGGGTGATAAGTATGATTCCACCTGAATGGCATGCCGACTCACTGTGCAGAGATACAGTATCGAGGTGGCTTTCTTGATGAAGTTCTGGGAGCAGTCAGCTACTGGGAACTGGATGAATGGCCTCCTATGGGACAGCAAGCCCCTCTGTGCTGCTGAAGCAGATAGGTGCTCCATTACTCTCTTAGCTGTTTAAAACTAGCATAATAAGGCAGTTAAGCTTAATAATCACATAGGCACAGTATTCAGTGCACTGAATGGAAATAAGGGATAGATGTGTTTAAATATAAGTTAGATCAGTTTGTCAAAGAAAGCCCCTGGCTCCCGGTACCAGGAGAGAAGAATTCTGTTTCATGCTGACAAGCTGAGACTGTGTAAATGATGTAGGAACCAGCCTTTTTTTTCTTCATGGACAATCTCATTGTCTTTTTAGAAAGCTACTTTATTTCCTGCACCGTGGGGATTTGTTTTGAGTCCCTTTCAGATAAACTGCTTCTGTTGTAGCAATGACGGCGAATACAAATGTGTCTGATTATTATGGGAGAGAGGCAGTGCGGTGTGTGCAGGCAACAGCTTCTGTTCATTTAACTGCTGTACAAATACTTCTTTCTCTGATGGAAATCCTAGGCAGACTGCTGGGTTTACATTCAGATCTGGAGTTTTTGATTCATGTTATGTGTTATTGAATATCCAATGCAGGGGTCACTCTTTGTGTTTGTGTTTTATTATTTCCGTTGTGTGTTGGGATTATTTATTGGCTTGTTTTATTTGTAAACAGAAAAAAAGATGCTGTCATGCTCCTGGAAAAGGGGATTTGTGATCGGGTACCAACTTATGCCTTGGCTCCATTACTATAAAGCTGAAATCTGTCCTGGTTGTTGTTTTTTTTTTACATCTGCAGCAGCACGATATACTCACAGTTTGAATTAGGTTGAGTTTGGAATACAGGCTGAGTGAAATCGATGCCGGCCAGTTGCTCTGGTGGAGGAGATTCCATTATGAGCGTCCACATGCAAAAAAGACTTACCTTATGGGTACACTAAAAATAACATAGCAGGGACTACAGTGTTACTGGATGTGCTTTTATGAAAATGAACAAATCAATTATTACTAACAAGGAATATTACAAGAATATTACAAATTCTATCAGAACTGACTTAGTGAAGTTTTTCTATAGTAGTTTGTTAAATTTGACATAACTGATTTAAATGTGCTGCCATTGACTGTAGGTATTTGAATGGAGTCCCTCAATGGTTAACGTAAGCTTAGATCTGTCACAAGCCATTATTATTGGCTATTGTCACAAATTGTTACTGTATGTTGACTCGTGGTGTGAAAACAGAGAAATGTCAAATCTTATAACACTCAAATACTTGGATAACACAATGGTATGAATATTTCATGAAAAAAAAAAAATCTGGCTCAGTTTTCTTCAAGTGGAAGAAATCCACATTCCAAATTGATTTTGAAACCTAACTAGAAATGTTGGAAACTTCATCAGGGTTATAATTATTTTGCCAAGCAGTTATGCACAATACAAGCCAATGGGTTAAGCGCTGTACAATCATTCTGAAACGTAGACCCATCCCCTGTTTTTTGAGAAAATTAAAAAGAAACTACTGTAAATCAGAATCAAAAAGCTTTTAAAGAAGTGTGAATAATATAGTCGCAGACAAAAGTATTGGCAGCCTATTATCATAAACATCTGAAAGCCATAATAAAAGCAAAAGGAAGACACACAAAATACTAAAGCAGGGTTGGCAATACTTTTCTCATGAACGAATACTTTTAAATAGTTTGCTAAGTGCTTGTCCTTAATCTGTTACCTTGAATTATGGTGTAGCATAGTGTCCCAATACTTTTGCCTGCAACTGTAAATTGAAATTAAAGACTCCTTTTTAAAGGTACAGTTTATCTAAAATTAAAACTGTTCCAATTTAAAGATATACTTCATTAAATGTTGTTTTCTCTGGACTGGAATATAACTCTCTACTGTAAGCTTATCAACACGATAAAAGTGAAGAACATATTAATGTAGACTTGACCAAGACTTGACCAAGTAAAATAGGTCTGTATGTTTTCCAAGAACTTCATAATTGAAATTAACTGAACATTTTTTTTTTATCTTAAAAAAGCTTGCTTGCAGAACCTGGAAAACACCTTAAAATGATTAGTTGTCTAAACTTTAAAGAGTTTCTGAAATGTTCTGTACCGCACTAATGGATTTTAATTGTAGCATTCTGAAAAGGAGTTGACATTTCGCTGCACTTAAGTTAATATCCTATTATATGTGTTTTGTATGATTCTGTATTGTTATTTCTGTCTAGATTTGCATTGCTTACTAAATATTTCAGCAAAAATAGCTTGAAAAAGATTTCTTAAGGCAGATTTTTCTATAGTGAGGTGGGCACTGAAGCTTTTGCAATCCTAATATGTTTCCTCAAATCACTTAAAAACATGCAAAATCTGATATTAAACAGGTAGGATATTACATATTAAGAAATGGTTGGGGATATTAAGACTAATTTTAAAATATTCCAGTAAACTATGTAGATGTAGGTAGAATATACTGTATTCAGGTTAAACAAGCCAGCTTGGAACAATTAAAAATAACTTTTAATTGTTTGTTAACATGTTTGTTTCCTGTTTCCTGTTTCCTGTTTTGCGTTTTTTCTAATTTGTGTTGGAATTCTGGAGGGACCTACTGTACAGTCCACAGCTAATGTTTACAACGACCTCTAGAACAGACTATTTTAATAAAAACACCACATAATCAAGTCAGTCTGTCTGTAACGTTTGTGTAGTACAGCATAATCCGTACTAAGCCGATTATGTCTTTTTTCTAAGGGGTGTTTGCCATTCCACAAAGATGAGTGACAATGCGATCTCCTGGTTGTAGTTCCACTCATGTTATGTGGAAATGCAGTTACTGTAGGTTTATGGGCGCAAGGTAGTTTTTTTTTGTATTTGACTCACTTGTTGTTATATACATAGGGGTGTCAATTAAGGGGCTGTACAGTATATGACCCCCTGGTAAATGTCAGTGTTAAGGGCTTTCGAGCATGCAGCACCACACAAGCATGGAACCGCAAAATCAAGTAAGATATTTTTGTTTTCTCATACAAGTATAATCTTTAATACTGCAGAAATGCAAAGGATGATAAGTATGGCAAATTTGTACTATGCAGGCTTGTACCACACTTAAACCATGAGTGCTTGCCATGCCCTTCAATTGGCTGGGTAATTTGTACTACATAGGATGGGTGGGGTTTGCTACAAAGACAGTGAGCAGCGTTAGTTTCTGTGGAAATGGTGATTGCACAAATTACTGCAAATAGAAACGATAGTTTGAAACAGGATAAACAGAGACGATGTTGTAATATCTAACTATTCATTTAAGATGTTAGTTTCTCAGTAAGTGTGCTGTTTATTTTTGGGAAAAAACAATGGAGTGTTATTTTTTGCAATTTTTTGTAAAGCAGCAATAATTCAGACAGTGCACATTAAGTGTCTGGTTGGCTTGTTTATAGTCAGAGGTCGCGCTTGCTTTTCTTTTCATGCGTTCCTGAAACGCACATGCCCAAAATTTTGCGTCCCATCCATCAAATATACATTTTAACACAAAGGCTAATAAACTCCAGGGATGTGCATTTTGGTACATTTTTATGAACTTTTAAACTCTATGGCATGTAGTAGATTTAAAAATCTCTGTCTGTGTATAGATATGCATATAAACACAGACACACTGTTTTTGTTATATATTCTAGCAGTAGACCGTTCGCAATGACAACGAGACAGGATTCTAAGCACTGTTTGTTGCCTTCATCTACGTGTGTTTTAATATTTTTCTGCATTCCAATAACAGCAACAGCATCGCCATGTCTTTTAAGCGAAGATTCTTGAAAAACTGTACACCCGTGTGTATGTTTTTTTGCCTAGCAGCTCTTTCACACAAGGTACATCTTGCCATCTCGATAAGCCACAGATACTTCATCTCCCATTCAAAATTATAAGAACATATTTTTGTTTGCGTTTTTGTGCATTACTACTGCTTGCAACTGCTTCAGTCACTGTGGCTGAGATGCAGATTAGCAGTCTTCATCATGAGAATCCCCTGAAGATGCTGACTGCTTAGCAAAAAAAACTTCCAATTGACAACTGATTGACAACTGACTTGCTGTCAGTGTATACTCTGCACTAGGTATTCATTTTTATGCTTAAAAAAATGTGTAAGGGCATCCCTGTTAAACTAGTGCAGAAAATAACAAAAGCACAATGTTAAATTAGGCGACTGCAAAAATGAAATGCGAGTTAAAAGTAGGATCTGGGATGAACAATTCACGTAATTTGTCAGCTCTGTTTGAAATAAAATTAAAGGGACCAGAATTAGGCTCAGTCAAGATATGAAGCTAAAAGCAAAGATTGTTTTGCAATTAACAGCTTTTTCTGAGTTTAATTATGAAACAGAATCAGTGTGTGTGTTTTGCATTTACTTTTACCAAAATACTTGTTTTATTTCTTAGCATTATGGACCTCTGTTAATATGGGGCATAACACATTATTTTAAAATAAAATGCAGTGCATGGTGGGATACTATCGTATTAATTTCCAATGTTCGTTGCGTTGCTTGGAACTGTAACTGAACTATTCTAATAGCATTAGTGTGTGTACGCATTACGCCCGACTAAACATGAAACTGTACTTCAGTGTGGACGCTAAAGTTTGTGCTGGATTAATTAAAACGTTTTTGACTACGGTTCTCGAGATCGGTTATGTAGTGTGGACAGGGCCTAAAAGTAAATATCCTTAATATTGCTGGCAAAGCCAAATATGAGGCTGCCACCTACAGGACTGGAGTGTACCTTAATCAATGCTGTTATTTTGCAGAACTGTTTTTTTAAAACAAGCAAGTATTTTACGGTCATTGCTGCCGTGTAATAGATTACCACGAATATGCATGTCTGCGTCCCTTTCCATTCTGTGCGTCCCGTGAACGCAAGACAAAATATATTTCCGTTAAAATTTGGCGTTAACATGACCTCTGTTATAGTACAATTTGTACTGAATTGTATACTCTTGTTTACTTTATTACAGGGTGCAATGATCAGGCAACTCTACTGTTTGTGTGCGAGTGACTGGAGAGGTTCAATCCCTGTGAGCTAACTGGGGAAGTGACCTGTGCCAAAGCAAAACCATGGCACTCATTGTACAGCATTACATTATTTTTTACTATCAGGCAGATACATTGAACTAGCTTCACAGCTGATGAGTGATATAGGAAAGTGTGGGTATTGTTCAGTCTCTCACTTTGAACAGGCTTGAAAGCAGCATCAAACAGATTGAAATCTTGCTCATGTTTTTGCTCCTTCTTTAAATGCTGCAGTGGAGTAGAAAGAGTGGACTGTGTAGAGTGTATTGTATAACAGCACCTACTGTAAGATGACTTAACTAATTAGAGGTGTATGGCACAATATATATATATATATATATATATATATATATATATATATATATATATATATATATATATATATATTTTAAAGCTCAAAGTATTCATTTTACCAGAACTCCCTGTTGGAACTGCAGTCTTATTACCGGTGTGCATAGTTGTACTTTATCCAGTGTCTGTCATACATTTGACAGTATGGGTAAGTGTTTAGCTTATGTACTTAAAACAGGAACTTTGATTCAGTGAATATGCCTGTCCTTCCTTCAGGCATATAAGAATGATTTATGTGGCGAGCGACATGAAGACAAGCGTTTTTCTTCTCTGAAGGAGCAAGGCCAGCCTTTCACTGTTCTGACATAATGTTTGTATTTGGGTTTGGAACACAAACTACAGCAGGAAGTCTACAGAGATTGCACTGAGGCAAGTCTAAGAAATTGTGTACCGTCCTGACAAAAGCGGCTTTGTTTTATGAAGGAGCTGTATCCAATTTCGAGTGTCTGTCTGTGCTTGAGGTGGGTGTGTGGATTGAATCGCCCCAATTCAGCAGCACAGCTAGGACATTCCTATGAGACACTGGAGTCCCAAGCGGCCATTGCCTGGAAGTAATGCTTTTCAAGGGGATTTGTAAGTAGGTGGCTCTGGCTAGTTTACCAAGCTAATGACACATATGGAAAGACTGATGTCAACGATTTCTTTTGAAAAACAATTATAAACCCAGGATTCTGATTTCCCTCACTGGGAAATTGCAGTGCTGAACTGGATTTTAACGGTTTGAGGTTTTCAAATTTAAATTACTCTGCATGTCTGAAAGTTATGCGGTTGTCTGTTTATGACTTTTCCTAAATACATGTATTAAATACCCTGACAGTGTTTGAAAGGCAAGATCACGAAAATAAGGAAGTTGTAATACCGCCTACCTAGAAACGCCAAAGCAGTCATTTTGACTGCCTTTTACAATACATGTTTTGTAAAAGGAATAAGTAGAAAGTGTGTTAAAATAACCATAGATACACATTGCAGAGTATGAAGCTGCAAGTATTGTGACATTTTTCAGTATTAATATATTAGCCTTCTTGGTGGGCTTTTACATAGACAAATACACATTCTATTTAAAACAGACTGTCTTAAGCAACACTGCTCAATAAGCTGCTTCAAGTCTTAGTTTTACAAAGTTGTGGTGTCCATGCATACTGTACACCATGTGCACTTCAAATACTCCTTAGGGACTGTTTCATACATACATACATACATACATACATACAGTGCCTATAGAAAGTCTACACCCCCTTTCAAAATGTTCACCTTTTGTTGCCTTATAGCCTGGAATTAAAAGTTGTTTTTTTTTCATTTATCTACACATCCTACCCCACAACTTCCAAGTGAAAAAAATATTCTAGAAATTTGTAGAAAATCAATTAAAAATAAAAATGGAAATAGCTTGGTTGGATAAGTGTGCACCCCTCTTGTAATAGCAATCCTAAATTAGCTCAGGCATAACCAATCGCCTTAAAAATCACACACCAAGTTAAGTGGCCTCCACCTGTGTTAAATTGTAGTGATTCACATGATTTCAGGATAAATTCAGCAGTTCCTGTAGGTTCCCTCTGCTGGGTAGTGCATTTCAAAGCAAAGACTCAACCATGAGCACTAAGGTGCTTTCAAAAGAACTCCGGGACAAAGTTGTTGAAAGGCACAGATCAGGGGATGGGTATAAAGAAATATCAAAGGCCTTGAATATCCCTTGGAGCATGGTCAAGACGATTATTAAGAAGTGGAAGGTGTATGGCACCACCAAGAACCTGCCTAAATCAGGCCGTCCCTTCAAACTGGATGACCGAGCAAGAAGGAGACTGATCAGAGAGGCTACCAAGAGGCCAATGGCAACTTTGCAAGAGCTACAGGCGTTTATGGCCAAGACTGGTCAAAGTGTGCATGTGACAACAATATCCCAAGCATTCCACAAATCTGGCCTGTATGGTAGGGTGGCAAGAAGGAAGACATTACTCAAGAAAGCCCACCTTGAATCCCGTTTGAAGTATGCAAAAAAACACTCGGGGGGGGGGGGGGGGGGGGGGATTCTGTAGCCATGTGGCAAAAAGTTTTGTGGTCTGACGAAGGTGCTTCCACCAAGTATTAATTCAGGGGGGTGGAGACTTATCCAATTATGATCTTTCAGTTTTGTATTTTTAATATATAAATTTTTTCTCAAAAACTTTTTTCCCCTTAAAAGTGTGGAGTATGGTGTGTAGATAAGTGGAAAAAAATCCTCATTTAAATGCATGAAACTAAGGCACTGACACAACAAAATGTTAAAAAAAGTTCAAGGGGATGTAGACTTTCTATAGGCACTGTATATATATTGTGACAGATTACCTTCTTATCGCAGGTTTTCCTTCTTCAGATAAACACTTGACAACCAGGATGCGAGAAAACGCAGTAGTGTGAGCTTATTATTTACATTAACAAAAGAAAACAAAACCTAACCCGATCTCGGGTCCTATCTAAACAAATGCTTTCCCTAACTAATAACGAGGCAGGCTATGCCTGTTTCCTTGTCAGCAAAAACAAATCAAAATCCAGAGTTGTAATCCAAATACCTGTTTCAATGTGTTTGTTTACCAGCAATTCAACAACAAATAATTTTCTCCGCTCACTCTCTCACTCGCCAACCAAACTCCTTACATTCTCCTCAACCAAACACTCACAAACACAGACATTTTAAATGGTAACCAATTACATTGTAAACAATATACTCTCTCTCTCTCTCTCTCTCTCTCTCTCTCTCTCTCTCTCTCTCTCTCTCTCTCTCTCTCTCTCTCTCTCTCTCTCTCTCTCTCTCTCTCTCTCTCTCTCTCTATATATATATATATATATATATATATATATATATATATATATATATATATATATATATTTGCTCTGTACTCTACTAAACTGTAGTATACAGTGCCATTAAATTAGGGACCAACTCGAGCAATGAAAAGATAAAACTAGCATTCAGAAACTCTTATTTAAACTAAAAGATACTGTTCAAAGAACAATAAGACCAAATTAATAACCTAATGCTTTTAGGGGATGGTGGTAACTCTGAGTTTAGTCGACAACTGTGAGCTCTTTTCTACATACAGGTTTGTAACGGATGGAGAATTACGTGCACATTTAAAAATAAACTTCTTTTATGCTGTTTGGCACTGGGGAGATTTTTGAAAGCAGATAAAAATGAGTGTTTAATGTCAAATACAGACCTGATTTCATATACAAACAGTGGGAGAGAGACGCTCATCATGCTGGGGGGAATCGTCAAACATCTTTTCCTTGAACAAACAGCAGAAGCCATTCCAGTCTGTGGTTGTTGAATGCTAGTGGTATTTGATTGCAGATTGGGCAGACAGGGAATGCATCACTTTAATTTACAAACCACAGTAAAAAGCTGGGAAGTGGTTTAATATTGGACTGCAAAACAATTCAGCTGTGTAGGCGCAATAATGGAGTGGAGTTATGAAGGGCAGCTCAGTTGGGTATAGAGAACACTGGATGGACAATCAAATAAATAATGCATTATTTCTGAGTATTCTTAAAACTGCAAAGGAAATTCGATTTTTACATGCTGAGTACATCCAGTGAAATAAATGCTTTAGCTCAAAGTTTGCGCTGACCCTGAATATCTACACAGAGTTCAAACTACCTAGTATAGCCTATAGGTAACTAACGTTTTGTTATACATGATTCCCTTTTTGGAAGGCTTCCATCCATACATTGAGGGAAGGAGGGTGTTTTGGATTTATAGTTTCTTAACTAACATAAAGAATTGAATTAATCCTTGAATTAATGCTTGACCATTCCCTCCATAAATATATACGCTACTTCAGTACTTCCAGGGTTTTCTGCCATTGCAATGTATTTTATATGCTTTGGCTGAGATATAGTTCCCTCAAGTAATTCTTGACCAAAGCATATACATGTATAAAATGCATTGGGTTTTGTGTTACAATTTTTATGTATTCCCTTTTTGGGATTTTCAGTTTTTTTGTTATCGCTGCCCAAATTGCAGTGTTTTATCTGAACATTTTTTTACCGTTCAAAATATGAATCTTTAGGAAATTATGAATGCTATAGTAGCCCTATAGACAAGCAGCTAAAATATGTCCCCACCAAAGCCCTCCAAAGTTTAGCTTTTAACTGACAGGGAAAGAGGTGGGCTTTGGAGTAGGGTTGGCCGTGCTCCGGCTTTGCTAGCTCCAGCTCCTGACTGGCTCCAGAGCTGATGGTGAGCCCCTGCTCCAGCTCCAGGCTGGTTCCAGAGCTGATGGTGAGCCCCTGCTCCAGCTTCAGGCTGGTTCCAGAGCTGATGGAGACCCCCTGCTCCAGCTCCAGGCTGGCTCCAGAGCTGATAAAGAGCCCCTGCTCCAGCTCCAGGTTGGCTCCAGAGCTGATGGAGAGCCCCTGCTCCAGCTCCAGGCTGGCTCCAGAGCTGATGGAGAGCCTCTGCTCCAGCTCCAGGCTGGCTCCAGAGCTGATGGAGAGCCCCTGCTCACACTGTAGGCTGGCTCCAGAGCTGATGGAGAGCCCCTGCTCACGCTGTAGGCTGGCTCCAGAGCTGATGGAGAGCCCCTGCTCACGCTCTAGGCTGGCTCCAGAGCTGATGGAGAGCCCCAGCTCCAGCTCCAGGCTGGCTCCAGAGCTGATGGAGAGCCCCTGCTCACGCTCTAGGCTGGCTCCAGAGCTGATGGAGAGCCCCTGCTCACGCTGTAGGCTGGCTGCAGAGCTGATGGAGAGCCCCTGCTCACGCTCTAGGCTGGCTCCAGAGCTGATGGAGAGCCCCTGCTCACGCTCTAGGCTGGCTCCAGAGCTGATGGAGAGCCCCTGCTCTCTCCAGGCTGGCTCCAGAGCTGATGGAGACCCTCTGCTCCAGCTCCAGGCTGGCTCCATACCTGTCCATAAAGTAGTGCTTCCCAAAGCAACACATCCAGAAATGCTAAATAATGTTAAATATGTAACACATTTTGCTAGTTAACATTTGTTACACAAACAGAAATACTCATTAATGTCACAGGCTACTTACAAATTTAATTTTAAATGATGTATTTGTTGCTAATATATATTACAGCAATATTCACATTCCCTTATCTAGCGCCACTGTCGAATAGATCTGATTTACTTATTAATATAAATTATACTTACAAAATTATTTTAAATTATTTATTTTTTGTTAGGCTAATATTCACATTCTCTTATCTAACATCATGCTTTCAAAGACATCCAATCTACTCATTTATATAAATTATACTTACAAAATTCATTTAAAATTATTTATTGTTTGTTAATATGTCCGATCAACTTATTTCCTAGGCTCGATCCACTTATTTCCAGCCTAAGCTCGTACTTTAGAAACAATGGAACCTCGTCTTTAAATTCTAGAGCTTGATCAACTAATTTCCCGATCAACTTATTTCCTAGGACACCAGAATACATGATTCTAGTTGATAATTTTGGACGACTCCTTACATCAATATTATGTACATTTAAAGTACTTCTGTATTTACATTTAGTTATTTGATATACTTATTTATTTTGTTCATTCAAATGTTTGAACTGAATTCAGGAAGGATTTTTTTAAATGTGAAAAGCAGGAAATAGTTGAGCTGCTCCGGAACCTCAGCTCCGGCTCCATGCTCCGAGCCGCTCCAGTACCCTCAGCAAATTTTACCTTATTTGCAAAGCCTCAACGGGTGCTTTTCGGGATAAAATCACATTAGTGCTGTAATGCACTTCCTGTCCCTGTGAGTCACACTCAACTTCAGGCATTACTGACTGGGAGAGGCTGTTTAAATACTGCTTGATCCTGTAGCTGCCTCTGTTGTCATTAGGAAGTCTACTCTGTACACAATGATATCACAAATACACAACATCTGCTAATTTGTACACTTTATATTCTGGTCTGATTTCAATATTATAATAAACATATTTATTTTTTCTATTCAGACTTCTTCATGGACTGGGATATCCATATCACCTTGACAGACTGACACTGGAGACAATGGAGTTGCAATAGACCACAATGGATTGATCGGTGGACTTGGATCCTGACCTGTTGATGAACTTTAAATTGACAGAAATACTGCGAATTTGCAAGACGGGTTTTGCATCTGGTTTGATTACGAGACTGTCGAAGAGCTCGGAGGCTGGTAAGTGACCTGCCATTATTAGCAATTTGATTGTGGAACACAACAGCTTCAGTTGTGAAGGGTGAGCAAACAATAGTAGATATTCTCAGTTATGCTCTATATAATACAATCAATACGCTCAAGCCCTACAGTGATGCAAGAGTCTTTGACAGTCATTGTGAGTCAGAGCCTGGTGAAAGCATTAATGTTGTTGACATAGAGCTGCTATTGATTTGTACTCTATGTATGCCATGCTTGTATGCATTTACTGTACCATTGATTTGGTCAGAAGAGTAAATTCCCTTCAAGAGCCATAGGAGAAATGTGCAGTAGAGGGTGATTTTTAAAAACAACAATACAATTTTGCTTGAGCCACTGAAGATGTGCTTTTTCCATGGCAATCCATAGTAAACATCCATAAGGGTGTACTATTCTACTTTATTAAACATCACATGGTGTTTGTTGGCTTTCCAGTTTGTTTTTGCAATGACCTGTGTGGGACTGTGTCCTGGATGATTCTTTAATTATGCTGTGTCTTATTCAGCATTTGTTTTATAACTAGATAAATATTAGGCCTGTTACGTGGTTATCTTTCCTGATGTATTTACTTTTTTGCTGTGAGAGGAGCTGCAGCTTTCTCCAGGAGACGAGACGCTTCAGCTTTGCTTCAGCCCCACTCCGGCAGCCGAACCTGGGGCGAGCCCATTCCCTCTTCCCCTCTCCCGACCCGCTCTCCTTCTCACACTTGGTTTGCTTGTCTGTTGCTTCAAACTGAACTCCTGACCGCCGTTTAGCTAGGCTATTTCTAGTTTAAAAACTGCTAATTAAAATGATCCATGAGTGGGAATGTTACTTTTTTTTTTTTTTTGTATATATATAAATATAGCATTGATTACATGGTGCTTTATGCATAGTTAATTCACAGAAAGTTACATTTTTGCTTCGCTATATGTGAATTATAGAGAGTGAGTTATTTTATTTTTGTATTTTAGTCAGATGTGTGTTGTTATGTGTCCCGCAGCCCCCCCCGCCCCCTCCCCCCTTTATAGCACTCTTTGGTTATAATGCTCATATTGTGTGTCCTCCAAGACCCGCGTTATAGTGAGGGAGCACTGTATACCTTTTAGTGTTTTAGAGAAGAACTTGAGGCAATGTAGGGATGATTATGTAGTCTACTCCCCTTTTAACGTATAATTAATTACTTTAGAGACGATTCTGGGATTTTTTATTAAAAGTAAAGAAACCTGAATTGCACAAGGAGATTGGTGCCTTCACTTTTCTGATGTGATCACCTTTATCCCATAACATTTAACCACAGTTGTTCAATTGACACTTTCCTGTTACAGAAGCCACTGTGTGATGACTGCTCAGTCAACAAAAGTGACTGGCCCCTATTATTATTATTATTATAATTATTATTATTATTATTATTATTATTATTATTATTATTATGCAGAAAACAATTCAAAAAGCATCCCAGACATGCATGGTTTAACGTCTAAATAGACCCCAGTGCTAATTTTGCATAATTTTTGCAACAGTTCCAGCACTAGCAAGAGACATCTAGAGTGCATGTACAGTAGGATGTCTTAAATCAATTTCCCACGTTATTTGTTCATGACATCAACGCTTTGTTTTCTCTAAAGATTAAGTAGCTTCAAATGTACTGCCCCCTTTCCTTTTGTAGACTGCTGTGCACTAGATGGCGCTGGCACTTACTAATACAAAGACACTGTCGCTGCTCTAGCCCAACATTGCATATGTCTATGGCAGGCAACTATATGGCCCATAGTACTGTACAGTGCACTTAGAGAAAAATGTGATCCAGTCTGACTGTTCGGCTGCTGGGTTGATCGAATAGGGGACATGCCATCAGAGGAAGTGTAGCTATTTATAAACTCAGGAGTGTGGAGCGAGTCGCCCAAGATAGCAACCGTCTGCTTGGATTGGAGTGTTGTTCCAAGTGCCTGGAGTTCTTTTAACTACGACTGGCAGCCTGCGAGGGCAACAAGGTAATGAGCCAGGAGGAAGGAACTAGGGGGGTTAACCTTTTATATCCCCTCCACTTGGTGCTATTGAGATCATGGCATGACCCTGACAGTGTGTGGAAAATGGAAATACTAGCAGACAGAGTTCCTGTTTCTTTTGCTTCATGCAGAGTATGTATTGGTGTGTATATACTTGTTTTACATAGCAAATTCCTGTCTGATGTCCTCCAAAGTGCGGGTTCTGACTTTTAGTTTTGCTTTACAATTTTAGATTTAATTTGGTTGTGAGGGGTTGACCACACACTGTCAACAGGGTGTTGGGACACAATGGGCAGACACAGAGCTTAGCAAGTTGTTCAGATTGTTCTGAAGCGACAAATAGCCATTCCTCATATTTAAAGTGTTGTTGCAAGGCTGTTACATTTGTTTATCTTAGACAATCTAAATCTTTGGATTTAAAAATTTCTCTTGCAAATAAAATGGGTCTATATCACTAGATAATAATTATAGGAAAAATCTTTTGTAGCAAAAGTTTTGCTTTTGTGGATGAGGAAAAAAGTTACAAGAAATAGATATCTACAATTATTTATTTTAGCTTTTTCTTTTTTTTTTTTGCAAAACTCCAAAAATGTAATTCAGAAGTATTCATACCCTGACAGGGAAAATTAAATTAATAGCTAGTTGAGGTACCTTTTAGCAATAATAACCTCTTAAACGATTAGGATATTTGTCGGTGAGCTTTTCGCATGATTCTTTAGTGATTTTTGACCATTCTTTGACACACAATTGTGTCAGTTCATTCAAATTCCGAGGACTTCTCTGGTGCACAACCTGCTTTAACTCATACCAAAGATTTTCAATCAGATTTAGATCGGGACTTTGACTAGTCCATTCCAGAACCTTGATTTTATTCTATAACCATTCTGAAGTAGATTTTGATGTGTGCTTTGAATCGTTGTTGTGTTGGAACGTCCAGTTGCACTTTAAACCAAGTTTTGTAGCAGAGGGTTTCAGATCTTTTGGTATGCTATGGAATCCATTTTACCATGTATTGGAACTAAATTTCCTGTACCATTAGAGGACAAACAGCCCCATAGAAGGATATTACCACCTCCATGCTTGACAGTAGGTATGGTGTTCTTTTCTTTGTACGCCTCACCAGACTTTCTCCAAACCTAACGACTATCAGCTTGACCAAATAGCTTGATTTTTGTTTCATCACTCCACAAAACCTTTGAGCAGAACTCATATACATCATTCAAATGCTGTTCTTGCAAACTTCATGCGATTGTCCTTGTGACATTTTCCTAAGTGGCCTTTCCCTTGGCCTGCGACCATTGACAGACCTTCAGCATGCAATACTCAACCTATGGTTGAAATGGAAACCTCAGTCCCACTTGTACCCAATTCACTTTGAATATCTTTGGCAGTCAATCTCGGATTGTTATTAACCTTCCTCACAATTCTTCTACTTGTTCTTGGTGAAGGAACCTTCTTTCTTCCAGACTGAGGGAGCATTGTGACAGTACTTCTTTATAATAGAAACAGTTAAAATTGGGATACTCAAATGCTTGGAAAGAATGTTCACCTACTACAATCCAGCATTTTCTAGATTTTTCTAGAATAAGGTTCTGTATTATCATATTGAAATTTCAAGCACCTTGTAGGCAATACTATCATAGCATCAAAGGGTATGAATACTTCTGAATTCGCATTTTTGGAGTTTTGCAAAAAAACTGCTGAAATAAATAATTGTAACCTTTTTTTTCCTCATCCACAAAAGCAAAACTTTTGCTACAAAAGATTTTTCCTAAAATTATTTTTTTTTTGAGACATTTCGAGAAATTATAAATTTCCATTGGGGTATGTAAACTTTTGACTACAACTGTATGTGGCACTTTTCATCCACACAGGATCATATTCGTAATTGCCTTTAAGAAGTATTTATCGGCATGTATTAAATAGATCCATTCATTGATGTGTTGGTTTCAGTTACAGCCTCGGTACAGCAATACGGCACTACAAATGTTAGCACCCTGGATAAGAGGGAAATTAGCTTCCAGTCCACTTATAAAACACTCAAAGCGGAGGTTAACTGTCCTTGAGCAGCACTCCATTGTGAAGGTGAGGAAAGGGCAACTTTTCTTGTTTTGAAATCAAGACATTACGAATGCCTATACAGCACATAATGGTTTTAATGAATTTTTGCCCAAATTACCGGTTTTACCTAAGTGTGCTTCCATGGACCAGATAAACTACATAACTGAGTGCTGTATCCCTCAGCCTTGCACCTCAGCCAGGGTTTACATAGAAATGTGTTGGAAGTTGTAAAGGCGGTTCAAGTAATTTACTGTGAAACATGGTCTCGACACCGTTTTCCAACATCCTTTGCATCATTTGTTAACAATTTTCAGTTCACACAAAACAAAAACAGAAAATGAAGGAGACTAATAAACTATGACGTGTCCGGCAGCAAATTTAAGAATGTCTTTTGGAATGAGTAATCGCCAGTATAGAGGGGAGAGTATGAGGGAAGTGAAAAGTAAGACCAGTTCTAGGAGTGCAATGAAAGGTTGATTGTGCTGAGGAATAATGTACTTTATGATGAACACTACCAACTACTATTGTATAGGAGCTGAAAAATGCTAGGAGGCTGATTAGTTCATTGCTTTGTGCCCTGGAATCTGGTGGTTTTTATGACTGTCCGGTTTTTTAAAAAGCCTTTGCTGACATCTTAATCCAATTGAGAATTATTTGATCTTTGCCAACACCCAAATGCACATAACAGACTGTATAGGAGATATATAGAAGGGAAAAGGTGTCTGCACATGAGTACTGGTTCCAGTTTGGTGACTTTGGGTGAGAATAGTATTACATGAATATATAGACTATAGTGGGTGTGTACGATGGCCACTCTGACCTTAAGGTCATTTCCATCTGATAGAAAGACATTTTAGATGGCTGCATCAAATCAATATCAAGGTCTACTAATATATTATAGGCTGCTCGGGGTCTTTCAGCCAATCAGAGTGCATGTTTCACCTTCTATATTCCACCACATGTTCACTGTTCTATAATCCTGTATTATATTGTATTTTTCAAAATGTTGGTATTTAAATAACTTTTATTTTTCAAAATGTAAAACAAAAATTACTTTAAAATATATATTTATCAGAAGCTGAGATTATGAGCACAGTGTAGTAGACTGTAATGACTTTAAGTCCTATTCTACTACAGAATTGAATTTGGCACACCACTTTGGTCTCACAGTCACTTGTATTCAGAAAAACCATACATTGCATTGAGACTAAAAATATAAAGAATATGTCTCCCGATTTGTGCAAATGCCATTGCTTTGGCGAACTCCATTTACGATTGGTCTCACTAAAATGATGCAGTTAGTGGAGTAGGATGCAGTAAACTGAAGTTCATTTTAAGTCTGGGTATCCTGTGTTACATTCGATCAGGTATTAAAAATGCCTCAGTCTCTGCGAGTGCTGTTGATTGAACTGAACGATTTTCAGTTTCTGGTCGCAACAAAATCCTGGCCTGTTTAATAACATTTGAGATTGGTATATCCTGAAGATGTGAACTAGTGAAACTCTCCCATGGCTTTCTTTACCTGCCCTGGGTCAATTCTCATGTACAGGTGTGGTTACTTTAACTTGCCTTGAAAACTCAAAAGAGTTCAGCCTGACTGATCCATCCCACTAAGTGACTTTCCTTCCTAGCCTGCCAGAGTGAAAAGCCCACTGCAGTTCTCACTATTGGTCCCTTGCCAAAATGAGCTCTGAAAGGATGCGAGCTCTCGATCCTTTAACTGGGAATCCCTTGGCTTGAGGTAGTACTTTTTCACTTCCTTGTTCACTGTTTTTTGGAGGGTCTAGATGCATGGTAACAGAAAACAAATACATATGGATCAGGTTTAGCAAGCTATTGCCAGAGTGCAAAGTTTACACCTATTTCTTTATAAATGGCCATATAGAAATAATCGACAAGTGCACACGTAAGCTGTACAGTTGGCCTCTTGTGGAATTTCACACACACAAAAAAAAATCCTTAGTAAATGTGATGAAGTGAATAGGATATAGACCATAGTAGATACCATCCTCTGTGGTTGCACCCCTTTACAACAGTGGCAGTATACTGTAGTAGCAATCATATCAGTTACAGTGCAAAAAAAAAATTGTGTTAAAAAATCCTGGGTGGAGAAAAGAATGAAACTGGAAAGGAAAAAGGTCTGTGTTATTCTCAAAGTGGTATGGAGGAGGAAGGGTGGACGGCTGTGTACATTAAATCGTTAAATAATTAATGTGGTTCCACCCTGCTCCCCACAGGTTTTGCAGTTCCTGTGGCTCTTGGTACTTTTAGCTGACTTGGCTTGAGTGTACAGAAAGTCCACATTGTTGTACTGAAACCTCATGCGTCGCATAGAAGCACCTGCCATACCACTGTCAATAGGGTGCAGGGGCACCATGGACAATGTGAGTGTAATCCATTCAGTACTATTTAATAATTTCCCCAAGTTGGGCGAATCTCCAGTGTTTTCCAGAATGGCAGTGTGACGGGGTATGCCCCACCCTTATGTTTATTTGTAATGTTGTATTATTATTATTATTATTATTATTATTATTATTATTATTATTATTATTATTATTATTATTATTATTATTATTATTAGTGTAGGTGTGTGGCAGCACGGCAGGGTGAAAGCCCTGCCAGAGCATTGGTGTGTGTTGTGTGGAGGAGTATTGGGTGGCAGGGAGCGAGTTAAAATCCTCCCTGCAAAGACACATGGGAATGTGGCTGGAGCAGTCTATTAAATACATGTTAAAATGATTAATTAAGGCTCCAGCTACAGGGGTATAAACTAGGTGTTCACGGGTGGTAGTGGGGAATGAGAGCGGAGAGTTTATGTAGCCGTGTTTGAAAGCGGTGGCTCAGACTACAACAGCAGAGTTAAAAACATACATGTTTATAATGTTTTGTTCAACTGTTTGTTTTGACCACCATGCCACTGTTTGTATGTTCCTGTGTTTTGTTTGTTCCTGTCTTTTGTTTGTTTGTTTTATTATTTATAACTAAGGTGCGCAAAAGCGTGTTTAAACCTGCAGCTTTCTTGTGTCTGAGTCTCCTTCCTGGTAGAAACAGCTTGCCAGTGATGTCAGCGCCAGAGGCAGATCAAATAAGGACATATTTCCATTCACATTTAACACTGGAACAATGCTGTGTGAATATTGCTCATTGTGAGAGGGTTTTCTACATACATGTAGGTATTTCTAATGTATTCCCAATGCTATTACTTAAGTTCTACTGTAGCGGTCGGATTAGGAAAGACGTCAGTAATCCTGATTATCTGCATCCTGTGATCAGAATTCCATGAAGCCATTTGCAGGGGTGGAATTCATTCCAATTTCTTCCATGTTGTGGTAATTTGGTCAATCATTATTATACAGTTCAAGCCAGTTGCAGGCTTGCAGTGTTATGGTGTACTGTATAGAAACATAAATACACAACATAAACTGATATCTACGTTATTAGGCTGTTGTTAAATGAATGCCCTACTGTTATCATAATGTTTGGTGGTGTGACTTGTATGATGTTTAAACTATATGAATCTGTTGTTGAAAATTGTAATTATGGGCTGCCACCTGGTGGCTTTAGGTATGTCATAGCAGAAAGGATTTTGATGTGATTTTTCTGTATACTGTATTGTAACATAAATTAACAGAAGAGGGGGCTTTACTACACATTCTTGGTGCAGCTTTTCATATGGTCAACTCAAAGAGAGCTTCCCACCTCAAGATTTTGATTTTGCTTATATTTTGTGTCGTGGAAGATCTGCATACAGAAAGTCAGTTAAATTATGAGCTCATCTAAGCAATTTGAAAGTGATATCTCTTCTACTTTAGAAGGACCATGCACTTAGAACCACAATTTGTTTAAATTTTAAGGTCCCCAGCAACGCAGAAATACTAAAGCGGTGGTACTTATTTTGCATGAATTCTACAGAAGACCTCCCTGACTATCTGTACAGAAGCATTCATAGGGCTACTCGCAATCTAAATGTCATACTCAAAATCACTCCAAAATGAGACGCGTTTCAACCCCCCCCCCCAAAAAAAATAAATAAAATAATTGGCTGTATCTCAGAAAATCTTATTGAGCTTAAATATTTGGCCTGGTTTCATACCTGACCTTTATCTTCCACTACACAAAATATAAGCAAAATCTAAATTGAGGCAGGGATTTTCTTGGATTTTGGTTGATTTGACACGGAATGACCCATACATCTTACCTGCCATACCCTTCCTCACCATGTAGGTCTGCTGTGTGCAGCTTTGAAAGTAGAACATGTTATAGGAAAGAGAAATTTGGCTGGCAACATACTAGGTTGAAAAAAAGCTTCCAGGTAGCGTTACTTCCAGAAGGTACTGCTTGACTTACCTTACTGTGGTACTAATAGTATATTTTTTTTTTTTTGAATATATATATATATAGAAATGTAGTGTGCCCAGTTATTTTACCACCTTCAACTGCGCATCCAAGCCAGTTGTTTCTTTACACACAGGGGCTCTACAGTGTATGTTGTTAACTACTGACCCCTAGGTGTTTATTTGAGTTTACTGGGTGCCTGGCTGGTAAGGTCTGCTGTACAGTGAGAAGATAACCTGTGGGAGTGCTAGATCCAATGTGACTCTCCCTTTAAAATCCCCACTGAAGATCGGCAACTTCGCACAAGGACACGAACCGGCGCTGACTGTACGAATCACCCCGCACACCACAAAATGAAGGGAATGCAGTAACCTGTTAACAAGACATCTTATTATTAAGCAGTTCTCAATCTGCAACCCAGAAAGCCAGGACGGGGCAGTTTGCTAATAATCTATCACAGAGCATAGGGATATCCTATTGTATTTCTATTTATAAGCAGCTCATCCAGTCTTTTCCTAGAAAGTGAGCTGTGTGAAGATTAAGGTGTGGAGATTTTGTTACTGACAGTGTTGTCTAGCAGATAAACTTTCTAGTTAAAAGAAAACAGAAAAGCCTTTCATGGAACAAATGATAAGAAGGGATGTTTCTTATAATATTTTTTGTAAATGTACTCTGGATAGTGTGCTGTAGCCATATTCTGAATGACAAGTGCACTGGAGCACATAGGGGGCATTGCATACTGGAGTAAGTACTGTTAGCATGTATTATTTAATGGCTGTACATTCAGTATTTCCCTCTTGCTTTTTAATAATATCTGAATTGAGAAATACAAATTACATTGTTTTACTATAGTAACAGCTAACGGTCATTCAGTGATCCTTAACACATCCCACCCCACTGGAAAATGTGGCTCAAGTGCTGCAGTAAAGCAGGGTCATAAAGCAGCTACTGTATAGAAATTGAAAGCACTGCAGTTTTGATTGGAATCCGTGCCAGTCGTGAGGAGAGGAACGTGGCTTTGAGACCCCTTTCTTCTTAGCATGGTGAAAGAAGATTACAGCTCACAGAAAGAAACAGAGTTTGCCAGCCAGATCAATGTTAACATAACCTAATTTGTTTAAAGTGATTTACATAATTTACATTCTGCATATTTGCCAGTATAAGAAAACTGCCTGTCTTACTGTACTTACTGTTTTATTTTTATTTATTTATTTCTTAGCAGACGCCCTTATCCAGGGCGACTTACAATCGTAAGCAAATACATTTCAAGTGTTACAATACAAGTAATACAATAAGAGCAAGAAATACAATAACTTTTGTTCAAGCAAAGTACAAGTGTGACAAACCACAATTCAATAATACAGCAGATAATAGTGATAGTTACATCAGGATATGATTAAATACAAAATACTACAGGTTAAACACTTGGCAGATTACAGTATTCTGAAGTACAGGATTAAATGCAGTAAAATAGGGGGCAGATAAGAGCAAAATAAAGCACATTTAAATGAAGGGTGATAGTGTCCCAGGATACAAACAGAGGAGTTCTACAGGTGCTGTTTGAAGAGGTGAGTCTTAAGGAGGCACCGGAATGTGGTCAGGGACTGGGCAGTCCTGACATCTGTAGGAAGGTCATTCCACCACTGCGGAGCAAGGGTGGAGAAGGAGCGGGCTCTGGAGGCAGGGTAGCGTAGCGGAGGTAGAGCCAGTCTTCTAGTGGAGGCGGAGCGGAGAGGTCGAGTGGGAATGTAGGGAGAGATGAGGGTCTGGAGGTAGCTGGGTGCAGTCTGGTCAAGGCATCTGTAGGCTAGTACAAGAGTCTTGAACTGGATGCGAGCAGTGATCGGGAGCCAGTGGAGTGAGCGGAGTAGTGGAGTAGCGTGGACGAAACGAGGCAGAGAGAACACCAGACGGGCAGCAGAGTTCTGGATGAACTGGAGCGGACGGGTGGCGGACGCAGGGAGGCCAGCCAGGAGGGAGTTGCAGTAGTCTAGGCGGGAGAGTACCAGGGCCTGGACCAGGAGCTGGGTAGCGTAGTTGGTGAGGAAGGGTCAGATTCTTCGGATGTTGCTCAGGAAGAATCGGCAAGTGCGTGCCAGTGTGGAGATGTGCTGGGAATAAGAGAGGCAGGGGTCCAGGGTTACTCCGAGGTTCTTAGCAGAGGAAGAGGGAGAGAGTGTGGTAGATTCCAGTGGAACAGAGATAGAGCGATCAGAGGAGGGGAAGGAGGAGGGAAAGAAAAGGAGGTCAGATTTAGAGAGGTTGAGTTTGAGGTGATGCGAGTGCATCCAGGAGGAAATAGCAGACAGACAGGTAGAGATACGGGAGGAGATGGTGGAGTCAGAGGTGGGGAAGGAGAGGAAAATCTGAGCATCATCAGCATAGAAATGGTATGAGAAACCATAGGATGCAATGAGGGGGCCCAGGGAGCGGGTGTAGAGAGAGAATAGGAGAGGACCCAAGACTGACCCTTGGGGGACTCCAGTTAAGAGAGGGTGAGGTGTGGAGGTTGCTCCACGCCAGGTTACCTGGTAAGTGCGGTTGGAGAGGTAGGAGGAGAACCAGGCCAGAGCAGTGCCAGAGATCCCCAGGTCAGCGAGAGATGATAGTAGAATAGAGTGATCAACAGTGTCAAAGGCAGCAGAGAGGTCGAGGAGAATTAGGACAGAGGAGAGAGAGGCAGCTCGGGCACACTTTAGTGAGTTGGTGACAGACAGGAGGGCGGTTTCAGTGGAGTGAGCAGAGTGGAAGCCAGATTGGAGAGGGTCAAGCAGAGAATGGTTGGACAGGAAAGCAGAGAGCTGGCGGTGTACAGTCCGCTCGAGGGTTTTGGAGAGGAATGGTAGGAGGGAGACAGGACAGTAGCTCTGGAGGGAGGTGGGGTCGAGGGTAGGTTTTTTGAGGAGGGGAGTGATGGATGCTTTTTTGAAGGCAGAGGGAAAGATACCAGAAAGTAGAGAGGTGTTGAGGAGGGAGGAGATGAAGGGGAGTAGAGCAGGAGCAGCAGCTTGAAAGAGGTGAGTGGGGAGGAGGTACAAGGCACACGTGGTGGGTTTGTGACCCTGGAGCAGGGAGGAGAGGTCAGAGTCTGAGAGGGGCAAGAAGGTGGAGAAGGAGGGCGAGTTAGTAGGTGATGTAGTGGGTGTAGGGATTGGAGCAGGAGGGGGTGCAGGGGAGGGAGAGGTGTTAAAGAGTTTGCGGATATCTGAGATTTCAGAAGAGAAGAAGGCGGCAAAGTCATCAGGGGAGATAGAGGAGGGAGGAGGATGGGGGGGTTTAGGAGGGAGGAGAAGGTAGAGTATAGTTTACGTGGGTTGTACTGTATCGTAAACATCTTCCCACCTCCGCTTCTGACTTAATAGGACATGTTTACACCTGGATTACCTCCAGATTATTACTTACAGTTGTGCTGATAGGGTCCATTTTTTATCAGACACAGTTCATTCCATTTCCTCACTTATTCAAGGTGATGGCTGATTGTGTCTTTTAATTGAACTAGTTGGTAGTAGCCAGTACACACTGTTGCATCGTGTTGCAGTTGTCAAGCTGTTTTTAAACATACTGTATGAGTAAGCAGCCTGCAGACCAAACATACAGTACATCTTGCACCAAAACTTACAATGTTAAGGGCAAGAACAGCTATTTACCAGATCTAGTGAACAGGTTATTAAGGTCTTCCATAAAGATGTTCATAGTGTTTTCATTATTGATGTATTGGTCCTTGCAGATGGGTCATGTCCTCTCAGCAGTTACCCGTGGTTGTTGAATCACAATTTCATCTCCATCCTCCTTGCTTAATAAATGTTTCAGTAAAAGAGTTACATCACCCTTAAATCAACATGTATCTCCTACTCAGAATTCGTGGGGGACTGACATCATTACCATGTGACATTCCTATTGAAGAATTGTAACACAGTTCTGGGCTGAAAAAGTTAATACCGGACAGGAGGACACATCATCTGCCATTGAACGGTAACTTTTTTTTTTTTCTTTTTTTAAGATGTAGGGTTTCAATTGATTCAAAATGAAGCTGACAATTAGACTTGAGTTGGATCAATTTCCATGAGGTTTCTATCGATGCTATACTTTCATAATGTATCATTACTGTCATTGAATTAAGTGCTTTTCGGCTTTAGAGTACTGTATTTTATTCATCCTGTAAAACAAAGTTGAATTGAACATAGTGTTGGGAAATTATTTATCACATGTCAGAAATTGGTAATCTAAGGAGATATTTTTTTTTTTTTACTGATCTAAAGGACTGTGTATTCACTTGTGATAGAGATAGGCGTTCTTGAGCAGACATTAAGAGTATCAGAATATAGGTACAGCATACAGTAGATCTAGTACATACAGTAGATGTAGTCTTGGTGATCTAATTCTTCATGATACTGAAAGCTCTAATTGAGTTTTTACATCCATGGAGGGGGAGTGGGGGATGTTTCTAACATACAGAAATGGTCTCTAGTAGGCACACAGGGCAATAAGTACTGTATTTATTGCAGAGATTGTAGGTACTGTATTTTAATTGGTGCAATTAGTGAAGTTTTACAGTTGGAGTGCTATTGCAGTAAGACATCAAACGTTGGTTGTACAGTACTGTAAGGCTTTTTTTTCTTAGTCATCTTTATGAGTATCTTCCTTTTGGCATCAGAATCAATTGATAAGGGGAGATGAGTAAATGTTTTTTTTTTATTATTATTATGTCACAAAGACGGCCGGAGTGGGTGGCGTCAGACCAGAAGCAGGAACAGACAGACACACAGTTTGGTGGAGCTGAGCGAATGGTTTCGCTCAGGATTTAATAAAACAGCACAGAAAATAAAAGGTTTGAACACAAAACAAAACAGGACACGGCACTTGCGCCAAAATAAATAGACAAACAAAACGTACTAAATACTTAACAAACGGTGCACGGAGAGACAAACAAACACGGTGAGTACAAACACTTCTAGATTATTATTTTACTTTACGTTTCTCCTTCTCTCTCTCACCTGTTCTCCACTCTCGAACACCCAACCCTGACTGAATGAAACGTGCATCTATATATACTGTTGTGCTGGGATTCAATTACTAATTAATTATTCACTTGAATCCCAGCACGTGAATTAATTCTGTGCAACCCCGTGCTCGCATATTATATTTTAAATGCACGTGCGTGATGTGCAATCCCGTGCCTAAATACAAATATACAATTTAAACACACGTGAAACACAGACCTGTTTATATCCCGTGTACCAATCCATACACCAACATTAACATACGCACGCATACATACAACATAGAACACACAAATGCACACAGGGGCGGGGCACTTTGCCACATATACCCCCCCTTGTGCGCAGCACACATGGCCTCAACGGCCACCTCCCCCCTTAAAAATCCAGCAGTCCAGGACAAAGTCTCGGGCTGGGAAGGGAGGCTTCAGTAGGCCCATGGCTGGCAATGCTGTCAGCTCCCCTGCCGGTAGTGGCACGGCTGACAGCCTTCTGGTCCATGCTTGCAGCGAAATTGCTGCGGGGGATGCTGGTCTCCTGACCTCTCCCCCTGTCTTTGTAGCAGGTAGCTCCCTTTGGTGGGGCTCCGACCACAGTACTGCCGGCAGCGAAGAAGCTGCAGTGGGAGCAGGTCTCCGGACCTCCCCCACGATCTCCGGCAGCGAAACTGCTGCAGTGGGAGCAGGTCTCCAGACCTCCCCCACGATCTCCGGCAGCGAAACTGCTGCTGGGGTTGGTGGTCTCCAGACCTCCTCCCCCTTCTTCGTGGCCGGCAGCTCCCCTTTCTGGGGCTCCGGCCACCGTACTCCCTGCGGAGGTACGGGCAGCAGAGGCAGCTCCTGCTCCTCTGCTCCGGGCGGTGGCGGAGGCAGAGGCAGCTCCAGCTCCTCTGCCCCTGGTGGTGGTGGAGGCAGAGGTAGCTCCAGCCCCTCTGCTCCTGGCGGTGGTGGAGGCAGAGGCAGCTCCAGCTCCTCTGCTCCTGGCGGTGGTGGAGGCAGAGGCAGCTCCAGCTCCTCTGCTCCTGGCGGTGGTGGAGGCAGAGGCAGCTCCAGCTCCTCTGCTCCTGGCGGTGGTGGAACCAGCAGGTATTCACCCTCTGCTGGTGGAGGTGGGAGGGGCCAGCAGTCCTCCCACTGCGGTGAAGGTGGAACCAGCAGGTATTCACCCTCTGCTGGTGGAGGTGGGAGGGGCAAGCAGTCCTCCCACTGCGGTGGAGGTGGAACCAGCAGGCATTCACCCTCTGCTGGTGGAGGTGGGACCAGCAGGTATTCACCCTCTGCTGGCAGCTTGGGTCCTAGGGCTGTGGAAGCCCCGACTTCCCTCTCTTCGGGCTGTGGACGCACCGACTCCTCCCTTTTGGGCTGTGGACGCCCCGACTCCTCCCTGTTGGGCTGTGGACGCACCGACTCCTCCCTGTTGGGCTGTGGACGCACCGACTCCTCCCTGTTGGGCTGTGGACGCACCGACTCCTCCCTTTTGGGCTGTGGACGTTCGGGCTCCCCCCACTCAGGCGTAGGACGTTCGGGCTCCTCCCACTCAGGCGTAGGACGTTCGGGCTCCTCCCACTCAGACGTAGGACGTTCGGGCTCCTCCCACTCAGGCGTAGGACGTTCGGGCTCCTCCCACTCAGGCGTAGGACGTTCGGGCTCCTCCCACTCAGGCGTAGGACGTTCGGGCTCCTCCCACTCAGGCGTAGGACGTTCGGGCTCCTCCCGCTTGGGCTGTGGACGCTCAGGCTCCTCCCGCTTGGGCTGTGGAGGCAAAACCAGCAGGCATTCTTCCTCTGCTGGTGGAGACGGGGACAGCAGGCATTCTTCCTCTGCTGGTGGACCTGCTACCTGGGCTGCTGTTCCACTTATAACTGCCTCCAGGTAGCTGAGGACCAACCCCACACCTTCCTCCCAGGTGCTTACGGTCTGTTCCCTCGCATATGCCTCCCATCGCTCTCTGTCCATAAACCGCAGGAACTGGACGACTACTGGGATAGACTGGGCCTCCAGCCCAGCATTTTCCAGCATCCAGTCCCGCACTTTGATGGCGTCTTCTGCCATTTTTTTTTTTTTTTTTTTCTTTTTTTAAATCCAAACTGTGGTTCCTGCTCTGGCCTGAGTCCTGGAGGCGCTGTCGATCCCACGCAGGACACCACGTGGTTTCGCTCAGGATTTAATAAAACAGCACAGAAAATAAAAGGTTTGAACACAAAACAAAACAGGACACGGCACTTGCGCCAAAATAAATAGACAAACAAAACGTACTAAATACTTAACAAACGGTGCACGGAGAGACAAACAAACACGGTGAGTACAAACACTTCTAGATTATTATTTTACTTTACGTTTCTCCTTCTCTCTCTCACCTGTTCTCCACTCTCGAACACCCAACCCTGACTGAATGAAACGTGCATCTATATATACTGTTGTGCTGGGATTCAATTACTAATTAATTATTCACTTGAATCCCAGCACGTGAATTAATTCTGTGCAACCCCGTGCTCGCATATTATATTTTAAATGCACGTGCGTGATGTGCAATCCCGTGCCTAAATACAAATATACAATTTAAACACACGTGAAACACAGACCTGTTTATATCCCGTGTACCAATCCATACACCAACATTAACATACGCACGCATACATACAACATAGAACACACAAATGCACACAGGGGCGGGGCACTTTGCCACATATTATTATTTAATTTTTATTTATTTTTTATTTCCGTGATTTCCATTGGATGTCTGTGCACAGTGATGGAATAAACATGTAGCACTGGTTATTTTATTATTTCAAATTTAACTTTGAAATGTGTTTGAAAGAAATGTAGGCTTTGTATGATTTTTTTAAAATGTAATTTTTATAAAAATAATATTGAATGCTAGTATTGACCATAAGAAAGTCATAGACTACATTGTGTCTGATAGTCATAGCCTATTTGGTTTGTAAGTTTTAGATGTAGCAAGATAATAAATGTTATTTAACCTGGAAAACAACCTGTAATATCCTGTAATACTGGCTTTATGGTCTGTATTAGCCAGATGAAATACCCCCATCCTTAAACTCATTCTTAAGTTTTTATTGTATTTAAGAATTTAACAAAGAGGCTAGTGGAAATCATAAATGGGGTTAATATAGTTAAAGGTTGGCCTATTTAGATTATAAAAATAGCCCATTTCCTGTACACATGAGATTAAAGGCTTTGAACCCATTGACAATATAATGTAGTTAATTGTATTGCTTTTATTGTCATTCTAGCTGGCAAGTCCACAGGTACTGTAGTAAAGGTACTTTGGCACTGTATTTTGTACTGAATACAAATTAGAGCTTGGCATGAGTAGAAAATCCGGAACCGGGTACCTACCGTGAAAAATACCTGGATAAGACTTGTGTAACCCTTTTTCAGTACTGGAAATATAATAATAATAATAATAATAATAATAATAATAATAATAATAATACCTTCATTGCTCATTTTGTGTAAAGATGCCGACATATCTGAATTTTGTTCGGTTTTCTTTTGAAACTTATCCAATCACATGAAAATAATTTGTTATTTTCCTCATCTTGGTTTGAAAAGTTTTCAAACTGTCTGGAAACGAGTAGCCATTGCACTGATAAATCAGTGAAATTGGCAGGGTATGGGATTTGTAGTTTTGAATGTATGATGAACAGTGGACAGTGGACACCAATAAACTTTATTCCCAGAGTGCATTACAATTGAGCTATGAGAATTTAGATCTGTGTGTGTTTTTTTTTTTTTTTTTTTAATGTTTTATACTGTCAGCTAAAAAAAAAATCACATTTTTTTTTATTATCAACCTTTAGGAATTTCTTAAAATTTACGTTTGCACAAGCACATTTTAGTCGCATATGCGACCAAATTCGTCACACTGTAGAGCCCTGCCCATGTTGTTTTGTTTCCGATCCTGAGTCGCCGCAGTTGTTATTATTGAGGTGTACTTGCAGCTCGCTGTGTTATTGTTTTCTGTAAAACATTGATATCCTGTCAGTTAAGAAAAGGCTTAATGCAAAAGCTTGTTTTAATGTTGTCTTTATTACGCCGACCAGAGACCCGCGCTTACAACTGCATTGTCATATTTTCTACATTCTTTAAATTCTCAAATTAATAAATCAAACCCCGGATAGCAAAGACTAACCCGGGTAGCATCGGGTAGTTTAAAACCCGGATTTTTGGGTACCCGTGCCGACCTCTGATACAAATATATTGTATTCGCACTTTTTATATATATATATATATATATATATATATATATATATATATATATATATATATATACACAGACGTGCTCAAATTTGTTGGTACCCTTACAGCTCATTGAAATAATGCTTAATTCCTCTTGAAAAGTGATGAAATTAAAAGCTATTTTATCATGTATACTTGCATGCCTTTGGTATATCATAGAATAAAGCAAAGAAGCTGTGAAAAGAGATGAATTATTGCTTATTCTACAAAGATATTCTAAAATGGCCTGGACACATTTGTTGGTACCCCTTAGAAAAGATAATAAATAATTGGATTATAGTGATATTTCAAACTAATTAGTTTCTTTAATTAGTATCACACATGTCTCCAATCTTGTAATCAGTCATTCAGCCTATTTAAATGGAGAAAAGTAGTCACTGTGCTGTTTGGTATCATTGTGTGCACCACACTGAACATGGACCAGGGAAAGCAACGGAGAGAGTTGTCTGAGGAGATCAGAAAGAAAATAATAGACAAGCATGGTAAAGGTAAAGGCTACAAGGCCATCTCCAAGCAGCTTGATGTTCCTGTGACAACAGTTGCAAATATTATTAAGAAGTTTAAGGTCCATGGAACTGTAGCCAACCTCCCTGGGTGTGGCCGCAAGAGGAAAATCGACCCCAGAGTGAACAGAAGGATAGTGCGAATGATAGAAAAAGAACCAAGGATAACTGCCAAAGAGATACAAGCTGAACTCCAAGGTGAAGGTACGTCAGTTTCTGATCGCACCATCCATCGCTTTTTGAGCGAAAGTGGGCTCCATGGAAGAAGACCCAGGAGGACTCCACTTTTGAAAGAAAAACATAAAAAAGCCAGACTGGAATTTGCTAAAATGTATTTTGACAAGCCACAATCCTTCTGGGAGAATGTCCTTTGGACAGATGAGTCAAAACTGGAGCTTTTTGGCAAGTCACATCAGCTCTATGTTCACAGATGAAAAAATGAAGCTTTCAAAGAAAAGAACACCATACCTACAGTGAAAGATGGAGGAGGCTCGGTTATGTTTTGGGGCTGCTTTTCTGCGCCTGGCACAGGGTGCCTTGAATCTGTGCAGTGCACAATGAAATCTCAAGACTATCAAGGCATTCTGGAGCGAAACGTACTGCCCAGTGTCAGAAAGCTCTGTCTCAGTCGCAGGTCATGGGTCCTCCAACAGGATAATGACCCAAAACACACAGCTAAAAGCACCCAAGAATGGATAAGAACAAAACATTGGACTATTCTGAAGTGGCCTTCTATGAGTCCTGATCTGAATCCTATCGAACATCTATGGAAAGAGCTGAAACTTGCAGTCTGGAGAAGGCACCCATCAAACCTGAGACAGCTGGAGCGGTTTGCTCAGGAAGAGTGGGCCAAACTACCTGTTAACAGGTGCAGAAGTCTCATTGAGAGCTACAGAAAACGTTTGATTGCAGTGATTGCCTCTAAAGGTTGTGCAACAAAATATTAGGTTAGCGGTCCCATCATTTTTGTCCATGCCATTTTCATTTGTTTTATTATTTACAATATTATGTTGAATAAAAAATCAAAAGCAAAGTCTGATTTCTATGAAATATGGAATAAACAATGGTGGATGCCAATTACTTTTGTCAGTTTCAAGTTATTTCAGAGAAAATTGTGCATTCTTCGTTTTTTGTGGAGGGGTACAAACAAATTTGAGCACGTCTGTGTATATATATATATATATATATATATAAATGTTATGACCAAGCTGGCCGTACCTTTGGGTTCGTGCCCCTTTAAAAATGTGACCCAGAGATAAAAACTTTAATTTTAAGCACACTCTGCGCACTTTTATTCACAACACAAACAAACAAATGAAAACCTAGCTCTCATTGAGCACTCGCTACACACATATCAGGTCCATGTCTAATGTGCAGGACAGCTAAGCTGTTTACCTGACATATAACACCAAAACCTAACACTTTATTACAAATTTTTGTCAAACCAAACGTAGGTTTTTAAACAGACCTTTACGACTTTCCCTCTAGCTCTTCACTCAACAGCAGCAGCCTAGAGCAGACTGACTGCTTCCCTTTATTACCCTGCACTTGGCTCTAATTGTCAATAATTGCCAGGTGCAGGTGATAATAATTAAACAAAACAATAAAACAATTAAATTAAACAAAAGCAATTACCTTGGCAGGGAGGCTTTAACTCTGTCCTTGCCATAAAACAATTTTTTTTTTTATTGCAGGCCCCCCTGTCCTGCTACATCCGTTACAATATATGTAATTTTTTATTTTTTTTATTTTTGAAGGTTATTTGAATTAAACTTTCTTTGAATCTTTTGTATATAAACCCTACCAGGCTTTGAGCACTCCATAAAAAAACTAAATTGAAGAGATGGAATGCTGTTCTGAGAGTCATGGTTGTTTACCCTGGGCTACAGCAGGGATTGATAATTCCCAGGACAGGTCAGAGATTGGATGGAAACTTTCCTCTTAGTTTTCAACGATCATGTGTGTCTGTGAACAATTTGACGTGAGAAGTTCTTATTTAGAAAACACCAACATTTATACACAACAAACATTTGGTTTTACTCAAGTAACATCTTGACAGCATTTTCCTTTTGGCCAACATGTGCTCACCTCTGTGAAACACACTTCCAGATTGAAAATCTATTGTCTTCCAGGCTCTGAAATCTGTGTTCCATATTTTGCGAACCTTTGGGAAATAAAACCATAAATATTACGAGGCTCACTACTGTACTGGCTAGATACCTTTTTTTTTTTTTTTTGCTATACTGTAGCATGTAACTGAAGTTGGGTTGTGGTCCACATGTACTGTACCTTGTATGTCTCAAACCTTTAAGAATCATTTCCATGTGCTTGTTGCTTTTTGTCGCTTGAGTACATACTTTTATACTATCAGCTTTTCTGTAATTATTTAATGTCTTACTGTGGCAATGTGGCCACGCCCTTGTGCGTAGTTTATGTTTATATGTTACGTGTTGTGTGTAAATGTTGGTGTATAGTCATTGGTACACGGGATATAAACGGGTCTGTGGTTCACGTGTATTTAAAAATGTAGATTTGTATTTAGGCACGAGGATGGCACAAATCACTTCACGTGCTGGTTAAAATGTAACGTGTGGTCACGGGAGTACACTATATTAATTCACGTGCAGTTGTACCGAGACTCCAATTGATTGATTAGCAATCGAGTCTCAGTACAGCTGCATAAAAGCAGCACGTTTTCACTCATTCGGGGTTGGGTGTTCATGAGTGGAGAACGGGTGGGAGAGAGAGGAGATAAATTATTAGAAATAACTGCTACAGAGTGCTGGAAGTGCCAGCACGGTACTTGTTTAACGTTCGTCCACTTGTTTTGTGTGTTAGTACGTTTTGTTTTGTCTGTTTATTTTGGCTCAAGTGCCGAGTCCTGTTTTTGTGTTCTCTTATTTTGTTTATTAAATGCTGAGCACAACCAAGTGCTCAGCTTCACCAACCTCACTGTCTCTGTCTGTTCTGTGTTCCTCCCGGTTTCTGGTCTGACGTCACCCACTACAGCCGTCTTTGTGACACTTACCTATTTATTGTTTCTGCGTAGATAACTATTTAGCATTCTTTATCCGACCAAATTGTCTTTTTTTCAACCATTTTCATTTAAGAGCTTGTAGCAATGTGGTTAACAGTGTGCATGTATGCAGCAGTGATCAATGAACAAACAGAGAACAGGTGCAATTATATTTATTTTTATAATCCAAAGTCTGATGACAAAACGGCAGTGAATAATAACAATGAGAAACAGGCAATACAGTGGCGTGTATTGCACTGTTTTAATCCACGGGTTGGTCCCAAAATAATAGTCCCGATCTTACACACCCCCACGTAACACAAAACACAAACACAAGTCCACAGTGAGTGCTAAAGTGCTCGTGGTGTAAATACAGTTATTCGTGAAACAAAGTGCAGTGTAGTCCAGGTTTGTGCTGGCCTCTGACGACAGCTCCGGTTCTTGTTGGTCGTCTAAATAACACTTTGCTACGCCCCCTTTTGTACTGTCAATCATGACCCCTTGGTTAACTAGTGCAACCGCTCCTCCAATCCGCGGTTGCCACGTCGTTTCTCTTCCGGGTCAAAGATTTAGGGTATCGTAGCTCCGCCCCCTTTCTAGATGACCGACTTTCTTCTAACCCTGGGAATGAATTGTCTGGCCACACAGTCCAGGGCACTCCCTTTACACAGCGCCCTCACAGGTCGGGAGAGAGATTTATCACCAAGAATCATTCTGTCTCTGTCACAGAGCTACATTTCTGAAGTTAGGTGGTTTAATAAATGACCTTGCAACGGTAATTTCTCTGCAAATAGAAAAATCTCAGTACAAAATCACAGTTTCAAAGGAGACAGATATTGCAGTACCGCTGTGCAGTCCTTGTGGTCATTTTCTAAACCACCTCACTTTAGAAATTCAGTTTTAGAAAGGACATTTTGCTGGAATAGTTAATAGGCATGGTAAATAATAATCTAAGCAGAACAGTAAACTAGAAATGGAATTTATGATTACTGTAGATGATATAATATCCCCATTAATATGGTAGTACTGAATATTGATCAGACAGTGAAACGTTATTGAAACGTTATTGTTCGCTCTGGGAGTAGGAGGGGGGTCATGTGTACAGGGTCTCACAGACTGCTGAAGAATCAATTTCATTTGAGCTACTTTGGTCTGTGTCAACAGTATGAACCTCCTATTAACAGTTTGACCCAAATTGACAAAATGTACACCAGGCTGTCGTGGTGTACATTTCGTCTATTTGGGTCAAACTGTCTTACTGTATTGGTTTACAAACACTTACACTTACTACAATATATTATGGCTGTTTCATTTTATGGTCAAGTAAGTCATCAGATCATTTATATCCATCATTTTGCTTTTAGTCAGTACGGTTTTTAGCTGTGGCAAAAGATGGTACTGTACGGTTCTAAAACACATTTGATTGAACTGGAAGTTTAAGTATTTTTAAAGGATACATGTTATATTGTGTCTGTCTGTTACCTTAATTGCCATTGTATTTCCTGTAATATTACATCAGTACAAGTAATACTGTATGTGGGAGATCATGTATTTAGTTTCAGAGCTTGTATTTGGGAATTTGCCGTTGGTCATAATTCTAGGTTCTGATGGAGTACAGTGCACAGTTCTAGTAAACAGACATCATATTGTAGTATAACATGAAATTAAACCTGCATATATGTTTTTCCTTTTCCACTTATGGATTTTCTACTCTAATCTTTCCTAGTTTTGCTTCAATTATTGTCAGTAGATGCAAAAATCATTTAGTCTTTAATCTTGCTGTTTTAAATGTAAACAGGGTTTAATTGTGAAGTGCCATGCCAGTGGTGACAGCTCCACAGGGAACTGAAGGACTGTGTTCTAAATGTCACCGGACAGCTGCAACGAGCCTGACACCTCCCACAATAGGCTGCAACCATTAAACCAGTACTGATCTATCCCTTTATTAATGTTGTGTAGTTATTATAAATCAAGGGTATTTTATTCACCAATTTATTTTTAAAAAATAAAGGTAAAGTCATTATTTTTTATGTGCAGGTATGTGTTTTAAAATAATTGAAGCCGTTTATTAAAATGTAAAGTATATTGTGAAGAGTATACAGTGTAACACAATTTCTCCCTGATCTGTGTTTGGGTACAAAAATTTAACTTTTTTTAAACATTTTAGCTTCTTTTGTATTTTGGTTTATAATTCAAATTGTAAATACAATGCTGGTATGCTAGTCGTGTTGGTGTCTACTCATAAGCTCCACTATTGCCAGCCATGAAACGGTTAAGCAAACAGATTATTATTTTTTTTGCTGGAAGGTTTTTATGGAGCAGACTGTCCACCCCCAATGTCCTGGCTAATGGAGCATGCTAATTTCATCAAGGAAACAGTGGGTAGCACAGACATTACCTCCCTGTTCTTTTGTGTGTGTGTGTGTGTGTGTGTGATTTGTTCTGTGCCTGTCTGTGTGAGCTTGTTTCCATCCTTGGCAATGAATCTCGTAACATCAGGGGAGAAACCAGTATAATGACATTGCGATACACTCCACAGCCATCTGGATAACCATGTCAGGGGAGGAAGGGGGAGGAAGGTGGGGGGTAATGGTAGCATAAGAGAGTCATAAAGAAATAAAAATCCTATGCAAAGACATGTTTAGTAGAACAGACAAAAATCAGGACCGATGCTGTCGTCATGAGCTGGAAATACACAGGAGACTTCAGGAGGCTGAGAATCAGCAGGGCTGCTATTGCTGAAAGCAATTCCACGTAAGAGGATAAAAATGATGCAGATAAAATGAGTGGTACTGTGGTAGCCATCTCCAGGCAATGCTGCACTGATGCGCTCTCTCTCTCTCTCTCGCTCTCTCTCGCTCTCTCTCGCTCTCTCTCGCTCTGCCTCTCAGTGTTTTGAACTGCTTGTAGTGAGGAGAGAACGAGAATGTGGAAGGGAAACAATAATATCATTTCAACAACAGATTTAGTGTAGTACTGATGTGAAGCTCAGACTGGTGTTTAGTGCAGCTGTGTTTTCAGGGACGGGATCTGTTGTCGGGATGTAAGCTGGAGGAGCACAAGCAAACAACTGATTTGATCAATCCGAATAAGCCAAGTGGTTACCAAGCTTTTATTGATGTTGGGGACTTAAGTTTAGTGCAGGTTTTCTGATGACAATTAAGGTAATTTTTCCAGGAAACGGCATGCTGATAAAGACTGGACTTTTATGTTTCTGAAGCTTCAAAGAAAACATTGTGCAGGAAGAAAAAATAACAGTGCTCGGCTTGAGAAAATACGTGATCAGGTTATGACAAATAATTGTGTGCATGAATGTACAAAAAACTATTTTGGACATGACTGAAGCTTGATGTGTATCATCATAAAGAGAAGCATAACAATAGTTTTAAGGCCTTTGTATGTATTTTGTAGCAATCCTTTTCTAGTGACAATTGAAGCCAGCTTTACAGTTAAGCAGGCAAGTTACTGTCAAAACAGTAAACATTGAGAGGGGACATGAAAGCAGATCAGAAATCCTGTAGATAGAAACTCTACTTCTGCAACATCTATTCACAGATGAGGTCTTTTAGCAGACATGTTTTTCTCTTCAGACTAATGCAGTTTAACTGAATAGCCTCTTTCCCAACACTGTCATCTTTTTTATGGCTGAAAGTAACTCAGATGGATGTTTTGGAATTTGCATGAGGCTACAGAAGATTATGGGTACATTGTATTAGAACTTTTGAATTAGAAAAAAAAGCAACCACAGAGCTGTTAGCCAAAACAGAATAAAGCTGCTGCTGGAACTGAGCACAAATATGTTCTAGTCTTGACCATTTCTTTTGACGGTACAATGAGACATTGAAGAGTAAAAACTGAGCAGTCACATTCAAGTGTCTACTTGAGGAAGAGGGAGCAGAGCATCCTAACCAAAGTGATGAAATAAATCCTCCAGTCTCTTCAGGAAATTATCAAGGAAGCAGAAAAAACCTGTAAGTTAAGAAAACAAATCCGCCAAGGGTGACGGCGAGAACAGCCTACACTTTGCAACGAGAGGGATTGTGTTGTACTGTTTTGTGAATTGAGCATTGTTCAAACATTGTGTCAATGTGAAAAGGATTTGCAGCAGACATGGGGGACTGTTCAGAGTACCAGCGGCTACCAAATGAAGAAGAAGAGGTACAAGCATTATTATCTCAATTATTCTAAATAGTTCTGTTCTCAGTTCCCAGTATGTTTTGGGGTTGATTTTAAGGTCTTGCTTTTAACTAAATAAGGCTCTGAAAGATGTTCATCCTTGTACAGAATCGTTCTATCCGTACTTTTACTGTATATGTATGGGGAAGCAGCTCCCCAGTGTTTAAAATGCGTTCCGTGATTGTGCATTTTCTTATTATGCTCCTAGCTTTTGAAAGTCCTTACCACTGAGTCTTGATTGTTTTTCAAACCATGCTGAAAGGCACATTTCTTAGTTTATTTGCTAATATAAATTGGGTATAGGTTCATGTTTTTTTAATTATGCCCACATATATATTGGTATATATATTGATTTGTTAAATTTTCAGTTTCCCACAGTCTTGTTAAACGATACAGTAAAATCTGATTGGTGGTACATTTTTAGTTTTAACCTTCTTTGCACTCACTGTAAGCAAGGCACTGTTGGCTTACAGGATTGTTTACTTTACCTGAGGTAGTTTTAGATACAGACACACACGCTTCTCTTTCCTTTAAGCTGTTTCGCCACTTTGAATAAACGGACATTCTTCTGCTGCTATCTGCAGCTGCAGGGCGTATTAATGCTGTATGTATAGAAATATGAATATTAATATAATACATTTTTGCCCAGTTCCCAACATTTCAGTATGGTATGTTTTATTATATATATATATATATATATATATATATATATATATATATATATATATATATATATATATATATATATATATGGTATTACTGTAGATGATCCTATATAGTATATTATGGGCACTGCACCTGTCCTAAAAGGAGGGTTGAGTCAGCATGGATCTTGGTGTCTGCTATTATAGATCCCATTCCTCATCTTTGTGTGTTAATACAGTGCAGTGTTGGTCACAAGGTTGAAAAAGCAATTGCAGTTTTCCTGTTACTGGAAATCTGCTTGGCACAGCAGTCTTCATGTGTGTCATGTTTCCTATTCCAGTGGATTTTGCACTGGTACAGTATTTTAAAACTGGTGGAGCAGGTTGCTGTTCATGCTGGGTGCCACACATTCTGTGGTGAGACTGATATCCTGTATTTTGAATTGATTTGGTTCTTAGCCTAAACATATACTTAGTTTGTGAAATACTGCTCTACAATGGAGAAAACCCCAAGCTTAATTGCTTTAGATTTGTTTGCTACAGTAGTTGCTTTACTTTAAGTTCATAGTCGTGGTCCTGTAGTTGGTGATAATGCTGTATTTTAGTGCTTAAATCCTAATCGCTTTAACTCTTCCATTGTTTTAATTTGGGCACTGATGGCATAGTGCTGTTAACAGGAACAGTTGACGACATTATCTGCAGAATAATGCAGGAGACCACCACAATATTGCATAATTGAATAACAATACAAGTTACAGAGGTATTGTAGTTTAGTTTACTGTAGATTATCCTATACTTTTGAGGAGTAACACACATTTTAAGCACACAGAAGCATTAATTAAATATTGTTATAGAAACCTTTCTGTGACTTAAAAGATACACTGTACAGCACGCTCTGTGTGTGGTACCAGTCTAGTACAGTATTTTCTATATTGGCTTTGAATAAAACCCTTACCCTTTTAACAATTAGTGAACAATTAAACTCATTAACCTGTCATAATGTGTACACATCCAACAGCTGCAGTGTTGCACAATAAAGGTTTTTAAATACAGTTGAAACAGCCCCAGGAAGCAAATTGATTTTATTAATAGTATTTACAGTATACAGTTCAGACATCAGTGTTTTGCAATATGGGTATACTGTAAGCAAGTGAAACATCATAGATGATTTGGCCTGCGAATAAATTTACCATGTGAATGCTCTATAAGGGACAGCTGTATAATAAGATACACATAGTCCTCCAACTGTCATGTGACCACAGACCCCAGGATCAAATGAATTTAAAGCATTTCCTTGTGCTGCATGGATACTTTTTTCATTCAAGCGTTCGGATCGTTATGAATTTTGAGCACTCCAGTCCTGACATGCAAAAATCGAACATTCTAAGACAAATGCCCATTTTTCTATGACGTAGAAAAAAATAATGATATAAAACCTGCAAGAAACATTACTTAAAAGTAAGCTGTTTTTTTTTTTTTTTTGCTACTGTGCTTTTATACTGTGTAGTTGTTTTATTCAAAATAGGGCCTTGTGTCAAGAAGACAACCTTTTTGCCTTGAAGCCTTCAACATATAAACTCCAAGCCTTCTCCATACGATTTCATAAATACCAAACCTTATTTAATGCACGGTACTGGCTTTAAAATAAAGTAGCCTATGTTTTTTTTAGTTTTTTTTTTTTTTTTTTGGGAGGTTTATAATTTGCTGTGAGTGTGTGATTGTCTTATTTTTTGTTACTGTGCATACCTACATTACTGTATGTCTATGGCAGACAACTAGAACTGAATAGCAGAACTCCTGGTTAAAGCACCTAACACAGACTAAAACAAGGCCACAAGAGTTGTGTGAAATTGACTCATGACAATTGCAAATATCAGAAAAAGGTTAGGGAACAGTAAAATTAATAAATAAAACTAAGAAGATTTTAAGAGAGTTTTTCTAGGTTCCTACAGAGTCAGAAGCAGTAGTATGCATATGCTGTGTTGGGTGGGTGCAGGATACTATTCTTTGCCTGAGCCAGGGCTGGGCACTACATTCCAGCATTAAACCACAGAGTTTCTCCCATCCCTCCAGAACCTGGGTGGCTGTGGTTTTTTTGGTAGTCTTGACTGAAACTTACTATAAAGGAATAGTCGCACCAGACCTGATTTTTATATGTATTTAAGGGTGCCAAGAGTGGTTATTCTCATTCTGTCAGCACATTTCTAAAGTGCACTGCATTCAACCAAAGCCTATAATGTAAAGTGCAGAGGCTGCACATCACACTAGCTGAAGAACATTGACAGCATTCTCCAGACAGCAGACTCAACCGTGACTCAGACCACCTGGGTCTGTTCAGCGGTGAATTAACAAAACCCCTTTGTGCATTGTGGTTTTAATTCAGCACTTGCATCTCATGAGTGGACTCATGATTTATTTAAATTTGATTTTATTGGTGTTAATAATAAAAGCAGAGTATTGCTTCATAAATCCGCCTGCTGGGGAATTTCATTTAAAAACCAGCTAGTGTGATGTGCAGTTGTACTTCTCTGCAGTTGGTCTTAAGCTCTCCTTTGTGGACTTCATGTTAAAACGGTTTAATCCAGCTAGTAAAAGATTATTACAGTACCACTTTGCTGGGGGTGAGTTGGTCTATTTATGAATACTCGTTTGTGTCTCTGCTGTGATTAGATGTGGTAGGGAGTAAAAATTCTTCACCATCTATCAATCTCTGCTCCAGTACGGCTTTGCGTCGATTGGCTTAGCATCACAGGTTCACTCAAGCAACCATAGCAACAACCATAGCAACAACCATAGCAACAACTATAGCTCCCGATACAGCTACGATGGGTCAATCCAGAAAAAGAATAGCTTGTTTCCACAAACAGGCCGGGCTGGTCTGGTACAGCACAGGAGCCTGAGTACATTTCCACTTCCTTTACAAAAGTGATGTCACACGTGTAGTACATTTTGACTGCTAATTTTAATTATTAAACATTACAAATATATTTTTAGAATTTTTTTTCTTCTTCTTAATAACAGCATTGATTTGTCCTGCAGTCCAATACCAATTTCTCTTTGAAACATTTCCATGGCTTAGCAAACAAACTCTGTGTCTACTGTAGCACCAGAAAGACTGCTGGCTTTTTTTTACAGCACTGATGCCTGTTGTAATATTACTTTTCAGTTTTGTTGTGAGGGAGACTTGATGTTCTGAATGTAATCATTTTATCAGCCTACTTTACGAAGTAAAGTACAGGTTCTATTATTACTACCCACGTCATTTGTACAATAATCATGTACTGGTCTAACATAAACTAAACTGTATTTGTGGACTGGAAATAACAAAATACTGCCAGGTTTATGTTTTGTGTAGCCTGCTGGGTATTTATTGAAACATTTACAATTCTACGACTATTTGGAAAGGAATCATGGCAGAATGTCAATGAAATGCTGTGGGAATCCTGTTTATTTATCTAGGTGTATGCTTTATTTTATGTAAAGTACATGATGTAATTGTTTTTGTGATAATATTTGTTGGCATTTATACTAGTTTATCCAGAGGTTGTCTTCAGTGCTTACCTTGGGTATGTTTTAAAGGCAGCTCTTTGCAGAAATAGGCAGATGGCTTCTGATTTAGTAGCTCATCCTACTGAACGGGTTAAGCGCTGTTCCAATGGTGTCTCGTGCTCAGTGTTGTTTGTGTGGAGGGATTCTATCCAGCCCACTCTGCGGCAGTGCGGAGATCTGTGCGCTCCCTCCTCGTACAGTACTGCAGTGAGCAGCTTCTCTGCATGGAACCAATGCAATCTCCAGTCACCTGCCTGGCTCCCTCTGCAGTGGGGAGTGTGGTGGATTTAAAGAAGATTGGAAAAGCAGCAAGGAATGGGGAGTATAGCACCCTCCTTAAATATCAGTTACATAAACACACAGACAGACAAGTGGGAGTGAAACACAAATTTTGAATGCTTTGACAGCAGGTTTTGTATTCATTATCGCCTGTTTGACCAAGGTCTTCACCTGTTCTTTATGTAATCATGCGCTATACAGTGTGCTGCAGCAGTTTGATGCCTTGTGGTCATTTTAATGTAATTTTGTCCCCATTAGGGAGTATATATGAACTGTTGTATATTTTATGAACTATTATTATTATTATTATTATTATTATTATTATTATTATTATTATTATTTTTTATTATTATTATTATTATTATTATTTATTTATTTATTTCTTAGCAGACGCCCTTATCCAGGGCGACTTACAGTTGTAAACAAAAATACATTTCAAGAATCACAGTACAAATATTAATACAATTAAGAGCAAGATAAAATACAATCACTTCGGTTCTAGCAAGTACAAGTATATGACAAAATCCGATTCAATAACGGAGCAGATAACAGTGTCAGTGATAGTTACATCAGGATATAATTAAATACAAAATACTACAGATTAAATGACACTTGACAGATTACAGTACTCTAAGGTACAGGGTTAAATGCAGTAAAATAGGGAGCAGATAAGAGCAAGTAAAGTGATTTAAGGAAGAGTGATAAGTGTCCAGATGGAAAAGGAGTTTCTACAGGTGCTGTCTGAAGAGGTGAGTGTTGAGGAGGCGCCGGAAGATGGTCAGGGACTGGACAGTCCAGACATCTGTAGGAAGGTCATTCCACCACTGCGGGGCGAGGGTGGAGAAGGAGCAGGCTGTGGAGGCAGGGGAGCGTAGGGGAGGTAGAGCTAGTCTTCTAGTGCAGGAGGAGCGGAGAGGTCAAGTGGGGGTGTAGGGAGAGATGAGGGTCTGGAGGTAGCTGGGTGCAGTCTGGTCAAGGCATCTGTAGGTGAGTACAAGAGTTGAACTGGATGCAAGCGGGGATCGGGAGCCAGTGGAGTGAGCAGAGCAGTGGAGTTGCGTGGGAGAAGTGAGGCAGAGAGAACACTAGGCGAACAGCAGAGTTCTGGATGAGCTGGAACGGACGGGTGGCGGACGCAGGGAGGCCAGCCAGAAAGGAGTAGCAGTAGTCTAGGCGGGAGAGTACCAGGGCCTGGACCAGGAGCTGGGTAGTGTAGTTGGTGAGGAAGGGTCGGATTCTTCATATGTTGCTCAGGAAGAATCGGCAAGTGCGTGCCAGAGTGGAGATGTGCTGGGAATAAGAGAGGCAGGGTCCAGGGTGACTACGAGGTTCTTAGCTGAGGAGGAGGGAGAGTGTGGTAGATTCCAGAGGAACGGAGATAGAGAGATCAGAGGAGGGGGAGGAGGAGAAGGAGGGAAAGAAAAGGAGGTCAGATTTAGAGAGGTTGAGTTTGAGGTGATGCGAGTGCATCCAGGAGGAGATGGCAGACAGACAGAGAGTCAGTTATATATTTTATAAGCGACACTGTGTATAAAATTTAAAGTTTCAGTCAATTTTTCAATAGTCATTTATTTTTTTTGTACCAATGATAACAATGTGTTTTTAAATGAATTTATTATTTTTTGTTGTTATGGATGTGGATTGTTTAGGTTTAAATGTTTGCCAGGTACTACAGTAAATGTCTAGAATTCTGTTTGGTATATTGTCACACATGCTTTACTGTATATTGTGCTTTGTCATATGGTGACTAGATTCTGTCTTAAAACAAGAGACTTTGATTTTAGCAGGTCATTCTTTTGGATAGTTTCCAGTATTATCTGGTCACTGTTTTCTGGTATTATGAAGAGGTTTGCTCCCATCTAGGGGCAGAACTGGGTAAGTAGGCTACTCTTTAAAAATTGTAACAAGACCATAGAGCAGGGCTTCTCAACCCTGGTCGTGGGGACCCCATGTGTCTTCTGGTTTTCATTCCAACTGAGTTCTCAATTACTTAACTAAACCCTTAATTGAACTAATAATTTGCTTAATTAGACCATTTTACTTGTTTTCAGCTATTAAACAGTTGTAGATGTCAGGTTACCTATACCTTTTTATATGTAACTTGAACTTGAATTATTAGTTCAAATAAGGATTTAGTTAAGTAATTGAGAACTCAAAAATACAAACACTGGAAATGGTTACTCAATTCACGTGGACTTCACCCTTTTCCCATTAAAAAAAAAGAAAACTACTACAGTACAAAAAAACTAGCAGTTCTTACAGCGACATTGTGTGAGAAGTGCATTGTTTAAAAGTGCAGAGCAGTTAGAAGCAGTTTGAAAGCAGGTTGACAGCTGCAGAAACTAAACTTAAACTTACAAATTATAATAATAATAATAATAATAATAATAATAATAATAATAATAATAATAATAATAATAATAATAACATGGCCTTCGAGCCAGTAGTCTGACTCCTGCATGATGTAGGAAATCCAAGAAAACCCAGCAGAGCTAAACCAAGTGTGTGTAAAGTGCTGCACAATCCAGCACTTGCTTAAATGAGCAAGTATGTTAAAAATGGAGCTGCATGAATTGAGACAGCAACAGGAGCTTGAGGAGCTGGCACACCCACAATTCTTGGAAGTCTGCACCCCTAACAGACTGACAGGGAGCTAGAAGAGGGTCAAAACAGCTGTGTTCAGGTAGGCAGAGACAGGGAAAAAAAGAAATGTAGACAAACACAACCACCAGAAATCAAATAATCAAACAAATTTGAGCAAATTTAGAACATCAAGAACGAAAGGAACAACATCCAGGACCCTATTAACAGTGCTGGCCAGACAGCAAAACGAAGGGAGGTCATGATTGTTGGGGACTCCATATTGAGAAACACAGCAAGTTTAGTTTGCAGTCTGGACCTCCTTACTACAACAGTGTGCTGCCTTCCAGGAGCCTCTGTCACACACATCACTGAGAATGTGGACAATCTCCTAGAATGAACAGGAGAAGGAAATTAAAAGACAGGACCAAAACTGTGGTATTTTCTGGGATACAGCCGTCAAAAGACCATACAGACAGCTGGAAATAAATTATCTAAATGCATGGCTGAAATTGTGGTGCACACAGGAAGGCTTCACCTTCCTTGAACATTGGACCACATTCTAGAACAAGAACTATCTATGTAGGCGGGACAGACTGCACTTAAATAAAAAGGGAACCAATCTACTCGGAGAAAGGATCTTCAAGGAGGTTCAGAAGCATTTAAACTAGAAAGGAAGGGGGGAGAAATCAACAAAAAACAGAAGGGAGACTACATAAAAACAAGGGTAACAACTCAGGTAAGATAGCCATTAAATGTATAGTGCTAGAAGTCTCAGAAACTAAATGTTAGAACTTGAAGCTACTGCACTAAAAAGTAACCGATGTGATAGGTGTTACAGACAAAAAGAGGCGGAAGGGTAGCGCTATACATCAAAAATAGTCTTGAAGTCCAGGTGTTAAATCTGGATGAAAAAAACAATGCAGAATCAATATGGGTCAGAATAATGGACACAATTTCAAGGAGCATAATAATAGGGGGAAGCTATAGACCGCCAAATTCAGGCACCAAGCAAAATAATCTGTTATACAATGAAATTAGAAATGTGTGTAGCAAAGGAGAAGCCATACTAATGGGGGATTTCAACTTCCCCCATATAAAATAGGAAAACCCGGTGGGGAGCACGACAGACGAAATTTAAATGGTGGAAATGACAAATGACTGCTTCCTAACGCAGTTTGTCAAGGCACCGACTAAAGGGGAGGCATGCCTTGATTTAGAGAACCATTGGCAAACTCAGACCACAACATGGTCTGTTTTGAAGTGCTTTTCAAAACCCCAAAAGTAATGACTAAAGCTAAGGTTTACAATTTTAGAAAGGCAAACTATGAAGGTATGAAACAGACTAACAGAAGTAGATTGGAGTAAAATACAGAAAACATCCACAGAAAAAGTTGTTTTTTAAAAATATAGTACTAGAGGCGCAAAACAATTGCATCCCAAAAGCAGACCAATCTAAATTGAAAACAAAATTGCCCAAATGGTTTAATAGATCAATTAAAAACAATATCCAGAACGTTTAAAAGGGACCAAGAACAAAGTACACAGAAAGAGGAACTGCAAATGCAAGTCAAAAAGGAAGTTAGAAAGGCCAAGAGAGAGATAGAAATGAGCATTGCTAATGGGGGCTAAAACCAATTCCAAAAAATGTTTCCAATATTATAAACAGCAAGAGAACATTCAAGGATGAGGTAAAATGTCTAAGAGATATAAATTGCAAAATCATATTGCAAATATATTAAATGATTACTTAAATGATTTAGTTTTTACAAAGGAGGACACGGACAACATGCCCCACATGTCGACCTGTTCCTATCCAGTTTTAAATAAATTTAGCATAACAGAGGTAGAAGTGTTAAAGGGACTAGGAGCTCTCAAAATAAACAAATCCCCTGGGCCGGATGAGATCCTCCCAGTAATATTCAAAGAAATTAAAAAAGTTATTTATTTAGTTATTTCATGCAACAGTCTCTTGACACAGGGTTTGTACCGACAGACTGGAGAATTGCAAACGTAATACCGATCCACGAAAAGGGAGACAAAACTGAGCCAGGTAACTGACTTCTATTATATGTAAACTTATGGAAACTATAATATGATCCAAAATGGAAAATTACCTATATGGTAACAATATCCTGGGAGACAGTCAGCATGGTTTTAGGAAACGGAGATCATGTCTAACTAACCTGCTTGATTTTTTTGAGGATGCAACATCGACAATGGATAATTGCAAAGCATACAACATGGTTTATTTAGATTTCCAGAAAGCTTTTGACAAAGTCCCGCATAAAAGATTAATTCTCAAACTGAACGCAGTAAGGATTCAAGGAAATGCATGCACATGGATTAGGGAGTGGTTAACATGTAGAAAACAGAAAGTACTGATTCGAGGAGAAACCTCAAAATGGAGTGAAATAACCAGTGGAGTACCACAGGGATCAGTGCTCTGATCCCTCTGCTATTCCTAATCTACATTAATGACTTAGATTCTGGTATAGTAAGCAAACTTGTTAAATTTGCAGAGGACACAAAAATAGGAGGAGTGGCAAACACCGTTGTGGCATCAAAGGTCATTCAAAATGATCTAGACAGCATTCAGAACTGGGCAGACACATGGCAAATGACATTTAGTAGAGAAAAGTGTAAGGTACTGCACACAGGCAATAAAAATGTGCATTATAAATACCATATGGGAGTGTGAACAGGCTGGCTGTAGGGGTGACGTCAGACCAGAAAGGAGTACACAGACAGACAGTAGTGGCAGGTGAAACTGAGACGCGGCGGTGCTCAGTGCTTTTATTGTAAAATAAAAAGGTTTAAACAGAAAACAGCACACAGCACTTGAGGCTAAAATAAACAGACAAACAAAACGAATAGATACTAACAAACAGGATGGAACGCTAAACACAAAACAAGTACCGGGCTGGTTCTCCAGCACATAGTAGCAGTTGTTGTTATTTTCTTTAGTTTCTTTTAAATAGTTTTTACCTCCTCTCCACACCCGTTCTCCACTCACCGAACACACAACCCCGAGTGAGTAAAACGTGCATATATATATACTGTTGTGCCGGTATTCAATTACTAATTCATTATTCACTTGAGTCCCTGCACGTGAACTCATTTGTGCAACACCGTGCTCACATACTATTAAATACTTTAAGTGCACGTGAAGTGCAATCCCTGTGCCTAAATACAATTATACATTTTAAACACTTGTGCTCATTACCCACATTATATCCCGTGTACCAACTACAATACACCAACATTAACACACCACACACAACATATAACACACAAATGCACACAGGGGCGGGGCACATTGCCACAGGGAGATACTGAAATTGAAGAAGGAATCTATGAAAAAGACTTAGGAGTTTATGTTGACTCAGAAATGTCTTCATCTAGACAATATGGGGAAGCTATAAATAAGGCCAACAAGATGCTCGGATATATTGTGAGAAGTGTTGAATTTAAATCGAGGGAAGTAATGTTAAAACTTTACAATGCATTAGTAAGACCTCATCTGGAATATTTTGTTCAGTTCTGGTCACCTCGTTAAAAAAAGGATATTGCTGCTTTAGAAAGAGTGCAAAGAAGAGCAACCAGAATTATTTGGGGTTTAAAAGGCATGTCATATGCAGAAAGGCTTAAATAATTAAATCTATTCAGTCTTGAACAAAGAAGACTACGCAGCGATCTGATTCAAGCATTCAAAATTCTAAAAGGTATTGACAATGTCGACCCAAGGGACTTTTTTGACCTGAAAAAAGAAACAAGGACCAGAGGTCACAAATGGAGATTAGATAAAGGGGCATTCAGAACAGAAAATAGGATGCACTTTTTTACACAGAGAATTGTGAGGGTCTGGAACCAGCTCCCCAGTAATGTTGTTGAAGCTGACACCCTGGGATCCTTCAAGAAGCTGTTTGATAAGATTCTGGGATCAATAAGCTACTAACAACCAAACGAGCAAGATGGGCCTAATGGCCTCCTCTCGTTTATAAACTTTCTTATGTTCTTAAATGGTGTAATTTGAAGCCAGACCTCCTGCCATGTTTACTAAAGTGTCCAGATGTTTGTTTGTTTGTTTGTGTATATAGTTGTGTATAAAGGTTTTTGTGTTTCACACGGTTTCTCTATTTGCCACAATCCTTGGACAATGTTATGATTATTGCTACAATCATTGCCAAACTTGTTTGCAAGTACTGTACTTCCAGCTCCCACAACTGCCTGTTGGCTGCGATAAGTTGACGCAAATTTTTCAGACAATAACATGTGTTTCTTAAATGTCTACATACTTTGAAAATTGAACTTAAAGAAGCAGGCGTTATTTACAAATCAGAGGAGTCTACTACAAGTAGATTGTACCGATACAATGTGCAAGTTGTCGGTGCTTCGTTCCATTTCTGATGGCAAAATTCAGTCTTAATTCACATAGAAGCAGAAACGCAAATTACAGGCTTACTGTCGATTTAAACACTTCCACCTCTGTGGGTCTAATATCATGTCATGGTTTCATTTTGTAATCTGGTTATTTTACAGTTGAGATGTGTGGTCGAAATAAAAGTGCATTTTATATTAGCTAAAAATAGAAATAAAATATTTATTCCTGAAAAACGTTGGTACCCCCCAACCCCACCACCCATGGATCTTGCCACACCCCACACCCCACACCCACTTTTAGAAAGGCTCTGGCGCCTTTGACTGCAGGCATAATGATTGCATGTCCATGCTTCATTTAGCGTTCCTATGTTTCATATGATAGCGTACTGGGGGGGTCGTCACAGCCTGACAAATTTCCAAAGGGGGGCTGTGGACAGGCTGGCTGGTGGTGGTGACATCAGACCCGGAAGAACACACAGTACTGCGAGGTGATTTGGTGAATTGCGCTGTTGCACCGGTTTATTGCAAAATAAAAGAGTTGAACAAAACAGAACAAACACTGACTGAGCAAACAAAGCGGCGCAGTGGCCAAAACAAATAGACAGACAAACAAACACTGGAGATATACTAAATAAATCAAGTATCGCGCTAGTGTAAAACCAGCATGAATAGCAATTGTAATTATTTATTAAAGTTTACTCCTGACTTTCTCTCCCGTTCTCTCCACACTGAACACCCCTCCTCGAGTGAGTGCTTCATGCATCTATATATACAATTGTGCTGGGATTCAATTACTAATTCATTATTCACTTGAATCCCGTGAACTAATCTGTACACTCTCCGTGATCACATATTAATACACATTTTATCTGCATGTAAAGTGATTGTACAATCTTTGTGCCTAAATACAACTATATATTTTAAAATAACAGGCCCATTATATCCCGTGCACCAATATATATATATATATATACACCAACAGTAACACACTACATACAACATATAACACAAACTACACACAGGGGCGGGTCACCCCGCCACATGGGCACAGCAAAGAAAGTTTGAGAACCCCTGATATATTTGACTTTGGAGGTACTGTACACCTAGTTTATAAATACACACAATAGCAGAATGTTCCGGTCAGTGGTAGCTTGTTGAGCTATGGAATTGACAGGTTACATGAGGTCAACACAATGTAAATTGATACACTAGAGAGGAACTACAGTATTAGTGTAACCTCAAGCTTGGGTGTCATTGATTGAGTTGTGGCCCTGGGGAGAGAGTGCCCCCCACTTGGCAACAAACACCACATTCGAAGGAGCCACAGTTCTAGACTTCAATGAAGGTCTCCATTACAAAGTATGTGTGTATGTTTGTATTTACTACTATACATGCATCTGAAACATGTTTTAAACACCAATTACAGTACATATTTAGTTCTACAGAAAGATGCCTTTTGACCTAGGCTTATAAACCCTGTTTTTAATTAATGATTTCTAACTGAAAAGCTCTGTGTAGTAATTAAAAAAATAAAAAAAAGGTATTGCTATAGTTTGTCCAGTTGTATTACCCAAACCCATTATCCCTGCACTGTGGATCTGCTAGGTATATGTTTATTAAAAGTGTTTACATTTTATCTATGATGTTGCATATGAAATGAATTTGCCTGTGAAAACTAAATACATATTGGGCTGTTGATTTTTAAATGGTTAGCGGTCACACTAGATTTCTGCAATATTTCCTGTTTCAAACGGTGGAGTTTCTTAATCGTGGTAGAAGGTATTTGTAGACAAATCAGGAAGCCAGTTTTTTGAGCTCCGGAAGGAAGTTTGCACCAAAGTGGAGCAAGAATCTTCACAAAGAGCCTCGAAACTAGCAGATGCAACTCATTAACAAAAATCAAGAGAACAAGAAGGTTTTGTTTAGGGACTCTTTGAATGTTCTGTATGGCGCAACAGTGAAGCCAAATGCAGAAAAACAGGGTGTAATAAAATAAAATAAAATATTGGGACCAAATTGTTGATACGCTTTTTTATATGGGCTTTCTCCTCATGTTTGATTTGTACTGCAAAAGGCTTTAAAAAGTCATGCCTACACAAAATTCACAGTGTTACTCCTTTTGTATTTTGTGTCGGAACCTATTTTCGCCTTTTTCTAATACAGTAATCTAGCTCAGACCATTGATAGCTGTTAATGTTACGCTCAAGTGGTGTGTTGTTTTTTTTTCTTTCTCAATCTGCTTGAAGATGGGACATATACTTCCTTCAACTCATGGCTCCCTCTTGTGGACAAGGGGACTATTCAGGCCTTTTTTATCCTTTCAATCTGTGTTTTTTTTTTTTTCATAATAAGAAACAGACAGCCATACTCATAAACAACAGCTGAGTATACATGCTCACTTAAATGTGCCAAGTTACATTGAGAATATGGCTGAGAGCTATTCACAAAGCTTTAAAAGTTATGGTGTTATGTTACATTTTGGTGTTCAAGTCATCATAAATTATATATATCTATCTATCTATATCTATCTATCTAATATATATATATATATATATATATATATATATATATATATATATATATATATATGTAATATGTGTGTGTGTGTGTATGTGTGTGTGTGTGTGTGTATATATATATATATATATATATATATATATATATATATGAATCAGTGCTTGGAAAAGGGTTAAAACCTCATCAAAGGAGCAAAAATTGATTGAACTATTGCCCTAATCCTTACACCACTTGGCAATAGTCTCCCTCTAACATGTGATTGGTTCACATCACTGTCAGTCCCGAACGGAACGCCTTTCATCTCCACTTCTCACAACAAGAGAAAATGGCTGAATGTAAAAATAAATGCTGAACAGCGATTCTGTGACTTAACTAGGTCTGCAACGGGTACATTTTGACCTTTTGAAGGTCGGAACACAGTACAGTAGGAAGGTTCGAACCTTCAATGGTACTAATTCGCATAATTTACTAGTGACCATACCTACTTGTTTATGCTTGATTGAAAATCCTTTTATTTTACAGATATTCCCTATACATGGAATCAATAAACTGTTCACATGTAGTTTAAAAATATGTTATATAGAACAGTAATCATGTTCTAATAATTTAAATAAAAATACACGTAATTGAGTCTGCTTGTGATATATACGGTAAGCTTGCATTGCAGCAGCACCAACTGCAGCGGACTGAGGTAAAACAAAGGTTTATTTAACAGTCACCGCTCCAAGCAGGTTGTCAGTCACATTTTACTATAATACTAATAATAATATGAAACATAATATGAATACACATAAAAAAATTAAAAAAAAAAAAAACAAAAAAAAAACACACCTGATGAACCTAAAACTATCTTTGAATTCCTGGCTAGCGAACAAACCTTCAAACACAGCCCTAGACTTAACAGAAAATGAATCGCAAAACATAGTACAAAAGAAAGATGCTCCAAACACTAAAATGGTGATTAAAACGTCACCGTTACTTTTTTCTGACTTTCTGAAATTCAAACAAATTCAACTCGACGATGTAAACAAATATGATGGCCAGGATTTAAACTGTATTATGTAGCAGGCGGCAAACCAGACGGATAGCTGTATGCCAAAAAAACATTGATAACTATGCGGTATGAACTTCAAAAACATTTTCTGTTATTTATTTACTTATGCTGTATCAGAAATATTTATACAAAATATATAAAGTCATTTTTACTATCCAGCCTTGCCTCACTTATTTTCTTGACTGATTCATATATTAAATATGTACTGTAGACTCGGCTTATAGTGGAAAATTAAATGCTCCTCAGGAAGACTAACAGTAGTCTTCCCGTGGGGCAATCATTTTCCACTATGGCCCTCCTCTCCAGTCCATATTTACTGTATATAGTATGTGTTTATTTAGCAGACGCCTTTATCCAAGGTGACTTACAGAGATTATATATATATATTTTAAACAACTATTCATTACAGTAAATGGAATTTCCATTTTAATTCCTATTGCAGGAAGTGAAAATTGTTTGCAGATTGTTTTTCATGAGCAAGTTTAAATCTGAGTTGAGTGGAACCATCAACATCTGTGTCTAAATAAAGTAAAAACAAAACATCATATTATTTAGTCCTGACAATGTTGGCCGCCATCCTTCACTCTGAGTAATAATGTATGAATCAAGACCCTACTAAAGTTTTAGTCTAGTACTCCCAAGTTTATGATTCCTGGTGCAATAAGCAGTAAACCAAAGGAAAACATATGAAGTGTTTGTTACAGTATGAAGTACTGTACATATAATCCCTATTCATCCCTAGGGCCCAATGTTCAGAGTAAAATCTGTGATAATAAAGCTTTGAGATTTACCAAACAAGCACAGAAGAGCTGAATGGCCTCCTCTAATTTGTACATTTTCTTATGTTCTTATAGTATTGCATATTTATGTACCTGTACATCCACCATGTGAGAATTGTGCACAAATGGTTTGAGAAGCATGACGGAGACTTCAGCATCTTCCCTTTTTGGGAAGTTTGGTATGAACTTGAACAACGCAAGCGCTGCATGTTGCATGAGATATTAATTGATGAATAGATCTCTCGAGACACCCTCCAACACGTACACACCAAGGTATATATTGAAATTAGGGCTGTCACTCGATTCAAATTTTTGATTGGTTAGCCTAATTTATGGGCATTAGTTGATTAACCGGTAGATTCACATTTTTAATAAAGGTAACGATCTTATAGCGATCTTATAACGATCCTGCAAGTAATACTAAAAAATCAATAGAATCTAAAAAAAAAAAAAAAAGCCCAATGGGAATTTGGTCTTTTTAAAAGCATTTGTATTATTATTTTAGTACTAAATGTCTTTCTTTGTATTTGTACGGCTCTATTGACATGTACCTGTGCTGACTCTGTGGGCACAAAGTGAATAAACAAAACTACCCTTTTTTGTTGTTTTTGTTTTACATTCTATTGTATTCAAAGAACAAAACACAACAAATAATAATAATAAAAAAACACAGCTTACACGTGTTACAGAGTCGATTGTAAGTCGCCCTGGATAAGGGCGTCTGCTAAGAAATAAATAATAATAATAATAATAATAATAAAATGCACAGGTGCCAATACATTACTATATTAACGCTGCTGTTCAGGGATCAGTGCCACAAACGGGAAATATATACTGTATATGTTTTAATATCCCCTTCTGTTGACAAATGACATAGATATGAAGGATTTAAAAAAAAAAAACAAATGATTTGCGTAAAAGTGTACTGGTAAATTTAAAGCCGATACATAATGTATTTACACTTACGCGTTCTCTGAATTAATATTGAAAAAAAAAAGTCCTTTTAAAATCGTGTTATACCTATTTACAGGGATGTAGGGGCTAAATAAACGTCAGTCGCCATCTAGAACGTTTTGTTTATTATGGATGTTTTCATTTCAAATGGTGAGCATTGAACGTGTTTTTGTGGTACGGCAATTTTGTTTGGCATAGTTATTTACATACCACAGATTTTTCATCTGGTTCATCAAAATACTTCCAAACCTGACTTCACCTCGTTCCTGTGTTTAGAGATGCAATTTTATTTAAAAAAAAATATAAAACAAATGTCAGAAACACTTGTCATTAACTTTCTTACCCGTGTGGACTGGATATCATACCACGCCTACTATAGCATGAAAAACAGAGTGCACCAATGAAGTGCCAGATTGACCGAGAATAAAACCCAACCCAGCTAGTTGGAGGCAATTGCCAAATCCCTTCCTTTTTATAATATCCGCCTGTAGCAGGGCAATTGCCCGGCACATATGGAAATTAGTGTTGTTGTAATTTTATATGGGGAAATGGGTTTATTGTGTGTGCATTTTGGAGTTTATTTGTTCGATTAATTGATTGTTTACAGATGGGCGCTCGTTTGAGACTTTGCTGCCTGCTGGGTTTGGTTGAGAGGAGGGGCAGTGGATGATTGGCTGTGCCGGTCCTCAATCAGCTGGTGGGCGGGTCTCGACCGAGTGTCCGTCAGTTTAAAAACATCCGTTGGAGATCATTCCGGGCGACTGCAATGCCATGCTACAGAGGGGAGCTGCGTATACTCAGGAGGAGAGTGTCCGCTCTGCAGGAACGACAGCTACGCAACCCTGAAACTGCAAGCGTTGCTTGTGAAGGCAATGCCCAGCCAAGGCCGTATGAAGAAGTAGGAGTCGTGGTATGAATACCGGCTCATAAGTAGGTTAGTTTAGGGAATAGTGATCCCATGTGATGTATAGCGAGGGTTACGTAGTGTAGCAGGTTCCTGGAGCGGAACGTCTCATTTAATAAGGCTGCTTCTCACCCTGTGTGGCACCTTTTATTTGTAGTTTTTGTACTGTGTTTTATTTTGTATTTTGTACAGCTTGCTGTATGTGTCCTCTGTGTGTTACCATCGCTGGTAACATCACATGACCCCTTTGTTTATTTATTTTTGTATTAATAAATCCTGTGCGCCTGTGCTGGCGTTTCAACTCCACCTCCCTTGTCTCTCTGTATTGCTTAAGCAGTGGCTACCCACACACGTGACACGAGCACCCTGTCACACCCTTACTGTGGCAACAGAGTAGGTGGATACGCGACAGACTGACTGTATAGGATGATAAATTACTAAAATTAATACCGATTATACGTCTAGCATATTATTCAACGTTTAACCACTTCTTTAGAGTTTATACATTTTAAACGTTTAAAATTCCCATCCCTAGGCCCAACCTGACATTTGGTACAGGTCTTAATAAAGTGGTCAGGCAGTGTAGCCAAATTTGAATACATTGAAATACAAAAGCAAAGTACATTAATGTGTTTGAGTTTTAGTGTAAGGGCTGACATGCCCTTTGAAGAAAGACTGTACAGTAGCTTTGCCACAGTCATACAATGACCTCCAATTTTTTTTTACTGCCCTATTGTAGTTAAGTAGACTATTGTAGGAACTTACATGTACTGTTTATTCAGCAATCCAGATTACAAATTATTTGAACAGAAGATAAAGAAAAGCATGTAAAAAAAACCCAAAAAACAACAAATGAACTCTACAAATAGCTGTTTCAAGAACAGTACCCTCCTTTTAATAAAACCAGGATTACATTATTTTGTATAAAGACCACATTTGAAAATGCATGAAGAACACAAAACAAGGAAAAACAAAGTGTTGTGTAGGGTTGGGGGAGAGAGAGAAGAGAGAAAACTTGTTAGGATCCCAGCATCAGGGGGCCCACAGGAAACGAACTCCCCATCCTGCAGTTAAATCTGACCTCTTGGCTCCTGATCAAATACTATTCCATCCGAATACCATAGCGTCTCTGTTTAACCAGCAAGCAAAGCTGGGCAGGCTGCAGGACGGGACACTTACAGTACAGTTGGGGACTGCTGGATGCAGAGAATACAAAACCACACAGCTCCAGACAGACGCTCTTTAAAAGAAGTAACACTTAAGCTCCTCCATAACGGGCACGATATTTTTTATTTTTTTTCCCCCTCTAGATCAAAAGCTAGATCTCGTCTCAAAAGGGAAAAGGCAAGAATAGGCTGTGGTTCTATTTATAGTCCATTGTGGACTGGATAGTTGAATTGTAGGAACAACATACTCTGCAGGCTCCCTTTTAAACTTGAGGAAAAAACTACAGGGAGAGCCAGACAGAAGTCTGTGACTGTTTAAAGTGGGTGTTGCAACTACAGACTTAGAACCAGAAGAATATTTAAGGAGTCTGGATTTGTTTAAAGAAAATAAGTCATCTTTTGGCTCTTTTCAGCTGCATGGGAATGCAACTATCAAAGCAGACAGGTTTTTAGTTTTAGAAGCTTACATGAAATGGTTGACAGAGAAATTTTACCAACGTTTGTGGAAGGAAGGATCAATTTTGTGGAAGTACGCTTCATGTATCCTGAGCTGACTTCTCCATTTGAACCATCGGAGAGCTCACTATCATCAGTGGGGATTCTCAGGCCTGAGCTCTTTCAATTCTCATAGCAAGAGCTAAAACATCAAAATATATATAAAACTGTACTTGCAAGACTACACTGCCCAGCAAGGATGCATCGCTTTGATAAACTCAAGAAATCAATTCCTTTTTTAGCACACTTCCATGTGTACAGAGTAAGTTCTCCGGTGCATGGTTTATATCTTTTAAGAGAATATAGTCTCCATATTGCAATATATTGCACAGAAAATGCATTAGTCTTTAAGTTTATGATGTCCAGAAATCATATTTAATTTGACATGCAATAAAATAGAAGGTCACCATTAGAAAGAAGTAACTTAAGTTTATTTACAAGGAGTTGTAGTTATCAGGGCACAAGCTTCCTTTCCTCTTAAAACAGGATTGGGCACTATCCTTATAGCAGCTTTTAAAATATACCAAATAAAGAACAAGTATGGTGAAGAAAACAGTTTTTGGATAACAGTTTGTATCATCGTTTTTGTTATTTGGTACCTTTTAAAAGCTATAAGGATAGTGGTGCCATAAATACAATTTAAACTTAGTGCATGTCACTCTGCTGCAGTAGGAGGTTATACATGACAGATTATGTTCTATTTTAGGGGGCTTGTAATGAAGCCTTAACTGTGTTTTTTAAACTGTGTAAGGAAAGTACATATTTAAAATAAATTAAAATGTTAACAAACATGACTAGAACATGGGTACTTCCGGATAGTCACCATAAAAGTATATTGAGGGATACAGCTCTTAATTCTCCCAGGGATTGCACCTGTACATCACAGCAGTGCATTTTTGCCTTTCACATTATTTCTAATATGTATTCATTCTTTCTATTGTTTAAGTAAATAAATATTTGTTGCCCAAATTAAGAGACATAATCATGAAATCTGGGTACTAGAATGAGAGGTTTCTTTTGTTTTAGACAGACGGAGGTGTCCTTTTCAATGTCGAGACTCTAGACATTATTATTATTATTATTATTATTATTATTATTATTATTATTATTATTATTATTATTATTATTATTATTATTTATTTCTTAGCAGACACCCTTATCCAGGGCGACTTACAATCGTAAGCAAATACATTTCAAGTGTTACAATACAAGCAATACAATAAGAGCAAGAAATACAATAACTTTTGTTCAAGTGTGACAAACCACAATTCAATAATACAGCAGATAATAGTGATAGTTACATCAGGATATGAATAAATAGTGATAGTTACATAAGGATATGATTAAATACAAAATACTACAGGTTAAACACTTGGCAGATTACAGTATTCTGAAGTACAGGGTTAAATGCAGTAAGATAGGGGGAAGATAAGAGCAAAATAAAGCACATTTACATGAAGGGTGATAGTGTCCCAGGATACAAACAGAGGAGTTCTACAGGTGCTGTTTGAAGAGGTGAGTCTTAAGGAGGCGCCGGAATGTGGTCAGGGACTGGGCAGTCCTGACATCTGTAGGAAGGTCATTCCACCACTGCGGAGCAAGGGTGGAGAAGGAGCGGGCTCTGGAGGCAGGGGAGCATAGCGGAGGTAGAGTTAGTCTTCTAGTGGAGGCGGAGCGGAGAGGTTGAGTGGGGGTGTAGGGAGAGATGAGGGTCTGGAGGTAGCTGGGTGCAGTCTGGTCAAGGCATCTGTAGGCTAGTACAAGAGTCTTGAACTGGATGCGAGTGGTGATCGGGAGCCAGTGGAGCGAGCAGAGTAGTGGAGTAGCATGGGCGAAGCGAGGCAGAGAGAACAACAGGCGGGCAGCAGAGTTCTGGATGAGCTGGAGCGGACGGGTGGCGGACGCAGGGAGGCCAGCCAGGAGGGAGTTGCAGTAGTCGAGGCGGGACAGTACCAGGGCCTGGACCAGGAGCTGGGTAGCATAGTTGGTGAGGAAGGGTCGGATTCTTCGGATGTTGCTTAGGAAGAATTGGCAAGTGCGTGCCAGAGTGGAGATGTGCTGGGAATAAGAGAGGCAGGGGTCCAGGGTGACTCCGAGGTTCTTAGCGGAGGAAGAGGGAGAGAGTGTGGTAGATTCCAGAGGAACAGAGATAGAGAGATCAGAGGAGGGGGAGGAGGAGGGAAAGAAAAGGAGGTTAGATTTAGAGAGGTTGAGTTTGAGGTGATGCGAGTGCATCCAGGAGGAAATAGCAGACAGACAGGTAGAGATATGGGAGGAGATGGTGGAGTCAGAGGTGGGGAAGGAAAGGAAAATCTGAGCATCATCAGCATAGAAATGGTATGAGAAACCATAGGATGCGATGAGGGGGCCCAGGGAGCGGGTGTAGAGAGAGAACAGGAGAGGACCCAAGACTGACCCTTGGGGGACTCCAGTTAAGAGAGGGTGAGGTGTGGAGGTTGCTCCACGCCACGTTACCTGGTAAGTGTGGTTGGAGAGGTAGGAGGAGAACCAGGCCAGAGCAGTGCCAGAGATCCCCAGGTCAGCAAGAGATGATAGTAGAATAGAGTGATCAACAGTGTCAAAGGCAGCAGAGAGGTTGAGGAGAATTAGGACAGAGGAGAGAGAGGCAGCTCGGGCACACTTAAGTGAGTTGGTGACAGACAGGAGGGCGGTTTCAGTGGAGTGAGCAGAGCGGAAGCCAGATTGGAGAGGGTCAAGCAGAGAGTGGTTGGACAGGAAAGCAGAGAGCTGGCGGTGTACAGTCCGCTCGAGGGTTTTGGAGAGGAAGGGTAGGAGGGAGACAGGACGGTAGCTCTGGAGGGAGGTGGGGAGTGATAGAGGAGGGGAGTGATAGAGGCATTAAAGAAAGAACTGTCTACTTGACTGAGAGTTTCATTTCCACAGCCTGCATATACACTTTCATTTGCTGCTGATGCTATAGTGCACAACATGTGTGGCTGCTACCCTAATGGTCAAAGATTGTTATTCCCCGCAGGGGGTGCATATATAGCGTGTGACTCTGTTACTAAATTTTGCTAAGGACCAGAACTTATTGAGTGCATCATGTAGTAATCTCGGGGTGTATGAAGACTGCCCATCTGACTGGCTTAACTAATTGTCACACTTACATCATATGCTGCTCTAAACAAGGGTGTAAAATGGAATAATAGGATGTTTCATTCTGTTTAATTTCCTAACAATGGGATTTTTTTGTCACCAAATACAAAGCCATCATGAGAAGCCCTATTAGAGTGTGCATACTTTTTTTATGATACACTGCACCATTAATGTGTGATAGACTGCATGCGCACCACATTTAAGTGCAAATGGAAAAGATTTTGAATAATTATTGAATAGATAATGGAATTACACGGCACACATCCTACTGTATAATCACTAAAGCTGACATCTATATTTTATTATTTATTTCTTAGCTTTGACATGGATATTTTTGACAATTGCTGAGCGGTTAGGAGAGATTCTACCCGTTTGGACACTCCACATGTTCCCCTGTGCTTTAAAACATTAATCATAAACAATATTAGAATGTTTTCTTCATTGTTTCCATATGTATCCAATCCTATGTAGGGCTGTATTCATGTTATTTATCTTGCTCTTAATTGTATTATTACTTGTACTGTGATTCTTGAAATGTATTTGTTTACGACTGTAAGTCGCCCTGGATAAGGGTGTCTGCTAAGAAATAAATAATAATAATAAACAGTATATATTGTTTCCTGCTTTAACAAAGCTTTAACAGAAATCTAGCTTACATCATATACATTGTTGTTTAATAGCTGTATATTATGCTGGTAAAATCTGATTGATTTGAAAAAAGTAGTAATTCATTTTGCACTTCAAATAAATAATAACTTAATCTAGTTACTAGCAACTGTAAAATAATTTGATTGCACGTGGATTCACAGTACTTCTGATTACACATAAATGAAATAGAAGTTAATGTGTTCATTGTGTTAATGAAAAGCTGGGATATACGTTTAATACATTGATCAGTGCACTACTTATACATAGATCAATGCTGCTCTATTATCTGATGAATGTAGACATTTTAACTGTAGTTAATTGTAGTTCATATGTACTTGGCCCATGTAATTTACTATGAAAAGCTTTTACAAGAAAATTGCATCTACACTTGCATATTAGACACATTCTATAATTGTTCCATCTACTGTAATGAGTGTGTCAAGATACAGCCTCAAATTACCAGTAATGTTTCAATGGCATTTTCAATAGATCTACTGTTTCTGTTAATGTGAAAGACTTTGAGATAATTGTTACCCCCCACGGTGAGATACTGAAGAGCTTGTCACACTTGCATTTTTTTACATGTCTCGGGAACTAGTATTGTTGAAACTTGAATGATTATGTCTGGAAATGGTGACTGAATGTATATAACAGTGGTTTGGGCTTGTGGTTTCTTTATCTATTAAAGCTTATCGTCTGTACATTTATCATACTTCCTTTTTAGCATTCTAGAATCGTTCTTTGGAATCAGACGATGGAACATAATAAATAGGCATTATTTCTGTCTTGTGACTGAAATGACAATGAAGGCTAAGTAGAAATCAATTGACATGTTCCAATCCATAGTGATGAAATGATTTTCTCTATACGTGGGCTTGTTAATTACTGGATAAAAAAAAAAGATGACCTCAGGTGTCAGACGTACCGAAGATGCTTACGTCTCCTAAAGGCGCAAAGATCCCCAGTAAGTTGGTGCATGAGAGTCAGGCACTCCCAAGCTTGCATTCCCCAAGTCAGTGTTAAAAGTAACACAAGCTAAATAGTGTGTAGAGCTTCCGTCACCACCAATGAGTTTCAAAGGCACACATTGAACAAAGTCTTTTTATTCTTAAATGACAGTTCACAATAAACACTGACAACATTTCTTTTGAATAAAGCAAATTACTATGTGCAGAACATCTTTTTAGATTGACAGCACATGTTCTTTAGCATTGACTCGTTGTCTTTATGCCAAGTTGTGATTTTATAACACTTGTTATGAAAAATCTAACTTTCGATACAAAGGAACAGCTCAGAGGGTTAATTTAAGGAGGTAAAGCAATGATTTAAGTGTTTATTACCAGTGTTACATTAACAGTTGGATTTTCCTTTCAGATTTCAAATGGCATGTTTGTGTTTAGTGCTTGATACATTTGGCTCATTGTTCCAACAGTTTTTCCCAAGATATTGATAAACGAACCACAGTGGTGCAGGGAAATGCTGGGAGGCACTTTGGTTAGGAACAGCTACAGCGAGGAAGTGCCCTCCTAAACTAATCAGCTGTCTGTAAATAAACGGTGAAAGAGTTTTCTATGATACTGCCAGGCAAGTGCTGCCTTTACTACAGCATAAAGAAGTGACCACAAGCCTAAAAGATTGTATTCCTGATTAAATATTTGTTTGGTGTTTAGTAGCTTCAAATGCTGTTTATGATGTGTACAATCATTCTGAATGGTTCTGTTGCTCCACTATTAAGTTATTAAAATTCTCGAAATCTGCCTTTACATGGCTTGGTTTGAGCGTCGGGATTGAAAAGCCTTCATCACTTCATTCAAATGATGTACGGGAACAAGAGTTGCAAGGTCATATTGTCACACGATTTGAATGGAATGAGGAAGGCTGTTCAGTCCTAGCACTTAGGATTCTCCAGACAAGTTTAAAGCCAGGTAAAGGGTTTTAAAGAAATGCTGGATTTGAACCAGGGACCTCCTGGTTACAAGCCCTTTTCTTTAACCACTGGACCACACAGCCTCCTAGTAGTACTTACTCTATGAATGTACTTGTACAATTGAAGAACATTTCTTGGATATGTACAGCAGTTCTAAATAATTTTATTAGGATAAAAAAACAGCTATTCCTCAGGTTCAACCTTCTTGAAACCACAGATAAACTTGTTGGAAACACCTGTGGTATGAATTCCTCTGATATCATAATTTTCATAAGCCTGTTGTATTCTGAATACAAATGCATACAATACACAGTACAATTAGTGTCATGCATCACACGACATTCACAGAATGTGTTTGACAGCTGCAAATGTGAATTACTACCTTTTATTATATCCAGTATCAGTGGCTGCCACTTTTATAAAACCCAAACTGACATGGCTTGTACAGCTCCATCTGAAAAAGAAAAAGGTAATATACATGTAGATTAAGAGAGAAGAGTATTTGTTTGATTTTTTATACCAATTTTTATTTTTACCCAGAGGAAATGGCTATGACATTTTACTGTATTGTGATATAAATTCAAAAAAGACAGCTGAACTGTCCATTTGACCTTTTTTTCATTTAATGTTATTTGATTGCTACCTTGTTGTGTTGCTCTACTTTGGTACAGTACATATCAATCAACAAGGGACAGAATCATAATGATCCCACCCTGGATTTCTGCTTCACGGCAGCTCTTGATTTAAATAAAGTTATCATATAGTTAACTAAATTAATTCCACAGTAAAGTGTTTTCGTGTCCATGAAGCACCTGTAAATCACAATTTACAACCTTCTCATTTTCACTCAGGCTAGGAATTTTTTAAGTGATGTCTTCACAAAATTGTTTCATGATTCCTACAGGTTGACACAATGAAAGATATGACATTTTTATCAGCTGCTTCCCAATGATATTTTGTTTATTCTGTGTGTACCATGGAAACCATCTGTTTTCACAAGCACTAGACAGTCAATTACTGTAGTGCAGCCTGGGTAGGTAATGTAAACAATGACTTGTGGTAAAAAAAACAAAAACTGAAAGCTCTCCTTGAGACGAGATCACTGTGTCGCACATGACTGCTGTACACTCAGCAACTGTTGTGATTCATGAGGTCGGCCAGCATGGGGTGGGGGGGATGTCAAGTTCATTTTGACCTTGCCGACCCACTTGTTGCCCACAGGAACCATTAGACGGAGGACCGGCCACAGTGTGCTCTTTGTATTCCAGTGGGGAAAGAAGGTGGTGCGCCACAGAGTGGGGTTGTATCACCAGAACTTGGAGAAAGTGTTTAGTTGTGTCCTTTTGAGGGAAATTAATTAACACTGAGTAAGGGGCTGGCATGCTGACACAGTGTCTCAATTCATCAAAACACCCTGTCTTAGTTTATTGACCTTCCTTCCTTTCCTACCATGAGTTCTGATATTTATTACAAGATTTCAGCATGTTTCCTGGAACACTGGCTTGGGAGTTGCCTTTTCCTTGGTGAAAGGGTTGGTCTGCCACATAGTAAAAAGCAATAAGCTATTTTTGCTGATCGTTGCTGAGGTAGAGATGTGTCTACCTATTGGGGATTTTATGTAAAATGAGGAGTTAACTCAGAAACGTTTTACAGAGATGATTCCAGAATACTAAAGTCCAGGTCAGTTTAGTCTATTTTGATGGAATTTGTCACTGTTTGTAAGTAGTTTGCCTTTTTGGAGAGAACAGTGGCTTCAGACTGGGAAAAAAAATCTAGAACTAGTGATACAGAAATAGGCAGACATCAACATGCAACAACTATGGTAGAAATACTACTGCCTCTTAAGAGCATCACAGGATAAGAAGAAAATAATGATTTATCTGACTGAATTATCTATTGACCTAAATGAGGGTTTGGTAGTATGAAAAACTAAATATGGATTGTCTATCTTCAGCATAATCTGCTTGTCTAATACACTGAAACCTGTGGTAATAATTTTGCCATTGAAGGGACTGAGAGTTGCATTGTTTGTCAAAGAATTGCATTGTTTCTTTTAGTATTACTACAGTATCTGGTTATTACTACAAGAGTCGCTAGAACATAGATCATTTACCCAGCTGGTAAAAGAAACCATCTTCTTACAGAAGGATGTACTTGGCTTTTTTGTTGGCTTCAGGACATTGGTAAGTTCAGCTGTGTAGAATGATGATGATGATGATGATTCATCTTTGTTATATCCCACACAGTGGAATATAGTGGAGGTGTTCTATATGTACTTCAGAGTGTTACTTTTGTCTAGAGAACCACTTTTCCAATTACTGTATGTTGTGGCTGTCAAGCGGCCCTTGCACCTACACTTTATTGATTTGATTTTGTGTGACCTCTGGGTTTTGCCAAAACTTTTGGCTGTTTGGACTTGTCTTTGTCGAGTTTTTGACTTTCTAAAAAAACCCTGTTTCCCGTAGGTCATGGTTTTTCATGGTAGATGTACTGAAAGCACTAATTGTGTATTTAAAGCCATGCCCGGTGATGTACTGTAGGCTACATTTTCTTTTCATTAAAATATGGGTTTATTTACTTTTGCTGGCCAAAGTCCTCACAGGAAATGAAACCATTGTTTTCCTGTTACAGTAACATGTTTTAACTTCTGTGGCTTTGTGTGTGAAATGACATTTGAAGAAATAATTAGCAGGCTTGTTGAGTACAACTGTCGGGCACATGGCTTTTCAGTACCATACTGGTATATTCTTGGTCATAGAGATGTATGAATGGCTGAGCTTCAGTAATTTAGAAAGTAGAGTGAAATTGGGCACTGTAGTCTCCATGTGTGAGGTTTTGAGGTGTGTTCTTTCTATAATAAGCTGCTTTGTGTGTGTGTGGCTGTGGCAAAGTGCCCCGTCCCTGTGTGCATTTGTGTGTTGCGTGCGTGTGTTAATGTTGGTGTATAGTCATTGGTACACGGGATATAAACGGGTCTGTGTTTCACGTGTATTTAAAAAGTGTATATTTGTATTTAGGCACGGGATTGCACATCACGCACGTGCATTTAAAATATAATATGTGAACACGGGGTTTCACGTAATGAATTCACGTGCTGGGATTCAAGTGAATAATTAATTAGTAATTGAATCCCAGCACAAACAGTATAAATAGATGCACGTTTAGTCACTCATGGCTAGGTGTTCAGAGAGTGGAGAACGGGTGAGAGAGAAGGAGTAAAATAAGATCGTAAATATAAGTGTTTTGTTTGTACTCACCGTGTTTGTTCGTCTGTCCTGCACCGTCTGTTTAGTGTTTAGTCGTTTTGTATGTCTGTTTATTTTGGCATATAGTGCCGTGTCCTGTGTTTTGTTGCAAACCTTTTTATTTTCTGTATTAAATGCTGAGCGCAATCACGCGCTCAGCTTAACCAAAACCCAAATCTCTGTCTGTTTGTTACTTCCTGCATCTGGTCTGACGCCACCCACTCTGGCCGTCTTTGTGACAGTGGCACTCAGCTTTTATTTAACAAAACAATAAAGAATTTTAAACAAACACAAAATAAACTTAATGGGAGCCAAAATAAACAAACACAGAACACAAATAGTAACAAGTAGTATGCTGATTGCAAAAGTTTTCACAACTCACGTTTCGTTCCGCCTATACACACTCTTCTTGTGCAGCCAAAGCTGCAGGTCTTTTATGTTATGGCAGAGGGATTAACTGGCTATTAATTATCTTATTAACCCTTCAGCCATAGTCTGCACGAGTTTACTAAGTATGCATGACTGTCAGCTAATTGAATAATTACTAGCCTCCAGTCTCGCATTCACGAGAGGTTCTTAATCATACAAAACAATAACACATAATGGTGGACGGCATTTCCACCTGTCCTACATTTAAACAATAATAAGGGTTTTTTGCCGTCGTATATAAAATACATAAATCATAATAATAATAAACAAATATAAAATGGCAAAAACACACAGGTGCATGGTAACAGCAACTGTAGTCCTGGGAAGATTGCTTACCCATTACTGTATACTTACTGTACAGTAGGATTGGATGGGACAGAGTCACAAGGTGACGTGAACTTGGTTACACAGTGACTAAGGTGGCACCTGACTCTACTGTAGCTTGGCTCTTAGTCCTTGCTATAGGACAATACCATGTCAAGCATCCATACCTCAATAAAAGTTGCAGCAGTTGTTTTTAGGTAGTTTTCAGTATTGGTAACCACCAGGCGGAGGGAATGGTGAGGCTGAAGAGTTGTACAGTACTCTCCAGTGCTGACTAGGAGAAAAAGGATAAGAAACTCACATTTAAAGGATGTATTTCTAATTAAATTTATCAGACATGGTTACACCTGATTTAGCCCTGTGTTTAGTCTTGCATTTCCATGTACAATTGTGTATTTTTGTTGAAGTATGTTTTACATTCTCTTCTCTATGGTTTGTCCATTGCTTCCGTTGTATATGGAAATGCAACATCCACCGCTGGACAAGACTGAGTAGTATGTAACCATTTCTAAATAACAGTACAATGCCATATTCCCACTGGTGTATCAAATGAATGGAACATTTGAGTTGGATATTAAATAACCTAATTTTGCCTCGGGGAGCACCAAACAGTTTAAGGCCTTTCTCAAAATTACTCGGTCCTCCCTTATCTTAAGTCTGAAGCGGGGATGGGCCTTTTATTGCAGGGATATTAGGGTTTTCACATCTGTTGCACTTGAACATTCTCAAAAAACATTTTCAAATGACCATCTGGCTATATAATATCCCATAGGTGTAAGGTCTGTCTTTTTTAGAAAAAAAATCTGGTCTGTTTTTTATGGCCTCTATTCATGGTCTCATGGTGCTGGGGGGGGGGGGGGGGGATGTTTTTCAGTGACCCTCCCTGCAGTATCTGAAGCAAGGACAGACTTGTAAACCATGATTGACATTTGGTAAACTATGGTTGTTTTATGGTCAGTCACATGGTATAACATTGACCACTGCTATGGAGATGTTTTCTTCCTGTCTTCCTTACTGGGTGTCAGAACATTGCATGAATTCAGTCCACCCTCTGTATGGCATTTTTAAAAAGCCAGCAAGCAAAAAGCAGAAAAACTGGGGAGAAGGTCACGCTTAATGGGAGTTCAACTTGATTTAAAATCATCATGATAGTTTTAGCCGATAATCACTAATTCAGAACTGATTTATCGTCCAGCTTTACTGTAGATTCAACAAATCTTGGTGTAGCCTAAAAAGTGCAGCAGTAAGGCAACTCAACACAGAACTGATTTGTAGTTTATTCAACTGTGATTTAAAAACATTAACTCAACAAAAACAACCCCTGCCTACTTGACTTTAGCTTCACCCCATTAAAAAGCATTAGGCTTTGTTACAATGTCTGTAGTTTCCATAGGGGACGCAGCTGTGTAGCTCTGTGTTTAACAAATTGCACAAATCTGTGCAGCCTCCGCAGCTTTATAAATCCTGGAGTATCCAGTGGGGAGGTAGTAATCAGAAGCAGCTGATGTCCTACATGTACTGCTAATTAAATAGAGAGAGAGAGAGAGAGAGAGAGAGATAGAGAGAGAGAGAGTACATTTTCCCAGCAACTCCAGGATACAAGCAGAGTAACCCATGCCAGAACGTCTTTCAACAAATTACTGGACATTAAAATAATCCTTCATATTTTAAGTGTTGCTGGTACGTGTGAGTCTGTTTTTTTTTCTTTCTTTTTTTTTTTTTTTTTTTTACAGCTGCATTGAGTTTTTTAAATGTCGTCTTTGATTTCCTGAGCTATTTCTGTTTCTACTCTCATTGCTTTAGTGCTTCTATTTACTTGTGATTTCTGTTTTGTTTTATCTTCTTGTTCATTTAAATTCATTACTACAGTAGGTGTCGCTTCTTGTAACACATTTTGTCACTTGGCTGACTCAGAAGTAGAAAACTTAAATTTGATTTGATGTTATAAACGTTATTACAAAAAAAGTACTGATTCTTAGAAAGTTTCCACCTCTCTTCAGTCATGTCTGAAAGCCATAGTGGCAGTTTATACTATAAATACTACTTCAAGATATTATATAGATCAGGATGCAGACCCTAAAATAACCTTTGTTTCTCTCAAAGGACCTAATAAAACATATAACATCTATAACAACTTGTTATTTAAACACATCTGTACACCTTTAAACAAACAAGTAGAATTTCTATAGTGCCTTTTGTCCCAAGGGTCCCAAAGCGCTTCACACACAGAAAATTTTTTTTAAATCATTCAATAAAAAACAATCTATAACAATCTGGCAGTCTTATTTGATTTACAGTAGAACCTGTCGTAATGAAACACACTAAAACTAATTTATATTTTATAAGCGATTGTTTGTCTTGCCTTTCTTGTATCTTTTTTATATGAATTTTTTTTTTTCACTTTCCTTAGTTTCCTTAGAAATGCGTCACCTCTGCAGTGAATTGTGGGATTGTAGTCCTGGTGTTATCTCTGATTGAACTCGACAAAGACATGCAGATCCCAGTCTCCACAGCGGTAGCTCGAGTTTAAAGAAAGGAAAGGTCACGTTTATGTGACGAATCAGTTGCATTTGCTAGTTTTTCTTACATATTTTCATTGTCAGTTTGCGGCCTCGGTTTGGCAGTATGGTAGTAAAAATGTCAGTGCCCCGGATGAGAAGAAAATTCACTTCCAATCGTTTTTTAAAACACTCAATTCAGAAGTTAATTGCCATTGATTGATACTCAGTTGTAAAAGTGAAGGGAGGTCAGATTTTCTTGTTTTGAAATCAACACATTAATAAATAGGTGTATTTTTATTTATTTAATACCTGTCAACAAATACATCTTTAAGACAATTATTTGGAAAATACGAGTATCAGCACACCCCAAATACAGCAGTTATAGAAAGGAGGGATTTGTGCTGTTAAGGTACCTACTTGTACATACACTAGTAATTATTTAAAGTCTCCTTGTTGTTGTGCATGTCTCTGCAGAAGCTGGGCAGTAGCATGCAGTCAGATGAGGGTACAGACTGGCTCCTGGAACTCCTGACAGAGGTGCAGCTTCAGCAGTACTTCCTGCTCATCCGCGATGACCTCAACGTCACCCGCCTCTCTCACTTCGACTACGTCAAGAATGAGGACATGGAAAAAATCGGCATGGGCCGACCTGGTAAGTATTGGACAGGGCTTGTCTGTTATGGCCCCGGATTGACACTATAACAGCTACAGTACAGTAAGGGCCCTGGCATGGATTTAATTGCAGTATAAGCTGCTAATGTGTGCACGTTACTGTATCAGCAGCCCTTATTGTTTTTGCAGTGTAAAGGCAGATTTTCAGAAAGGAATAAGGCCATTTAAACATAAACCTAGCAACGAATTGCCCAGAATATTATAATTTACAAGCTTCTAGCAGCAAGTTGTTTAATTCTTAATTTGTTTTTTTAAGTTTGATGGAACTTTTTGGTTTCTTCTGTCAGAAGGTCATCTATCTTCTTACTTAATTAACACCAACTTAACTTTTTCAGTATCTCAACATCATTGGTGTATGGATTTGGGAAGTGTTTAAAATGGAAACACAAAACTGTAAAATAAAACATATTGAAAGCATTATAGTGCAGGCAAGCAACACACCATTTTACAGTAGCTGACCTGTGCTACCATTATCTCTTATTAAATAACCATTGTATCTTAGGGAGAGGTTAACCTTTTCATTTTTTTTATGTTTTATGTAAGTTACAGGTCATCACCCAATTTTCATGAACATGCAAGCAGAACCAGCTCATTAAATGATAATCTTATTCTGTAGAATTCTAATAGAATGTAGAAGCAGTGTACTGCACATGGATCTATACAGCACAGATAGGGAGAACTGAAGAGAGAACCTTGAAATCACTTAAAATGGCTGTAAACTCATTCTACTGCAGAAGCTTTAATAGAAAGAGAGTGACTGCCCACGCAAACTGCTTTGCGATTGATATTGGAAATCAGTAACTTCATTGGTGCATTAGAGAAAGAAGAAAAAGAAACGAAAAATAGACAAACATCTGTAAACGAATAATAAATAATAACTGTGGGTTGCAGTACAGTAAATGTGGTATATGCACAGACAGACGAGCCAGACAGAATCCATATACCCCCTCGACTGTTATGGGAAACATCAACAGGATTAAAGGGGTTGAAAGTTGGCAGTATTTAGTATATTTTTAGTATTATTTACTTACAAACTTGTCCAACGTTATGATTTTCCAAAAATTCCCAGTTTTAATGAGGTTGGTGCTTGCAGAAGCTGACAGATTTGAAGGTATGCTTGTATGTATTTATGTATGTACAGGATTTATTTATGCATATGTTTATGTATCTATCTTTAGGGCAGAGGCGGCTGTGGGAGGCAGTCAAAAGAAGGAGAGCACTGTGCAAACGCAAATCCTGGATGAGCAAGGTACTTACTAGTTTATAATCTTTCTGGAAAAGAACATAACAATCCCTAACCTCAACCCTAACACTAGCGCCCATGTAACTTTAGTTACCAACAGTTTTGGACACTGGAGTCGCCACACTATCTAATTCCTTGGGTGAAGGCACCAGAGGTACTGCACTGTACCAAAAGGCCAAAGGCTGTAAATGTCGTTGCATTACCTGCTTAAAATGTTCTCCATTTGTCTTAAAGAATGGCTCCATTGTTGAGGTAACATATAGGAATTCATAGCATTTTACAAGAGATGAGCAGTTTACCCACTAGCTTTAAAGTTATGCATACATTTCAATATCAACATTTTATGATGTGTATAAATCATTTACAATGGTCTGTCATTTTATCAAAAACATAAAATAAAGGCATTCGACAAGGCAGTTAAAAGGCACTGCAGCACGGCACAACCAGAGATTGCAAGTTCAAATCCTAGTTGTGCGAGGCAGCTGGTCTCTCTGGGTACGACAGGTGGGGTCGGGGGGGTCAGGGGGGGATGGGGGTGGCTTTGGCGCTCCCAGGGTTGGGGAGGTGGGATCCGGCTTAGACTGTTTCTCCTCCTCTCTCTGCAGCGACCGCTACAGGCCAGGTGCCGAGTGAGCTTGGGGGCGGAGATTTGCAGGGCTGGTCTTTCAGAAGCCAGATAGCCTGCGGACATCAGCTCTCAGGTTCCTGGTTGTAAAAAAGATGCTGATTGAGCCTCGGGTCCCTGAACTGTGTGGGGAATCGCTGCAGTGAAGAAGAAAAATATTCTTATTCTATACTGCTCTGTTATACTGTTGCAATATGTCACGGTCATCAAATTGATGGCTGTAATTTTGAATTTACAGCCGGGATGGGGGATGCATATTACTGACATAGAGTACGTGTCTAGAATAGAAGCAACTATATGCAGTAAAGGGTGTAATTTTAGAGGGATATCTCTGATGAATGGCAGCCTTCCTTTTGCTTAGGAATGTTTCACCAGCAGCAGTAATCCCCTTGTAATTATGGTTTCATTAAACAATTTTGGTTAAATCTGCTTCCCTGGAATCTCTAAAGATGATTTGGACAGAATTTTAATAACATACAAAAATGGAAGGCAAAAGAAATACCTGCCGTTTGGCTTAACATTTTCTGCTGCTCCCTGTGCACTCTTTTTTCACTCCTCGGGTTAGTAGTAATATAACCCTTTGCACTCTCATGCTTTATTATTTTTGGCCGAAGATGAACTCTGTGAAAGGCTTCTAATTGCAACATCCCCCATGGCTGGCAGCAGAACAGACAAACAGGAAGTGATAGGTTTTTAAAATTACACGTGTTTGTTGCGTTGCTGGCAAGGGTCTGGGACAGCTTCAAACTGAACCAGCAGACTGCAGCCTTCAGCTGGGGGAGCCACACTGCGTCTTTATCAGAATGCACTTCACAGTTCAAGGCTCTGACTGCACGTATTTTGTTTCTCACACCTTGCAAGAAGCCAGCCTTCTGTTATCGCCACTACTGCATCCTTCAGTGCCTCTGCTTTAAAAATAGATGTGCTTTGAGCGCCCTGTACTGTGGGACCTACTGTATAGTTGTGGGACTCCTTGCTTCCTGCCACAGTGACCTTTACTTGGAAAGTGCTGGACCTTGCTGACAATCCAGTATGTTTACAGTACATTCCACACAAGCTGTTTTAGCTGCTGCAACACAAGCTTGATAAGATAAGATTCAAATGATCTTATCAATATATAACCAGTTTGGAATATTTCTGGAATGTTTTTAATATTAAATTTAGATGTAGGTGTATAACCGTGCATTTTCAAAATATCTGAAATACAGATACGATTCACTTTGTAAGTGATTCATCTTATCAGTACGTGTTTTAATGTGAAGGCCAGCTGTCTGAGATCTGATTATTGCTGAGATTTTAATTCAGTGCCTTTTCCTGTTGTTCAAGCAAAGCACTTACATTGATACAGAATATTGTGTATACTGCCTCTCCTTGTAATACTGTTTTATTTTCAGTGAAACTACACCGATAAAATATATTACAAAAGAAATAACTGACCTATTTATAGAAAAAAATACACAAGGGCCGTTCCATGAAAAAGTACATTACACTAGTCAAGTTTACCCAAGATGTATTGATGGTCAGATGTGTTTATGCTAAGTTAGGGATATCATCACAATTTGGGCTTTCATCTGATATTGACAAGTTATCAATGCAGCAAACCACTTTAGGGAGTGGCCTCACAAATTTCAATTTAGTAAACCATGACATTCTTAAATTAATCATTTTACATACCAAAAGTTGGCTTAGCCCATTAAATAACACTAAAAACGTTCATAATATCGATGAGGTGAGGTGTTCTCGGTTGCAAGGGAGTGTTTTCTCAATCCTGAGTAAAAAAGAGCTCCCTGGTTCCCTTCATTCCAGCTATTAGAGAATGTTGCTGCAGTGGAAGGCAACTAGGGTGTTGATGATTGGTTTAATTAATCCACCATATAAAATAAGGGGAAGAAAGCCAGAGAGGATTACTGGTCCACAGCAGAGGTTAGCAATGTTTATTTATTGTCTTTGTTCCTGACTGTTTATTTGTGTTTTATTTGTTAAACTATAAAAGCGTGCTACCTAGCACTGAACATATCGTTAATTGTGTGTGACTTCCTGCTTTTATTTGCCTGACCATCGCCTGTTTTGTCACAGTGCTCAACCCACATGCAGAAAATATTGTGGACTCCCAGCGGTCACATTGCAGTCTTTGGTCAATTCCTTGGTTATCACACCTAAGGCGGTGTCATTGGGGGCTGTATGAAAGCATATTTGATTACAAAGCAAAACAAATAAAGATAGTAAAGCTAGTAAGCTTCCCTACCACAGCCATGGCAAGCACCTGGTTTTGGCGAGGCACATGGAATTACTCTCAGCTGCAGCCTCTGTCTCGCGCTCCTCAGGTGTTCAGCGGGAAGCGGCCTGACTCAGAGTTCCAGCCTCAGCCAGCCACCACCTTCCGCAAGGTGTGCACCCCGCCCCCCCAGGAGAGTCAGCAGGCTCTCACCTGCCTGATCAGCGAGAAGGACCTGGCGCTCTTCGAGAAGCTGGGAGACGGCTCCTTCGGGGTCGTCAAGCGCGGAGAGTGGTTCGCACCCACGGGGAACGTGGTAAGTGGCTCTGCCTTTACAAAAGAGAAAACAGAACACTGAAACGGTGGCAACCAACTCCTTTAAAAGCAGTAGTTCAGGATTTCCATTTGGTTTAGAAAGCATCAAAAAGACTATGTTTACATTTCAAATGCAAGTAAGTGAAATATGCAAGTTATTTAGACAAATGGTAAATGCATTTATTCAGTTCTACTTTGCTAAAACAGTCCAATGGTTATTTTGCAATCAAACAGATTTTACTTAATATTGTTTTTCACAAAACCCATTGTTTTACTGCAGTATCCCTTACAAAAATTCATCATAGTAAAAGCAAAGCAAATTGTAACAAGGCATAGGTAAGCACTGTGAAGCCCAGCGAGGTACTGTAAAGCTTATTAGAAAACATGGCAAACTATGGTAGAAATCATGGGAGAAGTGCTAAATTGTGGTAAACATTTATAAGAGATCACAAGGAGAAAAGAACATGTACTGTCCTTAATATTTTTTTAATATGTTTTTACTATAATTACTATATTACTTTTCTTTTGCAAAAGATTGGTCCATATTAGTAGAAATGCACAAATAAACTGTACAAAGTGTATTGTATAAATACATGTAGATATTTCTGTGTTAAACTACTTCCTGTTTCCATTGATGTTATTTGGCTGTGTTGTTCACTGCTCTATTATTAGATGAATGTTGCTGTGAAATGCTTGAAAACTGATGTCCTCAACCAGCCAGACACCTTGGATGACTTCATCCGGGAAGTGAATGCCATGCACTCCCTCGACCACCAGAACCTGATCCGGCTGTATGGTGTGGTTCTCACACACCCCATGAAAATGGTAAGAGGAAACGCATTTCAAAAATACACAGGCTCACTGCACTATATACTCATATGTGAGGACTTCAAAGGCCAGGGTAACAACCAAGTTTTTAAAAAGAAAAACCTTTTATAGCATAACAATATTTTAGCTTTCCAGACTTTATTAACCCTGTTCATCTTTTCTCAACACAGTTCACATAGCAGATAATGCAAACAGAAAGACTAGTTGCCACTTTTAAAAAAATGAATATGTATTTGTTAACATACTGTTTAGTAACGCTTTGCTCTTTGTGCACTATATTTTAAAACTGCTTGGAATTTTGTATGCTTGGAATGTCCTGTACATGTTTGATTGCTGCACTTCTACAGGTAGTCTTTCTGTAAACTTACTTAGTGTTGAAAGAGTTAGTTGTGTATTATTCTAGTAAGCAGCATTTATTCAAACCTTTTCAAGACGAATACGTGAAGAAATACAATAATGCTGTCAGTTTCAATGACAGTGCTTTTAGGTATTTTCTTGTGCAATATTTAGTTATTATACCCTGCTTATATATGCCACACTTACCAGAATCTGGGGATAAAATGAGGAATCCGATTTTATATTTGGACATATGGGGGATGCTAGTTATGGTGATCTGCGATTTCCTGATTCTGTTAGTTCTAATTTTGTATTAACAGCTGGCTGTTACTAACATCCTATTTACTGTATCATGCTTGTTTACCAGGTAACTGAACTGGCACCTTTGGGCTCAATGCTGGACCGTTTGAGAAAGAACCAGGGACATTTTTTAATATCAACGCTGTGCCAGTATGCCATCCAGATCGCCAACGGCATGGCCTACCTGGAGTCAAAGCGGTTCATCCACCGAGACTTGGCAGCCAGGAATATCCTACTAGCCTCCAATGAACTGGTAAAGATAGGTGACTTTGGACTCATGAGGGCACTGCCCAAGAATGATGATCACTACGTCATGCAGGAACACCGCAAGGTCCCCTTTGCATGGTAAGCTGTGTTAAATCTGCTGAACCCAGGCACAGTGAATACAGCCTGTCTATATGTCTACTTTTAAATACAAATAATATATATTAGCAACAGCCAGAAGATGGCACCACTGGATACAAAAGAGTCAGTGTAACCCACCACATCAGCTGACCACAGATTTATGTTTAACAGTTCATATCAGATAAGCCACTCCCAAGTCTTTTAAGTAAGAGGCTTGATATTGACTTTTTTTTAATATATATATATATATCTTTCTTGACTTTTTCTATTTGATATATTATATGAGAGAGAATTAAAATGAAAAATAGGCTCATCTTATACAATGGCTGAGTGTGTGGAATTTACTAACATTGATATGTGGACTATAATAATGCTAAAGCTAATAAAATAATTCAATTTAAAGCCTAGTTAGCACATCTTTCATGGTTTGTTTCGCAGGTGTGCCCCGGAGAGCCTAAAGACCCGCACTTTTTCACACGCGAGTGACACCTGGATGTTTGGTGTGACACTCTGGGAGATGTGTACATATGGACAGGAGCCCTGGCTAGGACTCAGTGGCAGCCAGGTACCAGTGTGTGCATGAAGCCTGGTTCTTCTGCTCCTTATTATTGAAAAATTAAAGTGAACTGCATGGGTGAAGTTTAGTGAGTGCAAAAATAACTATATATATACAGTGTGTATATATATATATGTATGTATATATATATATATATATATATATATATATATATATATATATATATATATATAAAGTTCTACACCTCCTCAGCTCTTTATTAAACTTACTGTCAACCTTCTCAATAGCACAAACCTTTATGTCTCAGTACAGTGCATGCCTTGAAGTGTGTTATTGCCATACAACATCATATATTTGTTTAATATTTATAGTTACCTAAGAATAAATGACCAGTTACACTAATCTTAATGTGACATAATTTCCATCTGATACAAACTATGTGGTAGAATGAAATGTCAGCTGGCTGTAGAAAGCTGATGCTTGAAACTGCCAAGCTTTTCCCTGTTTCATGTGGTCAACATGCCACATTGTTTTAGCTGTAGCTTGTGATTAATTATGATATGGGTGTTTCCAAGTTTGTTGGTATCTGTCTAGAATAAGATAACCTGTTTTTGAGTTTTGGGTCGAGTTTATGCATAGTTATTGCACATATTTTGACTGGAGATCTACTTTTTCACAGTAGTGACAACAGTAATGTGTTAATATCCTTGACAAGGGATATGCATGTTACAAACCAAACTAAAAATAGTCAAGCCAGGTAGTGTTTGTAAAGACTACTGGCAACCTCCATCTGTGATCTGGATATCATAAATGAAATAAAGCATTGACAGTGTTTTGACCCTTTACAGATTCTCCATAAGATTGATAAGGAGCGAGAGAGGCTGTCCAAACCCGAGGACTGCCCCCAGGATATCTACAACGTGATGCTGCAGTGTTGGGCACAGAAACCGGACGACCGGCCTACCTTTGTAGCACTCCGAGAGTTTTTAGTGGAGGTGAGGGTCAAGGGTCAAAAAGCATTTTATTTATTTAAAAATATACAATAGTTCCTATAATAATTGTATGAGTTTCCAGCAGCTTGTAGATAACAGGTAACCTGTGCAGATAAGCAAATATGACACCAAAGGCCCACTGCAGTGGGTTTAGCAACACTGTTAATTCAGACTATAGCCATTATGGAACCAGGTCAAATTACTGGATTAAGAAAAAATGGTAACATTACACCACTGTTTGGATGTGTGGAACAACATATTAGAGAAAATGAGTACATCTGTACTTAGCACTGTTTCATCATTACAAAATAAGCATGTGTAATACCCATTGTAATTCTAACCTTTTCAGATCAAAACATTAAACTGCCATTGGTAAAGCACCAACAGCAACAGGTCAGCACACACTGTAAGCAGGTGGTAGGTTTCTAAATCCTGCAACTTCTCCTTTAAGGACATTGAACAAACTAAATATTTCTAGTCAATCTCACCTAATATGTATTACCATCACTGAGTAGATCTCTGATTTTCTGAGGCTTGAGTATATTCTATAATGCAGTTACTGCTTTTGGTTTTATATTGTCTTATGTGCCTGTGTTTAAACATCCCCTAGCTAAAGATCCAGTATGTGAAAATTAAAGACATGGGGACTGTCACTTATAAATTTGCTTTTAATACAATAATAAACCCTTGTAAATTGAATTTAAATATATTTGTGCTGTATATATTTTGTTAAATGTATTTATTTGTCTTCAACTGTTTCCCACATACAAGCACATTTTATTATTAATTTCTTAACAGACACCCTTATCCAGGGCGACTTACAATTGTTACAATATATCACATTATTGTTACATACAATTACATTTTTTTTTTTTTTACACATTATTTTTACATACAATTACCCATTTATACAGTTGGTTTTTACTGGAGCAATCTAGGTAAAGCACCTTGCTCGAGGGTACAGCAGCAGTGTCCCCCACCTGGGATTGAACCCACGACCCTCCAGTCAAGAGTCCAGAGCCCTAACCACTACTCCACACTGCTGCCCCTAAATGTTTGAACTCCTTCTCAAAAGATGTTTTGGTAAAATACAAATGTAATAACATAATACTAAAAATCTACTAAATGCTTTGAACTGAATATACTGTAATGTACTGGTAGTGCAGTTTTACAGTATGTAAAAAATAGATTAGCCTTATTTGACCTCAGTTTATGAGTGGTTAGTGGGGGAAAAAAATGTTTCTAGAAAGTGTGCAAGCTTTAAATACCCCCCCGGGGTGACCACCTCTGTCTGCTTTAAAGTGACTTCTTGCTACAGCTGAGGGGAAGGAATTTGTTTCAGTTCCTACCAAATCCTGTTTGTTCATTCTAGACAATGCCTACAGACATGCGGGCGCTGCAGGATTTTGAGGAACCGGACAAACTGCTTATTCAGATTAACGATGTCATTACAATCATTGAAGGCAGGTAAGTATTCTCAGGACAAGGAGTTTGAAACCCATCTTTCCAGTAAGTTACAGCAATACACCTGAGACTAAGCCATTTTGAAATGTGTCCCCTTCCTGTCAGTCCCAGTACAATATTGATCCTTATCCTTTCATAAAAGCCACTTGATTGGATTGTAGACTGCAGATGGAACCAGAGGCAGACAGGTCTATTCTGAATTATTGAAACAAGCTGAGATGTACTGACTGGTTTCATGATGCAGGTGGGAATGTTCTGTACAGTAAATTCTTGAACTTGACTTGAAGACCATGTTATTCTTTAAAGGCACAGTGGGTCCTAATCAATGCAGTCATCATTACTAAACCTGTATACATGAGTTACTGTAAATGAAGGGGTGGTTAATTTCCATAGTGAGAGTTGCTATTTGACGTTGACATTCATGTTCTATGTAGATTACATGTTCTGTCATTTGTGATCGTGGTGGCCAAAGCTACTCTAATTTCCTGTAATTACGACTTAGAACATCTAAACAACATAGTTTTAGTTCCAGAAGCACGATTTTCTCACATGGTGTGGTCAATCCTGCCTCTAAAGGCAACTTTGTTTAATAGCCTGGTGGAAGTCTGTTTTATTTATCTAGACAACAGAGAACTAAAGATAACTAAATAATAATGAAGACAACTACTCAAAACTGCAGATCAGTAAACACATTTTCTCAATACTCATCCTGCTTTATTGATACTAATGTATATGTATATTTTTTTAACCGTTGTAACCAGGGCTGAAAATTACTGGTGGAGGGGCCAGAACAAGCGCACCATGAAGGTGGGCCAGTTCCCCAGAAACACTGTGACGTCCGTGGCAGGGCTGTCAGCCCAAGACATCAGCCGGCCCCTTAAAAACAGCTTCATCCACACTGGGCATGGGGACACAAACCCTCAGCACTGCTGGGGGTTTCCAGACAAGATCGATGAGTATGAAACAACTCTGTATATACTGTACACATATCAATATGTAAGGCTGCTTTAAGAGCAATTGCATTCACATTTCATTTGTATTGCAATTTCTCAAATAGTGTTAAAAGTCTGTGTTCAAATTATTACACCTGAGCTCAGTTCCAGTTGCCATAGACATATTTAACAGAAATCTTTAAAGAAAGTAAGAGCCTGTGCCATCTAGATTAACCTCTTTGGATCAAGTTTCCTTGTGTTTTGCTGGCAGTGTTGCCACTTATTAATATAATGACACTTTTGATTATCTAGCGTACATTACATATGTCTTGAATATTTACAGTACAAACCAAAAAACTGTAATTGAAAATGCTAATGTGAAGCTACTTTCTCGTTTAAAGTCCTGCATTAGAATCTACTGCGTTACTACAGATGCTCAAGTAGACTCTGAACCATGTCCAGTTGCACGTTGTCCTGTAATACAAGTGACATTTACCGGCACCACTAGTGGGAGACAATACATTATATATAGGCTTGTGTGGCAGGATGACAGAGGTTTGAGGCTCAGAGACAGTGGAAGGGGCAAAATAATGATCTTTATTAAACAAAAAATAATCAAATAAATAGGCACAAGGGCCCAAACAAAAGGTTTAAACAAAATACAGAAATGTAGGCTGGGCATTCGCCTTCACTACAGTTTCTTTCTCCAAAACTAAACAGCACAGCACACCAACAAACAAACTCACCCCAAAAAAAACTCCTCTCCCACAAAAGGGTTTCACCTGCCCTTTTATAGTCTGTGGCTGGAGCCCAATTAACTAATAATTAACAATTAAACACTTAAGGCTCCAGCCACATTCTCACATGTATTTTACAGGGAGGAATTTAACCCCCTCCCTGCCAATCCAAAACAAAACAAGAATCACAAAAACATAATGAAAACAGTAAAACTAACAATAACAACAAACACATATTTATAGGGGCGAGCTAGCACCCCATCACAGCTTGCTACTATTCGATTTTTATTTTTTTGCCAAGTGAATTATTATCGACGTTTATTTTAGCTTGACTCAGAGTCACTGGAAGGCAAGGCAGACGGGCCCGCTTCGTCCTGCACAATATTCATTAAGTGTTTTCCTCTTGTGTCCCATTTTCAAATCAAACTAGTAACTGTCACCGTATACGTAAAGCAAAAGCTTACCTACACCTTAACCCGCTAATTTCAAAGTAGGCACTTTGAATGACAGGCGCTGTAGCTGGCAAATGCAAGTGCACAGTCGGTGCAGGTCTGATGATTGACAGTCATTTAAACAAATGAGAGCATTCTAGCGCTGCTTCAGTCAACAAGATCTGTCAGAACAGGGTGAAACTACAATACTAATGGACCACTGAGATGACTGACAGCGACCCCCAGCCATTCAGAGTGGAACAGAGACGGGACAGACAGCAAGTATAAAAACTACACAAACTAAATGATTTCTAAATGATTCTTTTTGGTAAGAAAATAAAAAAACAGCGAGTGGTTTTACCGAAATTTATCGTATATAAATGTATTTCAGTCACACTTTTTGGGGAATTTGACGTTTAACGAGCTTTACCGATTTAAAATCGAAAAGTAGCAAGCCTAATTATACAGGAGTGCAGCAGCAGGTATATGGCAGAGTTAAATGTAATCTGATTTTATAAGATGCATGATTAGCTGTAACTTTTTAATTCTTAGTGTGAGATTTAGTCATACGCCGTAAAGAACATTTTATTTAAACATGTTTGTGCTATTTTTGTTTGATTTCCTAATAATTCCACTCTCATTAGATATATTGTATTATTGTTGAACCCATCTTGTCAGTCACAATTGCAGACGCTGAGTGGTGTAAAATTAATAACAATGGCTACACCCAGTTAATCTGCATCAGTAGTAAATGAATGGGGTGAAATTTGACAATAAAGTGCCCCATCCCCAGTCGTTTTGCATTTATTCACCTGTTTCAATACTTGTTGGAGGAGAGTGTATGTTTTGAGGAGGATTTCATGGGTTCATTATGGGTTCCATTTTATGGGTTCCTTAATGTATAAGTGTGTGTGTTGACAGTGTGGGAACTTACCTGGACTTATAACATAAAAAGTAGTTGTAAAGCCACAACTTCCTATTCTAGTAGATCTGGTAATTGAAAGGCAGTCCATGGAAGAAGTAAAACCTATATATAAACATAAATAAAAGCTCTGTTTTCTTATTGATAAAGAAAGGGGGTGGGGGTTACACACACAAATAAAACAATTCCCTCTGTGAAAACTACCTCAGGTGCCCATTCACAATACACAAATATTGCATAAAGCAGCCCACTTGTTGAACTACCTGGCCCCAAAACTGTGGTTTAAAGGCTGTACAAGCCTGTCACTAGAGTAAAACTATTAACTTACCTCTCATCAGCATAACACCTTTCCTGCATGTCCGTAATTGATTTCCTGTTTAAAAAAAAAAAGGATCAGCTATATAAAAATGCGGTATATGTAAAAACAATGAAGGTAGGTTTCCCAGTGGCCCACTTTGTAAAAAGCACTGCCACATGGAGTGCAGGGTGAGTCATGCTAGCTGGTTTCAATCCTGTTTGCGCCAGGTAGCTGATGCTGGTTTCAGTCACGCAGGGAGTTTCATTGACCTTTGCATTCCCTCGGGTTAGAGAGGAACTTTGACTGTGGATAATTCACCTCATCCAGCGACCCCCTACTGGTCAGGTGCCCAACAAGGCCAGCCAGAGACTAGTCAGCGTGCGCCTCACCTCTAGGCCACATTTTTTTGCTTAAGTTCCGCTGGTGAAAGTTTCATGAGCAAGCCTGCAGATATCATGGACACTAATTTCATTGAAATCATTTAAATTGCTATTTCATTTTGCTTTTAGCCTGTACTTGGGTAATCCTATGGACCCACCTGATGTGCTGGGAATGGATGTGAATGCTGCCAGACCAACTCAGCTTCCAGGAAGGGCAAAAAGTGAGCAACAGTTGGTCAATTTGTTATGGCTTTTTATGTGTAATTTAGTTTAAAATGTGACATCTGACCTGCCCAAAACACACAAAAATTATATATTAAAATAAGCATGTTTAATTCTTATTGTACAAAGGATGTGTACTTTGATGTGAAGATAAAAATGTGCATTATATAGTTTTACTTATATTGATGTGCTATAGAAACAAAACTATAGTTATAAAATGGCAAAGAAAGAGGGATCAATCTCACTGGCTAATTAGTCTTCTAACCTGTGCAATTATGTCACAATACTAACACTGCTTGCTTCTAGCTTTACTGACATTGGCCATGATTGTCAGGTAGCATTACAACTGTGTGACTAACATTCAGATTTATAATTGTATAATTATAAAAGTTCTGAATCCTTCCATCCTAACTAAGGTGAAACGTCTACTAAACACTAGCATTCGCTCCTTTAATGCTAGATTTAGTATTTATTGTTAAAAAAAAAAGTGCTACCAAAGTTTAAAAAATATTTTCTAACCACCAATGAGCATTAGTAACATTATCAGCGGTCCTGCTTTTTCTTCTGTTAAATATCGATTTGTTTTATTTTCTAGTAAAACACAGACCTACTGACTTCCTGTGCGTGACCATTGGTGTGAAACTGAGATACAGCACCTGAAGTAATTATTAACCAGGATGTAGCAAAAACATTTACTATGACAGCGTTGTCTTGGAAATAACCGTGTATTCCAAACCGAAGTTTAAAACACATGCAAAAAACCTTCAATAGAAGGAAAAAAGGGGCCAATGAAGCCGATGCGAATAGGTGGTTTGATAGTTAATTTGAAAACCCTGGTTATCACTCCTCTTAAGCTTATACCTGTTAATTTAATGGACAGTTTCCCTCTTTCGATTCTCTTAATTATATGTGCAAAATAATAACCTGTCGATCTGTCATCGTCTTCTTTTCACATTCATTCTTTGTTCTTTCTATTCTTGTCTCTTTGCTTACTGCCATGCTTCAGAGGAGCCCCCACCACGCCCCCCTCAGCCAGCGATCCTAGTCAAGAGTAAGTCTGGCTATTCTCTCTGGTTTAGGCACTGTTCCTGTCCTCTCTGTTCCATTCTAGCCCCACTTTTCAAAGGTATATCGTGCACCTTCTTTCCTGATTGCTTGCCGTAATGTGTGATATGCCTGGTTTGCTGTGAACACAAATCTTGTCTTTGCTAACATGTCTCACGACCCCAGAGCCAGACTGCCAGCATTTCACAAAAATTGTTATTTTGGTGGTATTGAAACATTGACTTTCTAATTAAATAATCACACTAGTACAACATTCCCAGTATTTTATCTAACAGAAGAACATAGTAATGTTGGAGAACAAGAAGAGCCCATCAAAACTTGTCCCTTGATAGAATCTAATGGAATCTCATACCAGAGACTAGCAACTAATTATTCTAGATGTTACCTACCTTAAGTTCTGAACTAATTTCTAGTTGTGCTCTTGTCTTACTCTGTGCGTGCGTGCGTGTGTGTGTGTGTGTGTGTGTGTGTGTGTGTGTGTGTGTGTGTGTATGTGTGTTAGAGAGTGAAACGGGAATGAAACTTCAGTCCTGTCCCATCCTGTCCTGTCAAAAATGTTCCTGTCCCATCCCATCCCATGAAAGAGTAATCATCTCCAATCCTGTCCCATCCTGTCCGGTACAAATTTTTCCCCTCCTGTCCCGTCCCATCCCGTTTTTTTTTTAATTCCTGTCCCATCCTGTCCTATCAAAAAAAAATCCTGTCCCATCCAATCCCGTGATAAACAGAGATCGACTATTATTTGGAGGTACAGATATTTTTGTATTCATGCATAAAATTAGGGTTTATAGGGTTTCGCATTAAACACTACTGGTATACTACTAGTAAATTGTTTTTTAGTGTTAGTTTTTTCAGAAAAAAATACAGTGCAAGCACAGGGTCTTTATAAGCACAATGTGCAGTATAATGATGTAATATATAAATTTGGTAATATAAAAAAAACTGTTTAGAGTTTTGTGCAGCAGTTTCACTTTCTAAATCGGTTACTAAGCAACCCGGCTCAGTGATTTTAGCATGTCAATGCCACAATAAACTGTCAGTGAAATACAGTATTACGAACCATTAATTCATTAAAAAAATAAACAACAAAAAAAACATAGAAATAATATTTCATAAACATTCAAGGAGTATCCATCATGTATTTATTTATTTATCAAAAATCATAGTATAATACATGCCCCTTCAACGTAGCGCCGAAGCAGTACCTCAAAAAAATAGTAGCTGCTACGACCAAATCGTAGCCTTGTTGGTCCGTGTTGGTGTTGTCGGAGTCTCTGTCCGAGTTGTCTGATTCGACTTGAATTGATGCGGGAGACAATCCCTGTTTTCTCTCTCTACATAAGATCCATCACTACATAATTCACATTCATAAGAGATGTCTGAAACTGATGAAATTAGGCTACTCTCACTTTCACTGTCGCTGTCAACCATACTGGCAGATGCAAGGAGCCTGAGGTCACATTCTCCTGGCCCCACACCAGGAAATGGAGATCACCCTCTGTGTATTTCCGGATATTCTTTAATTCATTGTAGCGCAATTAAACATAATTTGGTAAAATGAATGTGATTATATGTTCAAGTGAGACCTGTTAATATTATTTTGTATGTTTATGGTAACAGTCAAGTTCCATGTCATAGGCTCTTTACGACTTCCTGTCTGCTGGTGGCAGAGTAGTCCTGTTCCTTCCCATTCCCGGAAGCTTAAATCCCGTTTTTGCCTGTCCTGAGAGGTTTATTTTTTTTTATTTCCCACCTGTGGCAATGTGCCCCGCCCCTGTGTGCATTTGTGTGTTATATGTTGTATGTTGCGTGCGTGTGTTAATGTTGGTGTATAGAGATTGGTACACGGGATATAAACGGGTCTGTGTTTCACGTGTATTTAAAAATGTAGATTTATATTTAGGCACGAGGAGGGCACAAATCACTTCACGTGCTGGTAAAATGTAATGTGTGGTCACAGGAGTACACTTAACTAATTCACGTGCTGGGATTCAAGTGAGTAATTAATTAGTAATTGAATCCCAGCACAACAGTATATATAGATGCACATTTCTGTCACTCGGGGTTGGGTGTTCAGGGCGAAAGAACGGGAGAGAGAGAGGAGGTAAAAATAATAATAACAAGAATAATAAGTAGTGTTTCTCACCGTGTTTGTTCGTCCCTGTTTGTTAGTGTCTGTCCGTTTTGTTTGTCTCTTTATTTTGGCTACCAGTGCCGTGCCCTGTGTTTTTGTGTTCCAACCTTTTATTTTCTGTTCTGTTCTGTTTAATTATTAAATGCTGAGCGCAATCACGCGCTCAGCTTAACCAAAACTCTCTGTGTGTTACTTCCTGGCTCTGGTCTGACACCACCCACTCCGGCCGTCTTTGTGACACGTGGTGTTAGAAGTGGGATGACAGTGCCTGCAGGGCTCAGGCCAGAGCGGGAACCGCAGGTTTTTTTTTTGGAAAAAATTAAATAAATAAAAAAAAAACAAAAGGAAAAGAAATGGGGAGAAGAGGCTGGAGAGGAGCACAGGAGGGCAAAGGGAGAAAGGCGGAAGCAGGGCTGTGGTGTTTCGACTGTGGCCAAACTAGCCACACCACCATACCCTGCTCCGTCCACAGGACCCTTCAGGCAATGGCCCAAAGACTGGGATGGGGGGAGTGGTGCCCTGGCTGTGGGGCATATGGGCACACGTTGGCCCTATGCCCCATGCAGGATGAAGAAGAGGAGCCCTTGTTGCCACGTCCTATGCCTGAAGGGGAGGAGCCTGAGCGTCCACAGCCTAAGTGGGAGGAGCCTGAGCGTCCACAGCCCAAGCGGGAGGAGCCCGAGCGTCCTACGCCTGAGTGGGAGGAGCCCGAGCGTCCTACGCCTGAGTGGGGGGAGCCCGAACGTCCACAGCCCAAGAGGGGGGAGTCGGTGCGTCCACAGCCCAAAAGGGAGGAGTCGGTGCGTCCACAGCCCAAAAGGGAGGAGTCGGTGCATCCACAGCCCAAAGAGAGGAAAGTCGGGGCTTCCATAACCCTAGGAACCAAGCTGCCAGCAGAGGGAGAATGCCTGCTGGTTCCACCTCCATCAGCAGAGGGAAAATGCCTGCTGTCCCCATCTCCACCAGCAGAGGAAGATTGCCTGCTGGTTTCCCCTTCTGAGGCAGAGCCGCACCAGTCCCCTGCAAGAGAGGCAGAGCAGCACCAGTCCCCTGCAAAAGGGGGAGACTACACGCTGCTCCCACCTCCGTCGCCAGGAGACTACACGCTGCTCCCACCTTCACCGGCAGGAGCAGAGCAGCAGGAGCTGCCTCTGCCTCCGCCACCTCCACCGCTTCCTCCACTAGGAGCAGAGGAGCAGGAGCTGCCTCTGCCTCCACCACCGCCAGGAGCAGAGGAGCAGGAGCTGCCTCTGCCTCCGCCATGTCCACCAGCAGAGGGTGAATGCCTGCTGGGTCCCTGTCCACCAGCAGAGGGTGAATGCCTGCTAGTATCACTTCCCCCACCAGCAGAGGATGAATGCCTGCTGGTATCACTTCCCCCACCAGCAGAGGATGAATGCCTGCTGGTATCACTTCCCCCACCAGCAGAGGATGAATGCCTGCTGGTATCACTTCCCCCACCAGCAGAGGATGAATACCTGCTGGTATCACTTCCCCCACCAGCAGAGGATGAATGCCTGCTGGTATCACTTCCCCCACCAGCAGAGGATGAATACCTGCTGGTATCACTTCCCCCACCAGCAGAGGATGAATGCCTGCTGGTATCACTTCTCCCACCAGCAGAGGATGAATGCCTGCTGGTATCACTTCCCCCACCAGCAGAGGAGGAATGCCTGCTGGTATCACTTCCCCCACCAGCAGAGGAGGAATACCTGCTGGTATCACTTCCCCCACCAGCAGAGGAGGAATGCCTGCAGGTAACACTTCCCCCACCGTCACGAGGAGAGGAGCAAGAGCTACCTCTCCCTTCACGAGAAAAACCAGGACTAGATGCTGGCAGTCCTCAGCAGCCCTTGCATAGGCTGCTGAGGAAAGCATGGGGAAGAACCGCCCGGGCGCAGTGGCCGAGAAGAGGGCTAAAACCCGCACCCCAGCGTGTCCTGACTCCCTGCCTCGCTTCGCCCGAGGATGCCCGCCTTGCTTCGCCCGGGGTTGCCAGCCGCTCCGCGTCGCCCGGGGTTGCCAGCCGCTCCGCATCGCCTGGGGTTGCCGGCCACTCCGCATCGCCTGGGGTTGCCAGCTGCTCCGCATCGCCTGGGGTTGCCAGCCACTCTGCACCGCCTGGGGCTGCCTTTTGCTCCACACAGGGTGCAGGGTGCGAGGGAGAAGTGGAGCTCCCGCTGCCGCCTCTATGGCCAGGGGCTCCCCTCCCAAGTTCGCCTCCCGAGGGTCCGCTGCTGCTGCCGTCGCCTCCCGAGGGTCTGCTGCTGCTGCCGTCGCCTCCCGAGGGTCTGCTGCTGCTGCTGTCGCCTCCCGAGGGTCTGCTGCTGCTGCCGTCGCCTCCCGAGAGTTCGCTGCTGCTGCCGTCGCCTCCTGAGGGTCCGCTGCTGCTGCCGTCGCCTGGGGTCGCCAGGGATCCTGCTTCGCCTGGGGTCGTCGAGGGTCCTGCATCGCCTGGGGTCGCCGGGGCCTCTGCTTTGCCTCGGGTCGCTACACTGTGGCCGGAGCTCCATGAAGGGGAGCTGCTGGCTATGAAGAAAGGGGGGGAGGTCAGGAGACCAGCTCCCCCAGCCGCATTTCCGTGGCAGGAAACACAGTGGCCGGAGCCCCACGGAGGGGAGCTGGCGGCCACAAAGAAGTTGGGGGAGGTCAAGAGACCAGCTCCCCCAGCCGCACTTTCGCTGCCGGAGATCGGGGGAGAGGTCAGGAGACCACTTTCCCCAGCAGCAGTTTCGCTGCAGGAGTGGACCAGCATGCTGTCGGCCGTGCCACTACAGGCAGGGGTGCTGACAGCATTGCCAGCCATGGGCCCACTGAAGCCTCCCTTTCCAGCCCAAGACTTTGTCCTGGACTGCTGGGTTTTTAAGGGGGGAGGTGGCCGTTGAGGCCATGTGTGCTGCGCACAAGGGGGGGTATATGTGGCAATGTGCCCCGCCCCTGTGTGCATTTGTGTGTTATATGTTGTATGTTGCATGCGTGTGTTAATGTTGGTGTATAGAGATTGGTACACGGGATATAAACGGGTCTGTGTTTCACGTGTATTTAAAAATGTAGATTTATATTTAGGCACGAGGAGGGCACAAATCACTTCACGTGCTGGTAAAATGTAATGTGTGGTCACAGGAGTACACTTAACTAATTCACGTGCTGGGATTCAAGTGAGTAATTAATTAGTAATTGAATCCCAGCACAACAGTATATATAGATGCACATTTCTGTCACTCGGGGTTGGGTGTTCAGGGCGAAAGAACGGGAGAGAGAGAGGAGGTAAAAATAATAATAACAAGAGTAATAAGTAGTGTTTCTCACCGTGTTTGTTCGTCCCTGTTTGTTAGTGTCTGTCCGTTTTGTTTGTCTCTTTATTTTGGCTACCAGTGCCGTGCCCTGTGTTTTTGTGTTCCAACCTTTTATTTTCTGTTCTGTTCTGTTTAATTATTAAATGCTGAGCGCAATCACGCACTCAGCTTAACCAAAACTCCAAGTCTCTGTGTGTTACTTCCTGGCTCTGGTCTGACACCACCCACTCCGGCCGTCTTTGTGACACCACCCCATCCCACAAAATTTAACACCATTTTTTTCCCGTACTGCAGGAATCCCATGAGACCCGTCGTCATGTCACTCTCTAGCGTGTGTGTGTGTGTGTGCGTGTGTGCTCAGTTAGAAATAGTGAGTGGCTGGTTAAGATAGTTGCTACTTCTATAAGGTGCCTATATAATTTGCTTGTAATGAAAAAAATGAAAAAAGTTTACTTCAGATTTCACTGTATGAATTGTATGTTATTAAACTAATTTAAAAAAGGTGTTTAGAACAACACAATTTGTTTTGCATTAAAGTATCAGAGTGGCATTAAACAATACTTGTCAATTCCTAGGTACAGCAAGTGGATCACTGTTTAAAAAAGGAATAGCTCTCACTCATTGTATTACTTGTGACTCAGTTTTGAGAACCAATGTATTTGAAAAAAACAAGCACCTGCCACCCCCTGTAAGGTTGTAAAGGCCTTAATGGTTATCACAGTCTCACCTTTTAGTCATGTAGTTTTGCACATACAAAACCTTCTCACAGTTCCATGGAACTATAACTGCCTTTGTATAACTTTGTTCTGTTGTTTTGCAAGGGGCACTTTGTTCAATTTACTCTGACATGCAATTTAAGATCTATTGATGCAGGACTTCTCATCTTACCTAAAATCAGGCTATGCACAGTGGGTGACAGCCTTTTGTTGTGCCGCACCACGACTGTGGAATTCTTTGCCCAAAACGACTCTCTGATAGTGGATATTTTTAAGTCGCATTGAATTTATTATGCCTTTTAATGTATCATGTTTTAGTTGCTTGGTTGATGTTCTGTGTGGTTTTTATGTATTGTCATGTGTTTTTGTGTGTATCCTTGTACAGCACTTTGAGATTCTTGAAAAGCACTTATAAATAAAATGTATTATTATTATTATTATTATTATTATTATTATTATTATTATTATTATTATTATTATTATTATTAATTTTGATGAAAACTGGCTTTGCGCTTCCTAGTCCCCAAAAAGAGGAATTCCTTTTACAAGAGCCTGCAAACCACTGAGATGGAGGAAGTATTGTTCTAACATTTACAATAATGACGTACATTATGTTAAAAGCCATTGATTGGTTACTGATACATCATGAGTTCTACTTTCGATATGATTATTTTCATAACCTGCAGTTCAATTTTCTGCCTAGATGATAAATGATAGCTATGACTTTAATAACGCTGATTGTGATAGGTGTTCAGACCTCAGAAATTACACAAGCTGAGCTGCATATGTTCTTAGTTCTTGTTCCTGTTTTTAACTTGATTTTTAAATAAACTCTTGATTTGATTTTAAGAAGACTACTTAATTATTTTTAAGAAGAAATCGAACCCACCTTACACCCCTCTGTTCCACAGTTTCAATAGATTTCAAGATGACCTTTTTGAGTGGAATTTTAAGAATTTTAAGTCAGTAATCTCCTTATCTTTCCACTCCCTTTTTTGTTTTTTAAAACTTGAATTTAAATTCAATCTGTGCCAATGTTTCTATGGTGATGACTGTTATCAAGATGTTATTAAGGCAGGTACTTAATCTATCTTTACAAAGTGTTAAAGATAAATAATTAATCATTTAGAGGCTGTGTCAGAGAGCAAAACCCAAGCTTTAATATGCATAGTACAGTAGCACCAAAGTTATTCAGTTACCCAACGTTATAATATACCAGATGTGTAAAATACATAACAGTAAATTATCTACTTTAGTCATTTTATTTTTTAACTTGACATGATTTCTTGAAGTAGTGGTGAACAGGAAGTACAGCAGAGTAATTACAAATCTAAATAAAATTTACCAAATGTCTGAATATAGGAGTGTGTGAGATCTAACAAATTAATCTATCTATTGATAGAGTAATCCATAGATTAACACCTGACCTGTTTTCTAACCGGATTAAATGCACAAACCTTATCAAGTTGCATATCTCTCTTCCAAATGCTTTCACCTTAAATGACTAAATTCTACCTTTTCTTGTGTCTGACAAAACAGAGCCCTGCTATGACCCTGTTACTGAGGAGGTGGATTTCACGCCCACAGGCTTAAAGAAACTATCCCTGAAAAAACAAGGACCAGCCAAGGGTCTCAAACTGGTGAAACCAGCTGCGTGGGTCACTGGCACAAAAATAATTGACCGGCAGTGTTTGGGGGGCAAGCCAGCAGGGCCCCAAACCGACGAGGTGTCTCTGATTGACTTTGGAGAGGAGATTCCTCCAACCAACCCCTCACCAGTGGTGGAAATACAGATTCCGATGCTGGCTAAATTAGCTTTGAAGGCGGACTCAATACTTGACAAAACCCCACCCCAGAGTCCTACCAGGGTCCTTCCTCGACCCCTGCACCCTACACCTCTGGTTGACTGGGACTCCAAACCCCTGCCTCCCCCTCCTGCTTATGACGACGTAGCTCAGGATGAGGAGGACATAGAGGTCTCTTCCATAAACAGCTCCGAGCCTGTTCTGTTGGACGGGAAGTCCAAATATGGCACAGTGAATCTCCAAAAACTTAAGGAGAAGGGAGAGACCAGCTTTGGCTATGTCCAAGAGACTGATTCAGGGGAAAAGCCCAAACTGGATGACAACCTCTTTCTGCCCTGCAAGCAGAGCCAACAGACCAACTTCTCAGCATCTGCAGAGATCTTCGAGGAGCTCCAGCATGAGTGCATGAAGAGACTGAACGTTCCTGTGGTCTCACCTCAACCCTCCTCCCCCAGCCCCACAAACCTGGAGCTCCGCAAGCAAATCGTCTTGTCTTTCTCTGAAGAGAAGCCACAGATCCCACCACGGATACCTATCCCACCTCGGCCAATCAAATGGAACGATTACAGCCGCTGGTCTGGGGATCTGTCTCCGGCTTCGGGAGGCGAGGAGGATAAACCCCCTCAGATCCCACCTAGAGACCCTTTATCCCACCCCAATTCCAGAACTCCAAGCCCCATGAGCCTCCACGTGGGCTCCCCCCAGCAAAGGTCAAGCCTTTGCTCGACAGTATCCTTTGGTTCCTACCTTTCCACCTCCCCAGGCAAGCTAATGCCAACTACCCAGAGCTTTGCATCGGACCCCAAATATGCCACGCCCAAAGTCATTCAAGCACAGGGCAAGGACTGCACTAAGGGGCCATGCATTCTGCCAATTGTCAAAGATGGGAAAAAAGTCAGCAACACGCACTACTACCTCCTCCCAGAAAGGCCATCCTACCTGGACAAGTACGAGAAGTTTTTTAAGGAAACCGAAAACCCGGAAGACGGTTCCACCAAACGCAGCGCTACCACAGCGACAGTACGACCCATGGTGTCCGACTTCAAAGCCAACTTCTCCTCCAACAATAGCAACCTGGGGGCCAAAACCATAATAAAGACGACATACAGCCTGCAAAAGCTCACCTTTGACGGGCCTGTTGGGAAGGCAGAGGGAGCCAGGCCTACTGACAAAATCAGATTGGTAAGTATTAAGAGCTGTGGTAAGAGTGCTTGTGAATCTGGGATTTATAATGAAGCACCTGAAAGGCTCTTTCAGAAATACTTGTGGTGTTAAATATCTATAGCTGTCAGAAATATTAGTGCTGTACATATCTTAAACAAACTAACAAAACAAAAATTTGATGGGAGTCCGGTGGTAACAACCAAGACTGAGATCACAGTACATTGCTGAGCCTGATTTCCCTCAAGCTACCACACACTTTGAGGCAAAAACAGGGAGAATGTGAACAGAAAGCACTGTATAACATTGGGCTGAAATTAAGTCATTCAACAGGATTTCATTAGGTACCAGAAAGCAACAGCAACATGGAATTCTATAGTTGTGTTTTAAATATCTGAATATCCCTAATTTAAAGTACAGAAATAAGCAAAGACCAAATGATTTGAATTACAAGAAAAAGGGAACCAGCGGATGGAAACATTTTAAATTCTTGGTTTATCATACAGTATGTGCCCCTAACCAGAGTTTAGGGTGGAGGAGAATGTACATTGATGCTTGATTATCATACCTGTTTTATAATGTGGTTAAAATAAATTACTAGCTTCCCTGCTTGAGAAATGTAATACATTTAGGGACTACCTTTCCCAAATGTACCTCATCATCTTCCTATAAAATCCTTAAGCTACAATCCTTACAGTAGTTAAAGAATTTCAAAATTCCTGCAGACCAGCTGGCTGAACCAAATAATGAAAGCTTTTTTAAGACGTGGAAATTAAAACAATTCGTAAACAGTAAAAATATAGTTAACCATATCAAGGAGACTGAGGCCAAGGAGACTAATTATTGCAACTCATTTTCCTAAGACACTGCGATGCAGTGCCCCGATTTTATCTTGTTTCCATTAAAGCAATTTCGTTTCAGAAAAGCACATTTTTCGCATTTTTTCGTTGTACTCTTTGTAACTTTGAAAACTGTATAAATAAATGCAAAGTGTATAGTGTACAGAACGTATAAGAGCAGGACAGAGGAAAAAATAAATAAGGCAGCATTAAACGTTCTTTACACACTGATACCATCAAAACAGCTAAGCCGTAAACGCATATGAAAATATGAAAGAATACAAGATAACTAGTGTATTCAAATTTAAATCAATAAGTGTAGTACTTACCTAACTGGTTGTTCTAATGCACTGTTGAAAACTCGATTGTTAAAAAAGAAACGAAAACGTATTGTTTTTAACTGGGACTATTTACAAGGTTGTTCAATTTATTTGTTCATATATACTTTTGCTAGTTCGGTGAGGTTTGTTGGCTTTAGGCTGTGTCTCAGCTGAGAATGCACAACTCCATAAACTGAAAAACTTCTTTCCACATCGCAAGGGAAGCAAACCTTCATTGGAGACCAAAAGATCAGTGAATTGGTGTCCTGGGGCACTTCCAAAGCCTCAGCTTGATATCCTCCCATTTCTTTCGCAGTGTCCTCTGTATATCCAGGTAAGGAAACCAAAAGCGAGTCATTTCTGTCCAGTAAGTTGACAAGGTTCGGGTTCAAAAGCCTGACAGCTTTAAAAAACCCAGCAGCAGGCTGGCAGAACTTGGGAGCAGGATCAGATGGTTTCTTAGCTAATGCAAAGTACTGTTTAATTTTCTGCACAGAAAGCTCCAACGATTGTTTTGCATTAACAGTATTCAAGGGTAAAGTTTGTAGTTGGTTTGTAAAAAAAGAAAGGAGATCCATTACATCGTTGTAGACACTTGTTACACACTGATTGGGAGACTTACTTTTCAGAATTCTACTACAGATTGGGTGACAGTCGGCAATATAGCGGAACAGATCTGGATTTTAGTAATTCCACTGTATCTTGACACATCGTGGAAGCAGAACTTTCCATTCCTATTTCTAGAAAAGCAGTTAAAAGCTCTGTGTTTTCATTGATGTATTGGACAGCATCAAACCATGTTTTCCAGCGGGTAACAATTGGCTCTGGAGGTCCTGGTACCTTTTCAAGTGGCTTTCCTGTTTTTTCTGACACGTACTTTCGGTAACTCAACTTGCGTGCAGCTGATTGTTTGAAAGATTTTTTCACTGAATGCAAGTGTTTGGTTGGCAAAGGTAAACTGCCAACCAATAAGTTTCCGATAAGTGCATAGAAATGCGCTGTATATGTGACATGAATGGAGTTCACAGCCATGCCTTTGATAACAGACTCCTAACATTTATTCATATATGCAGCATTATCAGAAACAAATATAGCGATTTAGTTTCCATTAAGTTCTATACTTGTAGAGAGTTTTGACAATTGACTGCACTATTGTTGCTCCGTCTGTTTTTTCTAGGAACACAGATTGTAGAAGTTTGACTGCTGGACAGTTATTCTTGTGATCGATTTTGTAAACTAAGATATTCATTACAAAGCGATCTTCGTTGTCTGTCATTTCGTCTACCAATATAGACAGCCATCCATCTTTAACAAACTCGAAAAGTTCGCCTCTTTGAGCTTGGAAAACTTTAGGCGTGTATTGTTTCCTCAGCCAGTCGGCTGATGGTGCGACTCCCATAGTTTTCATGTTTTTTTCCAAAAATATTCTAGGGTTGTCTACCTTTTCCAGCGGGTTATCTGCTTTTATCGGTGCTTTTGTCAGCTGAAATCTAGCCAAGTCTCAGCTTCGCCAGCTTCTGAGCAGTAAATAAACTTGAAACAGTAACTTGCTTTTTCCCAGTCTCATAATAATCACTCAGCACTAACTGCAGACGTTTTCTTTTCAGGTGTTTCTCACTTTTAAGATGCTTGACACAAGTGTCCTTTCTATTGTGGTCTACTGCTTTGTTACACACAAAATAATACATCATCCGATGAGTGGAACTCACCAGAAGGAAAATCTTTTTTGCGTTGCTTAGCTGAAATGTGGGATGTTGATGCACGTCTAGCAGCCATAGTTGCAGTTTAAAAAGGCGTTTTTGTTGTTTGTTTTACCTTTAACCAGAGCGGCAGGAAGCATTTAGTAAAAATGAAATGCACCCAGAAATAATATTTCATAACAACTAAATGTTTAATTATTACATTATGTAGTGTTTTCGCAATACCCTCCCTAAAAATGAAAATTTTCGCTTTGTTGTGATTTTTCTTGCTCACGATAGAATCGTGGCCATGTGCGTATGTCTTCATTTCACCTACAGTACCTCTTCTGAGCAGTGGCTATTGCTTTTAGTCCCAGGTCAAACCTTTTCCTCTCTTACCTTCTTGTTTTGTGTTCAGGTGCAGGAAACTGTTCACGGGGTGACAATGGAAGAGTGCCAGACGGCTCTACAGAACCACTGCTGGAATGTCCAGAAAGCTGTGCAGTACCTCAAGGTGCCTTCCTATGATGAAAATAGATAAACAACTGAATGACAAAAGTAGTGGTATATCCAGTTGTTTGCAGCAAATATTTTGCAACAAGCATAAAACAATTAAAACCGTTGGCACTTGATAAATCCCATATCCCACATTACACTTCAGTACAGCCGTTTAAACCATTTAATATTAAACTTAATTATTTATTTTTAATAAACACTCTGGGGGGTATATATTTTCCTGTTAAAGAAAATGGAACAAATGCTTAGAGCCTGATTTTATCAACCTATACTCTGCCAGGATAAGCCAGTACTAATAAGTGCTCTAAAACAAATCAAATGCAAGGTATACGTTGATAAAATTCGAAACATTCAAATTACAGCTGCCAGCCTTTTACGTTTTCAGTACAAGTGACACCAGCTTGCTCTGTACAGTAAACAACATACATGGGGTTTCCATGTGGGTCAATGGCGATGCGCGTGCACGTTTGGGAGAATTATTCGGTTAAATCAGGTTTGTGGCCGAAAAAAACGGCCAAAGAGAGGGGTAGGGTAAATATAATTTACTTGTGTAAATGACGAAATACACGGGAAAACCACGCCCAGTTTCACATGGAAACCCGCATTTCATGTGTAAATGTTAATGAGCATGTTTATCCTTAACTATAAATATTGCAAGGGATCAGGTCAGTTGTTACTGTGGATTCCAAGACGGCAGAAAGTAGTGGCTGATGGGTGATTTTATGGTTAGCAGTGGAGTAGATCAACTTAATGATAATGCGGGCGGCCTTTTTTTATTATTATTTTTTTTGCTGTGTCTTGTCTGTCATGTTGTATATATCTTGTGGGTTTACAGTTCTGTATAAAACCACTTACCACAAACTGCGTTATGCATTTGTTATAGTATTAAAGCAGCTGTTTGTGAATACCTTTCTGTAAAAACTACGCTATAGTTAAACACAAAGAGCAAGTGAGCTGCTTAACTGAATTAATTCCCATCCTTTTTTTGATCCCAGCTATGTCCAAAGACAACGCGCGTCTGCCCTCCACGTTAATAAATATAGTTTGTGAACTGGATGTCATAAGCCAGCTCAATCGCCCAAAACAGCGCAACAACATCCAAGTTGTTGATGCCCTCTTAGAACTGACCAAATAAAATTGCAAATGAATGTATTGATTGTGTTTTATGTGTTTGCATCATTAATATTTAACACAGCAGTAAATCCAACACAACTTAAAAGAAAGGAGAGCATCTCTGACAGTACGAGCCTTCTCAAATTGAAGAGCAGTAAAGCACATTATTAACCAAGCAGGCACGAGGTATTTTGCTTTATTACAGCAGCTTAGATCCACTCGTGTACCAGTTCTCTGCGCATGGAAACCACATTTTCACAAAATGTCACTAGTAATCTCCAAAAACAGCACAAGTACTTTACGCATAGTTAATTTACATATCAAACCCTACCTTTCCCATCATTTGCATGACGTCGGGTGAAAAGCCCGGTTTACTCGAGTAAAATAAACTGAGCGAATGGAAACCCCAAAAAGCATTTTACACGAGACATTTTTCTCTGTAAATGTCTTGAGTTAAAAAAAAAAAAACTTGCATGGAAACCCCATGATAGAGAAATGACATGTCAAAGGTTAAGCAGTTGTTGTATGCATCTTAATTAGTTATGAGTACCTTAGAATGCTTTAAGCAGATAATAGTCCTAAAAATAATAACATAAAAAACATGGGTTGTTGCTAAAAAGTACACATGAAACCAAAAAACAGGCATTCTCAAAAGATCAACTGATTAGTCATCAGCTTCCATTCAGTTACTGTATTGCCCAGCCCTTTACTGTGTCTTATACTTGGGAAAAACTTTATGTTTTGATATACAAGACCCCTGTAGTAGATTATACAAATGTCTATCTGATGTCAACAGAAGAGAGTCCCCCTCCTCCCCTGTCACAAAAAAGACCTGGTACAAAATCAGATTTTATCAATTAATCCGTGGCCAATTCCAGATCGCTTTGTTGCGACACCGAGAGAAGAGCCACCAATTAAAAAAAAAGTTTAAAATGGAGAAACACTGGTACTGCGTGGGAATACAATTTGAGAAACAGGAATTGTGCAAATGGTAGTAGCTTAGTGTCACATTTCAGTAAACTAGCACACCCCAGTTTTTAATATATCCCCTCCCATCAGCATTCAATTCAGAAACTGCAAAAATAAAATAAAATCTTTCCCGATACCCTCTTCCAGGTTGAGCAGTTGTTCTGTCTGGGGCTGAAGACAAGAACAGAATGTCTTAAAATCTTAGAAACGTATGACTGGAATCTGGAACTGGCTTGCTCACAACTACTGGACTCCTATAGCACACTGAGGCAAAGGTAGGGGGTCTCATTAGAGGGCATTTCAAATCTGTCCTTTTGCATGTGTCACTGCACAAACCTAAATGATGTGAATACAATGTATTACAATCATTCCATAAATCTGGGAAGTATTTGAACACTTCTCAAACAAAGAAACTAGTTTTGACAAGTTTAGTTTAGTTTCATGGAGAAATTAACAAACAATGAGGAGGAAGTTAGAGTTAAGTATGTTTTCAGTTGGTTGTTGTAAAGCACTGACATCGCTAGTGGACTCTCTGGCACTGGTAGTCATAGATACAGGGGAAAGAAGTCAAAGGTTTAACCACCTGTCTTGGCTGCTGGTGTAATTGTTGTCTTTTTAATGCTTGTCTGTCATCTGGTAGCTTAAAGTGTTACACAACACATTGCTTTCTGTACCCTGGTATTATTAGGACATTTAGTTGTAAACATAATCCAGATTGTTTAGATTTTTTTATTCAAATACATTGAGTCATAAATAACCTACTACACTGTACCCATTCTTTGTCATGAAGGAATAACTTTACACATCATCAGGAAGTCAAATACAGAACTAGTTTTCTCATTTCTGATAATCACAAGCCTGAAGCAGAAAAGCTCTGTGCAAAAATCTTCTACATGTTGTTTTTCCTTTTTATTTCAGTGAACGTCCTTGTTTGGCTCCAATATCAAATTAATTCATATATATATATATATATATATATATATATATATATATATATATATATATATATATTGTCTTTTGTTTTTATTTATAGGCGATGACAAACTGCAATTAAGAAGAACTCAAATCCTTCAGTTATTTTGGCACCACTGGTTTTGTCCATGGAATGTGTGGACAGAGAAACTGCTGCTTGACTAGGAACAAAATCTCGACAGGATTATTGAATACAGTTCCTACCTACGTCCTGCTGTTCCCATTTTAATACTGCATATTCAGACTAAAGGTCAATGCCAACCAATCCAGTATTTCTTCTGAAAAAAGTTCAGCTTGTGTGTGTGTGTGCTTCTAAACAGCGTGCTTTATCTGGGAGGCTCATTGTATATATATATATATGCATAATTTAATTTGGATGTTGTGTTCATGTTTTATTTAATTGTTTTTTGAGCAGGTTTGCTTGCAGATGGTTCATTGAAAGACATTTAAACTGATGAGATCTGTTTTTTTCCCACAAAACCTTTCTCCTTTATCAACTGCTTTGAAAGTTAGCTGGTAATGATACCTAATAATGCAGGAAGCAGCTAATAGGTTATATACATGGGAGTCTTATTTCTAGCCACAAATTCTGCTATAGGAAGATATTACTTTACATTAAAAGCAGAAAACTAATGGGGCTATGCACAAGCCTTTCACATCCAGATTCAAAGCAGTCCCCCAGTAGACATTAGTCCACATCACAAAACCACATCATACAGCACAATGTTCGTCTCTGCTTAAGGACTGTGCATGGAGTGTTCCAGTCAGGATAGGTTTGGTGTAAACTTACTTTACAAATTCAGTTATAGCCTTTAATGACTTTTAACTGACCAAATCAATAACATGCTAGAGAAAGCAAGTTTAACACAGACATCAAATCCTTTATAATAAATGCCACCTGTGCAAGTATCTTGTCTTGCAAAAAGACAGACTTATAACTAAGCAGTATTAATGGCAGTCTGATAAATTACTACTTTTACTATGACCTAAAGTTAAGACTTCAAATGCTTTTCCCTGTCTTATTACAGGAGCCTCTTGTTTGAAGCACACAGTACACTTGGACACCACAACCAGTTATGAGCAAAACTTGATTTCAGTAACTATTTTTAAAACTAATCTCGTTGGGGTGATTTTGAGGATACTAAATTATCCACCAGAATACATTATTTTAATAATCAGAGTTATTCAAGACAATACGTACATTTAATATTGCTATAAATATATACTGTTTCTTTATTTTTTTACATACATGTTTCAGTGTTCTGCATGATTCATTGTGTATGCTGGCTGCAAGGAGGGGACATGGAGTTTGAATCCGTAGCCTGTAGACCTGTTTAATTCTCACTGACAAATACACATGCTGTACAGTCTCTAAATGATTAAGACAACTGACAGTGGGCCACTTGTTGGTTACCACTACTGACCAATTTTAATATAGACACACAGGTGGAGATTTCCAAAGCTTGGAAATGTATATTGACTAAATCTCTGCTATGACAGTCCTGGAACTAAAAAAGCAAATCACATTTTGGTGATTAAACAACACTGTGAGTGAACCAGAACTTGCATTTAAGTAAATCCTGTTTTGGAAATACCCTCCTCCACCCCAAGTGATTGTGTGACCTATTGGGTTTTAAAAAATATTTTCTAACCTACTTCTTATGCAGCAATCAGAGTACCCCTAGCCCCCAGACACATCTTGGATAAATGTGGGGGGAGTCTGAAATGGCAGTCCCAAAGTGAGCAAACACCCCACCCTGTGCAGCAAAACTGTTGTCTAATCCTCAGGTTGATAACTACCTTCCCCAGCAATGGGATTTTTTTCCCACCTGTCATGATATGTTCAATTTCCAGGTAATAACCCACAATGCTCCAACATCACCTGAGGTGGGGTGTGGGTTTACTTTGACAGTTGCATTGTTTTTCCTCTTTTTAATCACATGGTTGAGGTGTACACCGTGACATTTAGTACTGTAGCTGCAACTTATTAAAAATTCTAACAAGTCTGTATGCTTTTGGTATATCACCAGTACAGTCAAAATGGGATTGCTTCACATTGAAGATTTGTGATACTTGTGATACTTGCAGGTATTTCAATTGCAAGGACACTGCATATGTAATTTAGCCCTGATTTATTTGTAACCCTCTGTGGCACACATCACTGCAAATTAAAGTATTGTTGTATTGATTTCAGTCTAGGCCCTAGGGACATGAATTTGAGCATTTAAACCTAATTGAACATACTTTTGAGGGGTAGAAATCTGGCTTTATTAAGAATCAGAACCGCATTTTGTCTTAATATCATAATCCATATAACATATTTTGAAACATGCGTTATGCATTACCTACAGGTAGTGGACAAAAAATGGAAACGCCTGGGTAAATGAGGGACACCAAGTATATTGAAAGCAAGGGCTTCCACACAGGTGTGGCTCATGTGTTAATTAAGCAAATAACGTATAAAAATGCTGGACAGGCCTGGTTGCCTATAATTATGGCTGGCATGGCTGCAAGAGGAGACCTCAGTGACTTTGAAAGAGGGGTGATTGTTGGGGCGCGTTTGGCAGGAGCTTCAGTGACCAAGACAGCTCAACTTGCTGATGTTTCACGAGCACCGGTGTCTAAGGTGATGTCGGCATGGACCTCCGAGGGAAAGACATCATCGGCAAAGGGCAACAGTGGGCAGAAGCACATACTCCAGGATTGTGATATCGGTGCATTAATTCAAAATGCAAGGCAAAACAGGCGAGCAACTGCAGATCAATTGACTGCAAATTTCAACCTGGGGCGCGAGCAGCCAGTTTCATCAAAAATGGTCCGCCAAGAACTCCACAGAGCGGGATACCATAGTGGCCCAACGCCCTATTAAGTGACTTTACATTGATGTTTCCATTTTTTTGTCCACTACCTGTATATTACAGTACAATCAGATGCTGAATCAAATTACATTTAAAGAATATAAAAAAAAGTAAATTCCTTCGCTAAATACAGAAAAACAAAAACAAAACCTACATTTTCAATGTTGAAATGTGTTTTGTTTCCTGTACTTTTAGCACTGAGTGATGTCTCCATCTCCAAATAATGTTTAAAGGATATCTGAATGGCACTAGTTAGTAAGTCACCTAGGCAAGGAAAACAGTCAAATGAGTAATTCATCTATAAATACAGTATCTCATGTTCTCTGTCTTTTATTATAGAACGGTATTATTAAAAATACACAAGTTTTGACTTGTAAGTTTGGATTAATAATTGTTTATGTTTTTGTTTTGCTTGTATAACACAAATCTAAAAAAGCCACAGAAATACCAAACACTATTTCATGGATAAAAACACTCGCAAGTTATGTGAATAGGTATGCCACAGAGGGTTAAAATAATTACTTGACTTGTTTTAAATCTGTATGACAGCCATAGGGAGGCACATAGCAAGAAAAAGGCTATTTTATGCAGTGTCAATTTTCCTTCACCTGTAACTATTTGGCCTGAACCCAATGTCAGTTTTCAAAACAAACTGCGTAGAAGACTTCTTGTGGCTGATCTTGTGGCTGGTATACTTTGAGATTTCATATTGTACACAAATTACTTAAAGGGTGTCTATAAGGTTGTCTCTTTCAATGAAGACATACTGTCCATATTGGCTGTGTGTTATACATTACATGTGTTTTCTTCGCTGCTGTTGTTTTATAATTAGTTCACTTTGTATTTGTTAACCCAGGTAGTTATTTGAGTGCAGTACAGGTACCTGAACTGACCCATTTTATTTATTAAAGGAAATATTTGTGATTTATTTGTTAAGAGCATTGATGTATCATATGTCATATGTATAATGCATCATATGTATAATGTGTAAAAGGGTTCATTATGTTGTGTAGGAAATGCACAAAACAGAGAATGCTGCAGACCTGGAAATATATACTGCATTTTCTATTAAATACGAACTGTTCTGTATCCATTTTGTAAGTGCATGTCTATTATGTCCCCATTGCTTGGCTTGGACAAGTTTTTTTCAAATGATCAGGGCTAACTCATGTGTTGGATCACTGCAAGCTTCAAGGGTGAATTTGTGTTATGGATGTTATCAGTTTGCTTGCCTTACAATCAGTAAGCCTGTTATTGTTTCACTTCCTTGGTTATTCCACCACAGCAGTGCAAACATACTTGAACATAAGGCTGGCAAACATTTCTTTAACCTAGTGTAGTACTAGGTACAGGTATCATGTTTCAAAATATAAAAAAGCAGGTTTGTTATAACGTGCTTCTTTCAAAACTGCATAGCCATTAATGAAACTACACGACAGGTACGATTTATGAAAATGTTTTGTCAGCTGCAACCATTTCAGATTTAAACCACAATTTCATACCCATACGGAACAGAAATATATTTTTTAATATATAATAAGAAATGGATGCTAGTTGTATTTTCCCAACATCATTCTTGAATTAAATAGAATATAATAAAAATATATTATCAAGATACTTTATACATTTTTAATACACCACAATTGGCCCCTTTTCTAGGTATGAAAAATATGTTTTGTGTATTTAACATATAGAAACGTGTGTGTGTGTGTATATATATATATATATATATATATATATATATATATATATATTGTTAATTTTAAAGTAAATATTTTGAGAAATGCATTATGTATACATTCAGCATACAGTATGTACTTGTGTATGGCATAATAAAAAACAAGCATTGTAGATAAAGGAAATTTAAAGTCATCTTTATGGATTACTAAAGGAAGCAACTTTTTTTAGGTTTTTTTTATTGCCAACAGAGTGATTCACCACTCACTAATGCACACGTACACAGGTATCTCCCCATTCTTGCGGACGCACACACCTCTCAGTGTGATTTTCGTTGATAAATAACAAATCACAGAAATACTCCCAAATTAACCATAAACATGTAAAACAATAACTTTATCACAAATTATCACAAAAACAATAATCAAATATTTACAATAATCAACAAATAGCAGTTTCCACACAAAAATCCCAACCCCCAGCATCCTTTGCAAGTAACTCATTTGCATGAGTCTGCTCTGACAGTACCCATTTTGACAAAATAAAATGAGCAAGATGGGCTGAATGGCCTCTCATTTGTAACCTTTCTTGTGTTCTTATGTTCTAATGCTTTGTATAATAAATATATTGATTAATATTAAATTAAAAAAGGTAAATACATGTTTCAGTACAATTAAATATATAATTTATGTACTGTAGGGAATATATATTTAGTTAATGTTTAATCAATGTCTAAGGTCAACATCGCATATTAACATCATTATACATGTCAGGGAAACGTATGAATACATTTTTAATGTATTTTTATTCCGTTCCAAAATATTCACATGTTTAAATATATTTTTAATATATTTAAACAGCATCCATAAATAATGTTTTTAAAATGTATGACAAATGTAAGGCAAAAACATAATATATTTAAAATGTATGGTAAGTTTGTTGTAAATTTTTATATATATATATATATATATATATATATATATATATATATATATATATATATATATATATATATATTTGTAAGTCTTGTCTGCCTAAACCCAATCTAAATCTAACTGTGCAATCCGTCTTGGAATTATGTGATTTTTCTTTTCTAAATTTACAATCAAGTATGCTGTATAAACACACACGTATGTATACCAGGTATGGTTTATCTACAGTAACACTCTTGCTTACGTAATGGAGGAAGTAAATTAAAAAGTTATACAAACTTTGAATTACAGGTTATGCCTGAACACTACTACTGTTTGTACTGGTAATTAAAATGAAAACTTGGCTAGTGAATTTTTCTTCATTATTATTTTCAAAAGTACAGTATCTGCTTTACGTTTGTATTTTAACTCGATCTAACGTGATTCCCATGAAACACAGGCAAATCCCACAGTTTACAGAACACAGTAAAAATAAAATATAATAAATGGGGATCACCATGATACCGTTTGAGATTCATGTCATTTTATGTACAGCTCTGTATGGCAATGTAAAGATTAGGTTTTTAGATTTTAGTCATGAATCTTTGTATTTTTTTTTATTATTATTTTTATGGTATTTCAATGTAAAAATAAAATATTATATTTTACTGTAAGTGCAATTTCCATGAATATGGCAAATCTCATTAATGAGAAACTCTTCTAAGCATGCTAACACTGGATATGTCATTGTTCTAAACATGCTAACTCTGGAGATGCAATTGTATTTATGTAAATTGCTGCATCATAAAGATGGGTAGAAACATATTTTGCTGTCTGCCTGAATGTTATGTTTTCCACAGTGTAACGGCGAGCAGCCCTGTACGTGTTATTTATTTATTTTTAGGACGGGGTAATAGAATAACTGCTGGCTAGTTAAACCGCTCGGCCACTGTATAAAAAGCCTGCTTCGCCTGGGGTCGCCGGGGGCTCTACTTCGCCTGGGGTTGCTACCAGTCCTGCCATGCGGCAGGAAATAATGTGGCTGGAGCCCCATGAAGGGGAGCTGCCGGCCATGAAGAAAGGGGGGGAGGTCAGGAGACCAGCTCCCCCAGCTGCACTTTCGCGGCAGTAGAAGTTGTGGTCGGAACCCCACGGAGGGGAGCTGCCGGCCATGAAGAAGGGGGGGGAGGTCTGGAGACCACCCCCAAAATTTCCTTGGCCGGAGGAGCCGGCCTGTGCGCGGTTCACCGGGACGCTAGAGCTGTTTGGGTGGGAGGAGGACATCCTGCCTTGGCCGCCCCCGGAGACACCTTGCTTCCCCTGTTCCTGGGCTGGGACTGTTATCTGGGACTTTGGGACTAAGGGGGGAGGTGGCCGTTGGGCCATGTGTGCTGCGCACAAGGGGGGCATATGTAACAGGGCGAGCAGCCCTGTACGTATTATTTATTTATTTTTAGGATGGAGTTTCCCCCTCCGCCCCGTGCAGATTATTGTTTTGTATTTGTTTTTTATTATGATTTAGTTATTGTATTTATATGATGGCGAAGCGCCATGTCTTTTGTTATTGTTTTGTTGTTTATAAATGTGTCGGTGTAGCAGTGTTTTGTTTTGTTATTATATTTGTTTAGTAGCATGGATGGGTAGCCCCATCCACAGTAATTTCAAAAAACTTGTGCAGATTGTGGCTGAGGGGTAATAGAATAATTGCTAGCTAGTTAAACCCCTCGGCCACGGTATAAAAAGCCTGCAGCTCTCCAGCTCATGGTGGGTGTTAGAGCGGAGAGTGAGAGGAGTGAGAGAAAAACAAAACTAAAACTAAATACAGGATCAGTGAAGGCTATTGCTATTACTAACAAAGAACAACAAAAACAACTAGATTCTGTCCTATTAAATTACACCCCACTATTAGGGGTAAACCTTTGTTTATCACAACATTGTACTTGTTTGAAGCTTTGCCTAGTGTTAAGGTGTCTTAGCAATGCCTTGTATATATATAACACTGTGTTGCAATAGCCTGTCAGTATTGTTATTAGCTGCCCAGTACTGTTTCTAACATCCTTAGATTTATATATCCATTACTGAGTGTTTAAAACAGATCCTTAAACTAAAGTGCATTGATAATAATAATTTGTACTTCAATAACATCCATCAAAGTACAGTATACAAGTACAATTGGGTAATAGTATTTTATTATTATTTAGAAATTATGTTGACAGCTATTTTATAAGTACAGGTTTGTGTCAGTTTAATCTAAATTATAGACAGGCCTTGTTGTGCTGAGTTGAATTCTCACGTTGCAGGGGTGACATGAGAGGGATGGGCATGAAAATATTTTACTATTTACAAAATACCTATTTTCAAAATAAAAATGGTATTTTCAATTTTTATTTTAAGTATAATTTGCAGGGATGACGTGTGACAAGAGCAGAGATGGGCACAAACATAATTTACCATTTACAAAATACCTTTTTTCAAAATAGTTTTTAATATATATATATACAGACATGCTCAAATTTGTTGGTACCCTTACAGCTCATTGAAATAATGCTTCATTCCTCCTGAAAAGTGATGAAATTAAAAGCTATTTTATCATGTATACTTGCATGCCTTTGGTATGTCATAGAATAAAGCAAAGAAGCTGTGAAAAGAGATGAATTATTGCTTATTCTACAAAGATATTCTAAAATGGCCTGGACACATTTGTTGGTACCCCTTAGAAAAGATAATAAATAATTGGATTATAGTGATATTTCAAACTAATTAGTTTCTTTAATTAGTATCACACATGTCTCCAATCTTGTAATCAGTCATTCAGCCTATTTAAATGGAGAAAAGTAGTCACTGTGCTGTTTGGTATCATTGTGTGCACCACACTGAACATGGACCAGAGAAAGTAAAGGAGAGAGTTGTCTGAGGAGATCAGAAAGGAAATAATAGACAAGCATGGTAAAGGTAAAGGCTACAAGACCATCTCCAAGCAGCTTGATGTTCCTGTGACAACAGTTGCAAATATTATTAAGAAGTTTAAGGTCCATGGAACTGTAGCCAACCTCCCTGGGCGCGGCCGCAAGAGGAAAATCAACCCCAGAGTGAACAGAAGGATAGTGCGAATGGTAGAAAAAGAACCAAGGATAACTGCCAAAGAGATACAAGCTGAACTCCAAGGTGAAGGTACGTCAGTTTCTGATCACACCATCCGTCGCTTTTTGAGCGAAAGTGGGCTCCATGGAAGAAGACCCAGGAGGACTCCACTTTTGAAAGAAAACATAAAAAAGCCAGACTGGAATTTGCTAAAATGCATATAGACAAGCCACAATCCTTCTGGGAGAATGTCCTTCAGACAGATGTGTCAAAACTGGAGCTTTTTGGCAAGTCAGCTCTATGTTCACAGATGGAAAAATGAAGCTTTCAAAGAAAAGAACACCATACCTACAGTGAAACATGGAGGAGGCTTGGTTATGTTTTGGGGCTGCTTTGCTGCGCCTGGCACAGGGTGCCTTGAATCTGTGCAGGGCACAATGAAATCTCAAGACTATCAAGGCATTCTGGAGCGAAACGTACTGCCCAGTGTCAGAAAGCTCTGTCGCAGGTCATGGGTCCTCCAACAGGATAATGACCCAAAACACACAGCTAAAAGCACCCAAGAATGGATAAGAAGAAAACATTGGACTATTCTGAAGTGGCCTTCTATGAGTCCTGATTTGAATCCTATCGAACATCTATGGAAAGAGCTGAAACTTGCAGTCTGGAGAAGGCACCCATCAGACCTGAGACAGCTGGAGCGGTTTGCTCAGCAAGAGTGGACCAAACTACCTGTTAACAGGTGCAGAAGTCTCATTGAGAGCTACAGAAAACGTTTGATTGCAGTGATTGCCTCTAAAGGTTGTGCAACAAAATATTAGGTTATCGGTCCCATCATTTTTGTCCATGCCATTTTCATTTGTTTTATTATTTACAATATTATGTTGAATAAAAAATCAAAAGCAAGGTCTGATTTCTATGAAATATGGAATAAACAATGGTGGATGCCAATTACTTTTGTCAGTTTCAAGTTATTTCAGAGAAAATTGTGCATTCTTCATTTTTTGTGGAGGGGTACCAACAAATTTGAGCACGTCTGTGTATATTTTTAATAGAATTACATTTGCTATTATTCTTATATGCCTTATTGTGCATGTATGAATCTCAGATCCCATGCCTAATGTTGCCAGTTGTCTTGGTCATTATCAAGTACATGATGAGAAAGCTATCAAACACTGTTCTCTTGCTAATGATGTACCATTTTATATTTACATTCTCTGATCCCCTGTCACCTACGTGCCCTGTTATTGTGAATCAACATTCTCAGCCTGTGATGGGGTGGTGTTGGCAAGGAGACTCAGAGACCAGAAATGTTACAGTTTACATAACACAATCCAAAAACAACAAACAACATACCTGTGGCACCACACCACAAACCCATGTGTTTTTGCAGGGCAAAATTTAAAAAAGAGATGGTATTTTCACCTTGAGGATACAAGGCTCTTTATTTTAGTTTTTTTTTTTACATAAATTTATGAATTTAAAAATAGGCAAACAATTTCCAACTCAAGGTAAATATTTCTATTGTAAGCAAAATTTTCACTTTTTACTGATTTTATGGGAATTTATCAGGGTGAAAATCAGTGCATATAATTCATTTCCCTGTTTTCCTGGTAAATATTGAATGTATTATTAAGGGGGTGGATGGGAAAGCAGCTAATCAATCTGAGTAGCTGTGTAAAGATGTTGAAGTTAACCTGCATCAACATTGCTGTATGTTAAAATAACTCATATTGAACTAAATGGATCCATTATTTACAAAAATGTAACTACCACATTTAAGTCATGGTCTTTCTTGGTATAAATCTGTATTTTTACATAACAGAAGTAAAAAAAAACAACCTAAAATATATATTTTGTAAATCTCTGAAATTTTTCAACTGTATGGGTCATTTTGAAAGTGTGCCAAGGCAAAACAATGAATTGTAGCATTTTAAAATTAGTTTTATAATATTTAAACAATTTAAATCTTCAAAAACTGTACCTTTTGCATTTTATATTTGCTTCTTACTCTCTTGTGAAAATTGTACATATTAGCAACCATCCAGTCTACCATCACAAACAAATAGTTTCAATTTCTGGAGAAACCTGTTCATCTCTGTTCCAGGAAAAAAAAAAATGCAGGTGAATGAAATATTACAAGTTATTTCAAAACTGGTATTGTAGGTTGCCATTAAAAGACAAGGTGAACAGAGACTGTTCTTGGTGTTATTCATAGCATCGTCATAGCATTTGCTTGTCACTGCAATGTTGTTTGTCATTGGTTTTGTTGTAATCCAATCTGTGAAATGCATTTTGTGTCTGAAATTAGTGCAGGGCTTTGACATAAACAGGGATTTTGACAAAAGCATAGTAAGCAATCTTAGGAGCTTGTATAACTTTTCAAATCCACTACCACTTCGGCTACAACTGTCTCATACATAAACCATTTGAGTTTGCATCTTCATATTATCAATGTTATGGAAATATAATGGCCCTTTTGACCTGTAACCCATATTGACTTTGTGTCAAGATATTCAATACATGGACTTTAAACATTATTTGAAAGTATCTAACATACACTATCAGCGTGAGGTTTTTATAATCTGGAAATGGTCACATCCATAATGCTAATATGAGCATACTCTAGTAAGAGAAAAGTTATTTTTTATTGCATAATATACATCTTTAATAAGGTAGGTTTGCCAAGCAGGTTTGACAAAAACATAATATTATTATACAAGTTGTACACAAACTTTACCAAACAAATGTTATTGAAAACATTATTTTAAATCACTTGGGGGGGGGGGGGAATGACCAGGAAAATGTTATTAGAAACTGGGTATGACACAACCGAAGTGTCAATATGTGACAAACTTAAAAATATGTAGCTATTAAATTGATACTACAATTGATACCTGGAATTCAGACCACTAAAAATGTTGTTTTTTGGTTTAGTTTTTTAAACTGTAACTTTAAATGGTAGTAAATATATATTTTTAAAAAAAGTCCACAGGGGTGTACAATTTTTGAAAGGACAAAATGCTAGAAAAATCTACTTTCTCCCACAGTACATGTCTTGCTGACTGCTTGCTGTTAGTGCTGTAACAAGCAGACTTCCCTCAGTCTTGTACTCTTACTGGCTGTGTGGTTTTGCCAGAAGCTTCTACAGATGGGCATCCCTGTATACTGCTTCCCTAGGTAACGAGACCAAGGTCATTGACCCGCTCTGTTCTCAAATTGAATTACAGATATCTTTAATTGTGCAGTTTTTAAGATATCTAAAATTCATTTTAAGATATCTGTAAATTAATCAGAGATATCTAAAAATTAAATAAAGATATATCAAATCGATTTACATATATCTTTAAATACTATGGAAACCATGTGGATTTTATCTCGAAATAACTTCCTGTTACCATGTATGGTTTAAAGATATTTTTAAATTAACAGGAAGTTATTTTGTTATATCTTTAAATGAACAACAAGTTATTTTGAGATATCTGATAAGTATTTAAAGATATCTGAAAAACATTTTGAGATATCTTAAAATGATTTAAAGATATCTGAAAATGCATTTCAAGCTCCATTTAACACTAGAAGGACCGGAGATATACTCATACCTAGAATCCCCGCAGCCATCTTTCTGACGGCTGTATTCAAAACACTGTAAATAGTATAACGAAAGGAGAAACATTCGCAGAGAGTAGAGACTAATCTGATTACAGCTAAGCACATTGCGGAATGGTAAATCAAATTAATAAAGTAGAATACCGTTCTGTATAATCAAAATACAATCGTTTTTGAGTGGCCGTCAATGTGGCTGCTCCCGGGGCTTTTAGGTATAATGTAATATATCTCCTTTATTTCTGCACTCCCGAAAATGTTAAAACCAAAAACTGCCAAAATGACAGCCGCGGGGCTTCTAGTGTTAAAGATATCTGCAAATCATTTTGAGATATATAAATGAGTACTACCGCCAGGTGGAGACGACGAGTTGGTGCCCGCTTTGTGAGGAGATGGGCCATTCGATCCTCAACTGCCCCTGGCCAGGAAAGGAGGAGGGGCAGCCGGAGGGCAGCTGGAAGGCTTGCCTCAGCATGCGCGAGGCCGACAACCTGTGCCCTGCCTGCGGGGAACGGGGCCACTGGGTGGTTGGCTGCCCCACTCTCCAGGAGGAGGAGGAGAAAGAGGAACTAGCGCCCAGACGGGGGGACCGCGAGTGTCCAGCGCCCAGATGGGGGGGACGCGAGCGTCCAGCGCCCAGACCGGGGCAGCTGTTCCCATCTCCACCAGCAGAGGAAGAGTGCCTGCTACCTCCACCAGCAGAGGAGGAGTGCTGCCTCTGTCTCCACCATCTCCATCAGGAGCAGAGCAGCAGGAGCTGCCTCTGCCTCCGCCGCCTCCTCCACCAGCAGAGGGTGAATACCTGCTGGTTCCACCTTCACCGCTGTGGGAAGATTGCTTGCCGCTCCCACTTCCACCACCAGAGGAGCTGCAGCTGAGTTTGTCACCACCAAAGGATGCCTGCCTCGCACCGCCCAAGGATGGGGCAGCAGTGTGGAGTAGTGGTTAGGGCTCTGGACTCTTGACCGGAGGGTTGTGGGTTCAATCCCCAGTGTGGGACACTGCTGTTGTACCCTTGAGCAAGGTACTTTACCTAGATTGCTCCAGTAAAAACCCAACTGTATAAATGGGTAATTGTATGTAAAAATAATGTGATATCTGTATAATGTATAATGTGATATGTTGTAACAATTGTAAGTCACCCTGGATAAGGGCGTCTGCTAAGAAATAAATAAATAAGGATGCCTGCCTCACACCGCCCAAGGATGCCTGCCTCGCACCGCCCAAGGATGCCTGCCTCGCACCGCCCAAGGATGCCTGCCTTGCATCGCCTGGGGTTGCCTGCTGCTCCGCATCGCCTGGGGCTACCTGTTGCTCTGCATCGCCTGGGGCTGCCTGTTGCTCTGCATCGCCTGGGGCTGCCTGTTGCTCTGCATCGCCTGGGGCTGCCTGTTGCTCCGCATTGCCTGGGGCTGCCTGTTGCTCCGCATTGCCTGGGCTGCCTGTTGCTCCGCATCGCCTGGGGCTGCCTGTTGCTCCGCATCGCCTGGGGCTGCCTGTTGCTCCGCATCGTCTGGGGCTGCATGTTGCTCCGCATCACCTGGGGCTGCCTGTTGCTCCGCATCGCCTGGGGCTGCCAGCTCCGCGTCACCTGGGGTCGCCTGCTTGTCGTCGCTTGGGAACATTGGCACTCCTCTGCTGGGGGATGCTGCCTGCATGCTACTGTCCGAGGTTGTCAGTATGCCACGGCCCCAGTTGCCACTTGGAGGCAATAGGAAGCCTCCGCTCCCACCCCAGAATGTGGACTGGGTCTTTTGGGACTTTAAGGGGGGAGGTGGCCATTGAGGCCATGTGTGCTGAGCACAAAGGGGGGGATATGTGACAGAGTACACCCCGCCCCTGTATTATTATTTGTATATATGTATGTTTTGTATTATTATTATTATTATTATTATTATTATTATTATTATTATTATTGTATTTGAAGGTGGGCTGACAAAGCTGTCCGTCGTAATCATTATTGTGTTTATGTGCGGGCGGTTGAGCACCGTCCGTCTTTTATTATTTACTGTTTGAGGCCGGCGAAAGAGCCGGTCTTGTAATATGTAGTCGTGGGGATGGGGTTAAAACTCCTTCCCTATAACTCTCGTGGGAATGTGACTGGAGCCTTAATAAGGTCATTTATTGATAGGTAATTAAGACTCCAGCCACGAATATAAAAGACCCACTCTCGGCTCAGAGGGAGTTGGATGTTCGGAGGAGTAACGAGAGCGAGAGCAAAAATTAAAAAAACAAAACAAAACTTATAGGATCAGTGAAGGCATTTCCCCAGCCTGACCTGTATTGGCCGTTAGATTTTTGGTTCCTGATTTTGTTTTGTTTAAATATTTATTTTGCTCTGTGAGCAGTGTTTTTGTGTTTAGACTTTTTATTTTATTTTTTGTATTTAATTAAACGGCGCGCAGCGTCTTTTTCCCCTGCAGTACTGCCTGTGTTTTCTTTCCTGCTTCTGGCCTGACGTCACCACACACGCCAGCCTGTCACACTCCATTATAAAGATTGGCCCATTGCTAAACTTTTAAAAGCTCAGTTTGACAAAGGTATCAAACTTCCCATTGTCAGTGATCGCCTAGCTCTTTTTAACTTCTAATGCAGGGCTTTGTCCGCAGAGCCTGTCTTTCCTCCTCGTCTGCAAGCAACTTCAAGCAGTGTCATTCTCTCACCTAATATTCAAAAACAAATATTTGAAGGTTAAAATATCAACTTATTTTCTATACTTTTTGACACTTCTGAGTTCTTGGATCACCGTGTAGCTGATTGCTGGGACTTTTCAGTTACCCTCAAAACCCATGCCTTCTTAAGAATTTAACCCTGGGGGAGTTTGTTCTCGCTTTTTCTATTTACTGCACAGTCTATCCACACAGCCACCATGAGTGGAATCAATATTTATTTTACATTGTGGAACTCTCAGTTAAATACAGGGGTACTATGTTCTACGAGTAGCACAAAGCGTTCTCAGCTAAAGCCGCTTCCATTTTATCATCAGACAACCATATAATCGACTGGTCTTCCCCTGAATTAGACCTCTCTAACCGCATATTCAGCAGTTTGCGAGCTAATGCCTGCAAGGTTTGTGCTTCCACAGCACATTCTACTTCCCTCTGTCCAAAAGCAGCTGCAAGCTCATTTAAACCTGGTTAATGCTCCACCGCTCCACGCTTCAACACAAGATTACCCGCTGCAAACCCCATCCATTCATCAGCTCCATCTGACAGATCCACAATTCATGACAGATTCGGTTGCAATATTAAGTTCTCCGTCGCCAAACAGATCTGTAATAATTTTAACACTGCTGTTTGCTACAACAAATCCTGCAGATATCTCCACATCTGCAGCTTCTGTGGTGATGCTCACTCTAAATCCATCTGCCCATCTTTTCCCAAATGACAATCAAACCTACTGTTAGTCTCCACACCCATAAATGTTCCAGCTCTAGCAAAAGCACTAAAATATCATCCATACAAACCATTTACTTCTTATCTCATTGATGGCTTGTCAAATGGATTCTCCACCGGCCCTTTCCGAAATCCCATCATCCTCTTACATATGCCAAAACCTTCACTCTGCCTTAATCTAACCTCAGACTGTCAGCTTTCTTATTCAATCTGAAATTGATAAAGGTTTTATGGTCAGACTGTTTTTAGGAGCCGAGACAAGCCGATTAAAAAAAAAACAAAAAAAAACAAAAGGCGTATCTCTAGTCATACATGCCCCTGGCATTACATAGGGGCGGTCATAAGGAAACAAGCTGAATGGTACTGTATCAGCGCACAGAGACTATCACGGACATTTGCAGAGCTTTTTTGAGATGTTATAGTAATAAAATAATGACTTGGATTGCATTATTGAGGAGTTTGGTGATAAAACAAGTGAGCAGGAGATGATCGATCGGTATGTACGACTATTATTCTTCTTCTTATTATTATTCTTATTATTTATTTATTAGCATATGTGAAAGCGATAGCGAACGAAAGGGTGGGACGGGGCTGGAGATGCCTAGTGAGTGCTTTGTTGATATGTAGGGCCTTTTAAACCCGTTTGACTGTGAAAAAAAAAAACTTTTAAACAGCGCGTCTAAAATTAACTGCGCGTGTGAAAATAAATTGGACCTGACGCGCCTGACGCGCACTTAATAAATGGACTGCAAAGGGTTAATCACGGACACTTTATTCAGCTGTTAAAAATCCACTCTCCAGTGTGCCCCTACTCTTCCATTTCTCCCATCAGATCCGCTGTTCATCGATTCCTCTCGCACAATCATATCTTGGCACTGGTTCTCATCCCATTTAACCACCCTTGTCTCCAGAGCAGGCCTTCCGCTGCAGTTTTTTGCCCCTCACTCATTTAAAATTGGGGCAGCCGCTTCTGCAGCCAAGGCTAACATTAATCTCCACCTAATTAAAAATATGGGGCGCCGGACGTCCTCAGCTGTCAATACATATATCCGCTCATCTTCTACTGACATTGCTGCAGCTCATCAGAAAATAACTAGCATGCCCAGAGTGGGGGCTACCTGACTGCTGAGGCCACCAGAGGTTTTCCACTACTTATCAAAGGTTTTTTTTCTTCTCCACTGAGCAGCAAGTAAACACATAAACCATCTCACACTAACCCTTTCTAACCTCTCTCCTCATTTGTCTTGTATGCCCCTTTCTTCCTTGTGGTTATGTTATGCATTGGCACGTGTTCTGTTGTTTGTCTCACTGTGAGGTTCTGCAGGGAGCCGGGGGTCCATCTTTTGGAGGGTGAGTCTCACTTCCCCGACCTTAGGTCAAGCTATGCTTCCTCTACCTTCGTTAAAGAGAGGTTCTCCCCCGGCCACACTTTATCCTTTCACTGCGCTTATCTTACCTCATCACATGAGCCTCTGCTCTATCTCCAACTTTTCGGGACGTGGCCCGCTTTTACGCTCCTAGTGCTCAAGTCTTGACTAACCCATCTACTCTGTTTCTTTACAGGTTCCCTGCAGTATACTCCTCTTCTCCTGGCCTCAGTCAGGGAACCCTTTACTGTCATTTCCTTTCCAGTCCCAACAGCACCAGGACCGATTTCCTCGCTCTGAGAGGCACCTCTGCCGAGCCAGAGCTCTCCTATGTGTTTTCAGATCTTCGGGGCTGGCAGCCTTCGAGACTGAGCCCTCTCCCCCAAGCAGGACGGCTCCCTGGTCAAGGATCTCTTTTCTATCCTAATTTCCAATACATTGCCATGAGATTTACAGTCTGTATTTTATTTTAAAATAATAACATATTGTACAGATAATGTAATAATACAAGCATTTCATTTATACCATTATAAACACAATACATTTTTTTTTTTTAGAAAACTTGAAATCGTTATTCTAACTGTAAATCTTTTAATAACTAGCCATACAAAATAGAATATTAATCAGGTAAGAAATTAAGAATTCCCAAAAATATAGATGGTAAAAAGTATTCCTTTTAATTAATTGATTATGTTTTAATATTAGGTTTGTTATTTGTAAAACTGTACTTGACCTTTTCTATGAAATGTTTTAAGTTGGGTTGATCAGGTTTTGTTCCATTGCTAAGTTGACTTTTTTTTTTTTTACTAAAAGGAATACAAAACTTCTAATGGGGCTAACGTTATGCTTTAGGCGTGTGAAAAAATTAATAAATAAATAAATTGAGTGTGGGGATTTGCCCAAAATCCTCATTGGTACAATACATTTCTGTTTTTTTTTTAAACTGCTGTGTTGCCTTTTTTTTTTTCAACACTGACATTATTATTTTTTTCCATGATGCAGTGGCACAGGGAAATGATCCAAATATAAGAGATACAAATATGTTTAAGTGTACTTTTATATTGTGTGTGTTGAATGTGGTAGAGCTGGTGTCAATCTGCCTTCCTTTGTTTTGGGGCAGCCAGGTGAGACAAATTAGGGAAATGCAGGGAAAGTTGACCTCTCTCTTTCGATTTGACAGTTTTGAAATTCCTTTGTATTCAGGGGAGGTACATTATCAGGGTGAGGACAGAGCTAATATGTGTTCTTGTGACATTAATCAAAATACCTGTGTGTTTACAAAAAGTGTAACACAGTCTGGATAAAACATTTATTTTGCCTGACTGAGGAAAGAAAGCATGTTCTTTTTGTGTAATGCTGTGGTTGTATATGAACAATAAGTGCAGACCTGTAGTAAGAAATACAAACTTTGACTAGTCTGTTGATTCCTTACCACTCTGACTGCACTGTCACAGGTGTGAATAAGATGTTTTTGTTACATTTTGACATGTTCTGCATTGTATTGATACAAAATGTTAATAACTGGTAGGCTGTTATATACCCTGTTTAAATTACAACTGGTCTATTATTTAGGTTAATCTGGGCAGCAGTGTGGAGTAGTGGTTAGGGCTCTGGACTCCTGACCAAAGGGTCGTGGGTTCAATCCCTTGTGGGGGACACTGCTGCTGTACCCCTGAGCAAGGTACTTTACCTAGATTGCTCCAGTAAAAACCCAACTGTATAAATGGGTAATTGTATGCAAAAATAATGTGATATCTTGTAACAATTGTAAGTCACCCTGGATAAGGGCGTCTGCTAAGAAATAAATAATAGGTATTAACACTGTGTAATAGATCACTTTTTTTAAACTCTGTGTTTAATGTCTGGGTCCTCGAGCTATGTTCAAATAACACTGAGCTATCTTAATAAAATCAGTAAATGTTTGTTTGCAATTCATCAACACTTGTAACAAATGTATTATATATAATTGTGGGAAAGTGGGGTGTTCTTTCACACTGTCTTCTTGTAAAGGGAACAGCACCCAAAATAGATAGGGTGTAAAGCAGGCTGGTGCCGGTATATTTATTTGATTACAAAACAAAATAAGCAAAACAAAACATGGTTTCACTTTGGAACTCTTATCTAAACTTTATCAAGTTCTAGCTAAATATAGAACAGCTAAGTCGTTTACCGACAACACACATACAAGTGATACACAGTACCTTTTCCTTTTTCAGGTCTGCTGTTTTTCTGGTAGTTTCTCCTTTTTCATTTAATTGTTTCACTAACATTTTGAGATTGTTGCTGTACTCTTTAGTTGTAACCATTTTTGTTGCTTTTTTAAATCAGAAATTTCCAGTTTATGTTTCAGCACTTGATGATTATGTATTTATTTATTCTATAATTATCATTAGGTGTTGATTTTCAATCATGATTATTGTCAATAATTAGCAACAAATGGGTTTCATATGAAATATGTTGATTGCTCAAATACTTTTGTCAAAGTATGAAATTAGTTTTTGGTAATATCCTTCTAGATGTTTTTCCTCCAATGGCACAGGAAATTTAGTTCCAATACATGGTATGTATGGATTCCATAGCATACCAAAAGTTATTGACCAATCATCTGAAACCCTCCGCTTCAAAACTTGTTTTAACCACTTCAACAACATGACGTACGCACGTACGTCAAATGAAAACCCACTTACAGTACCATGCTGTACCTGCGTACGTCAAGTTTCCCATTCTAATCTATGAGTGGTTCCTCAGTATAGCGTTTCAGATTTCATTCTCTAAAGCAGTGCTAGTACTGTGGAAAGTGCAATGAAAGTTGGGGGAGGGTCAGGTGACATTTGTATCCAATTGCGTGTGTCATAGCAATTCCAGTCTAGCTGTAGGCGTTTAGAAGGCTGAGATATATTGCAGGAAGCCATTCAGCTTTTAGTCTCTCTCTCTCTCTCTCTCTCTCTCTCTCTCTCTCTCTCTCTCTCTCTCTCTCTATATATATATATATATATATATATATATACACATACAGTGCCGTGAAAAAGTATTTGCCCCCTGTCTGATTTTCAGCATTTTTGCATATTTTTGACACTGAATGTTATCAGATCTTCAACCAAAACCTAATATTAGATAAAAGGGACCCTGAGTGAACAAATAACACACACATTTGATACATATTTCGCCCCCTTTGACTCAATAACTGGTTACGCCACCTTTAGCAGCAATAACTGCAACCAAACACTTCCTGTAGTTATTGATTAGTCTCTCACAGCGCCGTGGAGGAATTTTGGCCCACTCCTCCATGCAGAACCACTTCAACTCAGTGAAATTTGTGGGTTTTCAAGCATGAACTGCTCGTTTCAGGTCCCGCCACAACATCTCAATGGGGTTTAGGTCTGGACTTTGACTAGACCATTCCAAAACTTTAAATTTCTTGTTCTCAACCATTCTGATGTAGACTTGCTTGTGTGTTTCAGATCATTGTCTTGCTGCATGACCCAGGTGCGCTTCAGCTTCAGCTCACGGACGGAAGGCCTGACATTCTCCTGTAGAATTCTCTGATACAGAGCAGAATTCATGGTTTCTTCAATGATGGCAAGGCATCCAGGTCCTGATGCAGCAAAGCATCCCCAAACCATAACACTACCAACACCATGCTTGACCGTTGGTATGAGGTTCTTACTGTGGAATGCAGTGTTTGGTTTTTGTCAGGCCCATGTCGGCTCATCTGTCCATAGAACATTGTTCCAGAACTCCTGAGGATCATCCAGGTGCTTTTTGGCAAACTTGAGACGAGCATTCATGTTCTTCTTAGTGAGCAATGGTTTCCGCCTTGCTACTCTGCCATGAATTCCATTTTTGCCCAGTGTCTTTCTGATGGTGGAGTCATGAACTCTGACCTTGGCCGAGTTGAGAGAGGCCTGCAGATCCCTGGATGTTGTTCTAGGGTTCTTTGTGACTTCCTGGACGATTTTACGCCTTGCTCTTGGAGAGATTTTGGCAGGACGGCCACTCCTGGGAAGATTCACTACTGCCCCAAACTTTCTCCATTTGGACAATATGGCTCTGACTGTGGTTCAGTGGAGCCCCAGAGCCTTAGAAATGCTTTTGTAACCTTTTCCAGACTGATCGGCATGAACAACTTTTTTCCGGAGGTCTTCAAGAATTTCTTTTGTTTGTGGCATGATGTGCCTCTAGAAATTGAGGTTTTCTAAAACTTTTGACTGGTAGAAACGTAAGTAACAAAAAGAAACCAAAACTCGAGTAAGAGATCTAGTGTTTGTTCCACACAAAGTACTGTTAGTTAGTACTCCAGCTGAGAGCTAGGGTTATTTTCTTTGTTTTATTAGCGGTTGTTTCGCCACTGCAGTGTAAGAAAAATAAAACCAACACCAGTTTAAAACTGTAAATCAAGATCACAGCCTGATAATTTACACTGTCCTCGGCCACTCTATCACATTACAATTAGCAAAAGCATGCCATCAGCAGTTTAAATACAGTATACAGATGTCAATGGTGCTCAATCACGGAGGACAATACAATACATCAAAACAAGTCCTTGTGGGTTAACAGCTTGTTATACGATCACAGTTATGACTTATGTTTTCTCAAGGCTGCAGAATCCTATTTTACTACAGTATACTTGAGAAACAGTCGTCTCTTGAGGATGCCTAGTTTAACTGCCATGCGGTGTTACGTGTAATGGCCTTTGAATTAAAATGGCATTACAGTACAGTATTTTACTGTCAGGACTACCACTGCATTTACACATCTATGACTTACTTATTTTCTGTTGCGATGCAAATCTCAGTTTTTCATTAAAAGGAGATGCAAAGCGCTGCCTCTCCTCCTCCTTCTCCTCCTCACCGCGCAGCACCGTCTACATGCATATCACGCAGTAATACCGCTGTACTCGGTATGTATTCAATGAACGTGTATTGACTTTATTGAAACACATTTTCACTAACAGAGAACACAAAACACATACCTGCACAATGCAGTGGCGCAGTCATGTTTGATTACAAACAATGCAGTGTTTCCTGCAGCATTGCACTATCCACGCTGCGTACGTCAAATTCAAAAACTGCTTTTATTGGCTGTACACGTCATTGCACTTGATCAAGTACCGTATTACATGTAGTCAGTTTGCCCCGAAATTATTCTTATAAGCGGATTGCTTGATTATTCTTACAAGCTGAGTATTTCACATTGGTTAGTATAGGAATGATTTGGTCCCAGTGGTTTTGATCACTATATGCGGTTGATTCTTATATCAGTGATTCTTATAAACTGACTGCACTGTATTGCACTTTTATTTAAGTTATACTATGCTGTATATTCCCTGTATTTACTAAATCAGTTTGCTTATTTTGCTTAGTGGTAAAGCCTTGTGTCTAATAACTGTACATAAAACTACAATAAACTTTACATTTGTGTGGTTCATAACAAGGCTTGACTCCCTTATTCAAACCCACAATCTATGATGGGAATGAGTTCTATTACAGGTATCTTTTATGAATGAAAGAGGTAAAAGTCCTGCACACTAAACTGGACGGACTTGTTTTAGGAACCAAGACCCCGCCTTCTCATTTTACTCCTATAAAAATCTACAAGAGAATCAGGTGCACCTGTCTCTCAGGAGAAAGCACAAAGTAGAGGGCTCTTTCCTTGTTAAGTCATTGAACAATAGTGTTAAATAAAACCATTTGAAAATGAATAAACAGAAAAAGAAAATCCTTTGTGTCCTATGGATCTACATGTTATTAGAAGTGTCAGGTAAGAATGATCTTATTTTCAAATTGTTCTGTTTAAAGTTTTCATAATTATGTACTGAAGCATTATCACTATATAAACTGCGCTGTCTCCATTATATAATTAAATCAATAGTTTCTTTCTATTACATAAGAATAAAATATATAACAAATGGCAGGAACTTTAACACTGTAATTCCAATTTGGCAATCTGAAGGTAATAGCTTTTTTTATTATTATGTCTCCATCAGATATCAACAGTATTCTAGAAACATTAAAATAAACTAAATGTTCATTATATTAAACTTAATAAATTAGATACATGTATTGATAACCGTTTCGACTAGTCTTTTTCAATGTAGAGTAGGTGAACATGGAAAACATTGAAAAAGAATTCTAGTTAAAACCTTGACTTTGTTTCTTTTAATATTTCTAAATGCAGTATTATTAATGATCAACAGCATTATAATACACAGCACTCAGTCAGAATTAGTTTAAAACTACAGTGTAAGTGTAAAAAATAGACAAACATTTCAGCTAGTGGACTCAGTTTCTTAGTTTTACATTACAATGCATAGCCTACCATCTGCTTGACTAATGCAATTTTTTTTTTAAGTTACAGTATATTGATGTTATGCTCTATAAATTTTGTTTCTTGGTTGTGATAACAAACCTCTGTATTATAAACACATTGTCTGTTCCGTTGAAACAGCAACAGTATTACCATAATAAGTTATTTTTTTCAGCTTAATGTTCTTAACTATATGCATTTAAAAAGCAAGTTGTGTTCGCTTGAGTACCTAAATATAGATATAGTATATATGTCCATCTGTACCACAATGGTAAATGAATGCCTGTTGATGTTACAAAGCTTCAAATAAATACCCCAGGAACCCCAGCTCCTTTGTGCACCATAGTGGTTTTCTGTTAAATATGTAACATAGTTTTTCTTTTCTTTTTTTAAATAGTGCACACTTGGTAAATATGTTAGAAATAGATTAATTCCAGAAAAAGAAAAGAAAAAAAATGCAGAGCTGGTTGTGCATGTTTGGCTAGTTTAAAAGCTGGTTCTGCTGCTTGAGTGACTAGTTAGGTTACACATTACTGCAGGTAGTTCCCTATTGTGAATAATACAGTTATCTGAAGCTGTTTGCTGCAAATCAGTGTGTTCTCTGTTGTTGCTCAAACTAGCAGGGTGTGTTATTCCTAAATGTGTTTGGCCTAAGGCCCCCTATGACATTCTAATTGTGCACCTGAACCAAATTAATTAACAGAAATGCATTTATGTCCCGTTTACCCACTTTTGTTGCATATTCATATTATTAGAACAGGAATTGGAGATGTAAATTTAAATTGCACAATAGTGCTGACCTATAGTAAACTATAAAAAGAATGTTTTGTTCCTGATGCTGAGTCATACAAAAAGTTATATCGCAACTGAGAAATAAAAAAAGATCTTTGGGTCCCTGTGACCGAGCGCTGTTGTTGAGTTGCATGTGTGGTGACGTCATGTACCAGGAAGTACCAGAAACAAAACAGTGGATGGGCGAGTGAAGTTGAACGCTACGGCGCTCAGCGTATTAATTAAATAATAAACAAAAGATTTAAACAAACAACAAAACAACAAACAAAAATGCGCGTTGGCCAAACAAATAAACAAATAAGTATCATGCTGGTGTAAACCAGCACGCTTAGCAGTTATTTTTAAGTTCAGTTTTCGCTCTCTCCTCGCTCTCTCGTACACTCCTCTGTACACGCTCTCCCCAGCACGGACAGCTGCAGGTTCTTATACTCTGGCCGAGGGGTTAACTAGCTGTTAATTATCTTATTACCTCTCGGCCACAGTCTGCACGAGTTTAGTAAGGATGGTGACTGTCAGCTAGTTAAATAATCAGTAGCCACGCATCCTCACAAGGTTTTTAAAATATAAATACAAATAACAAAATCGGCTTTCGCCTTAATAATCAAATCATAATAAATAAATAAACAAAGGGGCGGGACACTCCGCCACACATGCCCCCCCTTGTGCGCAGCACACATGGCCTTTTCGGCCACCTCCCCCCTTAGTCCACAAAGTCCCGGCTAGCAGTCTTGGCCCAGGAACAGGGGAAGCAAGGTGTCTCCGGGGGCGGCCATGGCGGGATGTCCTCCTCCCACCCAAACAGCTGTAGCGTCCCGGTGGACCACGCACAGGCTGGCTCCTCCGGCCAAGGACATTTTGGGGGTGGTCTCCAGACCTGTCCCCCCTTCTTCATGGCTGGCAGCTCCCCTCCGTGGGGCTCCGGCCACCCGTTCTCCTGCAGCGAAATTGCTGCGGGGGAGCTGGTCTCCTGACCTCCCCCCCCTTCTTCATGGCCGGCAGCTCCCCTCCGTGGGGCTCCGACCACAATTTCTCCTGCCCACTAAAGTGCGGCTGGGGGAGCTGGTCTCCTGACCTCCCCCCCCCGCCCCCTTCTTCGTGGCCGGCAGCTCCCCTTCATGGGGCTCCAGCCACAGTATTTCCTGCCGCATGGCAGGACTGGTAGCGACCCCAGGTGAAGCAGGACCCTCGGGAGGCGACGGCAGCAGCAGCGGACCCTCGGGAGGCGACGGCAGCAGCAGCGGACCCTCGGGAGGCGACGGCAGCAGCAACAGCAGCGGACCCTCGGGAGGCGAACTCGGGAGGGGAGCCCCTGGCCATGGAGGCGGCAGCGGGAGCTCCACTTCTCCCTCGTACCCTGTAACTGGTGGCTCTCCAGGCGATGCGGAGCAACAGGCAGCACCGGGCAATGCGGAGCAACAGGCAGCCCCGGGCGATGCGGAGCAACAGGCAGCACCGGGCGATGCGGAGCAACAGGCAGCCCCGGGCGATGCGGAGCATCAGGCATCCTTGGGCGATGCGGAGCAACAGGCATCCTTGGGCGATGCGGAGCAACAGGCATCCTTGGGCGATGCGGAGCAACAGGCATCCATGGGCGGAGCGGAGCAACAGGCATCCGTGGGCGGAGCGAGAAAGGCATCCTTGGGTGGTGTGAGGCAGGCATCCTTGGGCGGTGCGAGGCAGGCATCCTTGGGCGGTGCGAGGCAGGCATCCTTGGGCGGTGCGAGGCAAGCATCCTTGGGCGGTGCGAGGCAGGCATCCTTGGGCAGAGCAAGGCAAGGCAGGGCAGGAGCAGTCCTTCCCGTGACGGTGGAGGTGGAACCAGCAGGTATTCACTCTCTACTGGTGGAGGTGGAGATGGAACCAGCAGGTATTCATCCTCTGCTGGTGGAGCTGGGAGGGGCAAGCAGTCCTCCCACGGCGGCTGAGGCGGAACCAGCAGGTATTCACCCTCTGCTGGTGGAGGTGGAGATGGAACCAGCAGGTATTCACCCTCTGCTGGTCGAGGTGGGAGGGGCAAGCAGTCCTCCCACGACGGCTGAGGCAGAACCAGCAGGTATTCACCCTCTGCTGGTGGAGGTGGGAGGGGCAAGCAGTCCTCCCACGATGGCTGAGGCAGAACCAGCAGGTATTCACCTTCTGTTGGTGGAGGTGGGAGGGGCAAGCAGTCCTCTCACGGCGGTTGAGGCGAAACCAGCAGGCATTGACCTTCTGCTGGTGGAGCTAGGAGCGGCAAGCTGTTCTCCCACAGCGGTTGAGATGGAACCAGCAGGCATTCACCCTCTGCTGGTGGAGGCGGAGACGGAACCAGCAGGTATTCACCCTCTGCTGGTGGAGGTGGCGGAGGCAGCTCCTGCTGCTCTGCTCCTGCTGGTGGAAGCGGCGGAGACAGAGGCAGCTCCCGCTGCTCTGCTCCTGGCGGTGGAGGTGGCGGAGGCAGAGGCAGCTCCCGCTGCTCTGCTCCTGCTGGTGGAAGCGTTGGAGGTGGGGACAGTGTGTTGTCTCCTCCTGTTGCAGGGAACTGGTGCTTCTCCTTCTCCTCCTCTTCCTGGAGAATGGGGCAGTTGACCACGAAGTGGCGCCACTCCCCACAGGCAGTGCACCAGTTCACGGCCTCAAGTGCGTTGAGGTATGCTTCCCAGCTGCCCATCGGTCGTCCCTCCTCCTCCTCTCCAGGGTGGGGGCAGTTGACGACGGAGTGGCCCCCCTTCCTGCGGGCTCCTCCCTTCCGGGCGCCGGATGCATGGGCTCCCCCCTTCCGGGTGCTGGATGCACGGGCTCCCCTCTTCCGGTCGCTGGATGCACGGGCTCCCCCCTTCATGGTGCTGGATGCATGGGCTCCCCCCCCCCCCGGGCGCTGGATGCACAGGCTCCCCCCCTCCGGGCGCTGGATGTACGGGCTCCCCCCTTCCGGGTGCTGGATGCACGGGCTCCCCCCTTCATGGTGCTGGATGCACGGGCTCCCCTCTTCCGGGCGCTGGATGCACAGGCTCCCCTCTTCCGGTCGCTGGATGCATGGGCTCCCCCCTTCCGGGCGCTGGAGCCTGCTTCTTCGTCTTCTTGGCACCGCCCCTCCTTCCCTTCTTCGGGACCAGCAGTTCCACCTCCTGCCATGGAGGGGGTTGGTCGGGTGCTTTGTGCCCGACCTTGCCGATGGCAAAGCACCACTCCTCCCCTTTGAGGCAGGTATGGGCACACATCAGGGAGGTGCCCATACTCCAGGTAGGCGAGGCACCATGTAGCCCCTCCTTCCTTCAACTCCCTCTGATGCCCATGCCACCTCTCCATGTACTCCTCCACTTTATCCATTTTATTCTTTTTTTTCCTAAACAAAAAAACACTATGTTTGAAAAAAAATGCACTTTGCTGTTCCTGGCCCGGCTCCTGGAGGCGTTGTTTGTCCCATGCAGGACACCATATGTGGTCGAGCAGCTGTTGAGTGGCGTGTGTGGTGACGTCACGGACCAGGAAGTATCAGAAACAAAACAATGGATGGGCGGGTGAAGCTGAACGCTACGGCTCTCAGCATATTTATTAAATAATAAACAAAAGATTTAAACAAACAACAAAACAATAAACAAAAAGGCGCGTTGGCCAAACAAATAAACACAAGTATCGTGCTGGTGTAAACCAGCACGCTTAGCAGTTATTTTTAAGTTCAGTTTTCACTCTCTCCTCACTCTCTCGTACACTCCTCTGTACACACTCTCCCCAGCACGGACAGCTGCAGGTTCTTATACTCTGGCCGAGGAGTTAACTAGTTGTTAATTATCTTATTACCCCTCGGCCACAGTCTGCACGAGTTTAGTAAGGATGCGTGACTGTCAGCTAGTTAAATAATCAGTAGCTGATCAGCCACGCATCCTCACGACGTTTTTAAAATATAAATACAAATAACAAAATCGGCTTTCGCCGTAATAAACAAATCATAATAAATAAATAAACAAAGGGGCGGGACCAGTGTGCAGGGTGAGCCAGCAGGCATGAAGTACAGAGTCATGCTAATTTGCTGATTTGTACTACTGCAATATACATAGTATTACACATTTAAGTATCATTTTACCATTAATTTTACAAGACCGATACACAGCTGTGAGCACTCAAGATGGTGAGCCACAGTACGCTGCCCTAGTCCAGCCCCCAACCAGCCGATTGCACGTGGCATTTTTTTTTTTGGTGATTTTCTTTATTGCTTTTATTCAAGCTTTATTAGCATACACATACAGTGCCTTGCATAAGTATTCACCCCCCTTGGACTTTTCCAAATTTTGTAGTGTTACAACCTGGAATTAAAATGGATTTAATTAGGATTTTTTGTCACTGATCTACACAAAATAGTCCATAATGTCAAAGTGGGGAAAAAAAATCTACATATTTTTCAAAATTATTTACAAATAAAAAACTGAAAAGTCTTGATTGCATAAGTATTCACCCCCTTTGCTGTGACACCCCTAAATAAGCTCTGGTGCAACCAATTGCCTTCAGAAGTCACATAATTAGTTGAATGGAGTCCACCTGTGTGCAATTAAAGTGTCACATG